>NC_022030.1:45569359-45602387 GCF_000317375.1 Microtus ochrogaster
AAAAAGAAAAGAAAAAGATTGCCAGAGACGGCAAACCAAAGAGCAATTGTGTCACATTTAGCCAAAAACCTCTCCAAAGCACTCCGTAACAGCTTGTTAAGAGCCAGAAAAATCAGGTGTGATGTTGAAGCGCCCATTCTAAAATCCCATTCTTAAACTGTCCACTTTGATCATGGCTCTGACTTTAAACTGTCCGCTTTGGTCGCGGCCCTATTACCCCCACTCTCCCTTCTTCTACTGGTGAGAGCGGAAAACCCGCTTTTTGTTGCGGATCCCCAATCTTTACCTTGAGGATTATTTGGTGCACCCCCTGACTGCAGCAAGTTCTGGGCTCCACGGAGAGAGGTTTGGAGGTTCCCCATAAGCTTGTCCCCATACGGGCCACCAACTGTCACGGCCACCCTCGTCCTGTCCCACAAGGAATGACGCGACCACCGGAGCTCTTCTCACTGCAGTTTATTCCAGGACCTTTATTCTCTCTCTCTCTCTCTCTCTTCCTCTCTTCCCCTCCCTCTCCGTTGACCTCTCTCCTTTTTTCCTCTCTCCCTGGGCAAACCTCTTCCAGCCCTTAAGTAGGCACGGGCTGCCAACCCCTGATTGCCAGGTGGGCACTGCCCATAGGCCCACGCATATGCAAGCAGCTGATAATCATTGCATGATCATAGCATAGGTCAGACTTTAGCCATAGGAATTGATTATACATCTCCATCAGTTGTGATTCCACGCAGCTCGCTACACCTGTGACTAGCTTGGAAATCACTGGGTGAATTTGGAATTGCAAACTTGTGCCCCTGTGCCTCTTTTTGAGACAAGGCTCACCACAAATCCCCCAGCCTAGACTTGGATTAGCCTAGACTTGGATTCAAGGTAATCCTGCTTCTGCCTCCTGGATATTGAGCATACATTTGTGTGTCTCCAAGCCCAAGCTTCCGATTGTTTCCCCTGTGTTAGATATAGGAAGCCTCGGTCTGTCTGCCCCACTGTGTTAGTTCTTGAGTCTCGCTTCTTTGGCATTATTCCATTTGGGAGTGTATTTATCTTGTGTAAATCTCATCATAACCCCTTTTCACTTTGC
Organism: Microtus ochrogaster; assembly: GCF_000317375.1. Taxonomy (NCBI): domain Eukaryota; kingdom Metazoa; phylum Chordata; class Mammalia; order Rodentia; family Cricetidae; genus Microtus; species Microtus ochrogaster. Next base: position 45,570,435 of record NC_022030.1, read on the forward strand.
TCTCCTTTGGCGATTAGCATAATAGACCACAGTGGATGCCGAAATATGAGCCTTTAATTTGTGTATTTCTAGTAGAGGCTGTGCTGCAAAGGATGTTTCTAGGAGATACTCTAAATGGAAGTGCATGAAGTAGCTTGCTATGGGCTAGTAGGAAATAAAGCACCGCCCTAAAACCAAAACAAACCTGAGGCTAAAAATAAGTAGCATTGACACACAGTCTCTGGGAGTGCTTGTCTTGCGTTTCCTTACAGTAGAAGAAAAAGAAGATCAACTAACACCAGTCCTTACGTGATGTGCATTGTTGTTGACAATAAAGGATAAGGTCAAATTTGTCCTATAGAAAAGTTGCCATTTTTGCCATTGGTGGTGGTAGGCGATAGTGAGCAGCACAGCACAGCACTGAGCATAGATGTACCATCTGTCAGCAGTCCGTTAGCATGGTTGGAAGCTGTGAAAGCCCGTCAGATTCCTCTGTAGCAGCAATGGCAGTCCCATGGTTCCTGCACCACATGCTCCCGTCCTGCTCTGGTGCCACAGTGCCTGCTGAAGGTGTGCTGAGCTGAGTACTGCTGCCCAGTTGATGACCGAATTCTCCACTTGTTTTCAGGGCTATGGGGATCTCTCTAGCTTACTAAGTTGGTGTTCAGATAGATGGCACAGCAGTTTTAAACCTGTGCACGCACCAACACACGTTCATTTCACTTCCTTTGTCTTGTATGAACTTCCCTGTGATCAGTCTCCACCTTCTCTCTGCACTGCCAGGTCGGATGCCGATGACGTGGAGAGCAGGAGCTCCAGGGTGACCCAACTTTGCACTTATTTTCAGCAGAAATACAAGCACCTCTGCCGCCTGGAGCGGGCAGAGTCTCGACAAAAGAAATGCCGGCACACTTTGAGAAAAGCGCTGCTGCAGGCAGCCAGCAAAGAGCCCGAGTGCACTGGCCAGTTGATCCAAGAACTGCGGAGAGCTGCGTGCGGTCGAGCCAGGTTAGAGCCTCAGTTCCCAGCTTCCCGTGCTTCCCAGGCCTTGTCCTTCTGTTTCCTTTTATATAAGTTCTAAGGAATTGTTTAGGCTAGGTGAGGCGAACATCTAAGTCCCGCGTAGTTGAGCACTGTGTCTGGTTTTCTCTCTGGGTAGCAGGACTGCACTCCTTGCCGGCAGTGAAGTGAAACATTGACTGTTTCTTTTCTTCCTGGAGTTGCATTAGAATTTATTCATTGAAGATATGTGAGAATGTTATTTCTCTTGCAAACAACTTTTTGAACCAGTGTTATCCAGTCTAGCTTCAAAACCTGGATCCTCCTGTCTCAGCCTCCTGAGTGTTGGGATGTAGCAGATACCACTTCATTTGGCTGAGAACATTGGCTGTCTTATAAACAAAACAAAATTGAACACTTAACATTTTTCCTGTTATTCAAAGACATAATTATAGTTTTTTTAAATTATATATATATTTTTTTAATATTTATTTATTTATTATGTATACAATATTCTGTCTGTGTGTATGTCTGAAGGCCAGAAGAGGGCACCAGACCCCATTACTGATGGTTGTGAGTCACCATGTGGTTGCTGGGAATTGAACCAGGACCTTTGGTAGAGTAGGCCATGCTCTTAACCTCTGAGCCATCTCTCCAGCCCAAAAATTATATATTTTTAACCATAAAGGTAAACAGTATTTTCATTTTATAATAAAAATACATTTTTCTCGTGTTAGTTATGCCTTTTCCTTTTAAATCCTTTCTTTTAATGTATATATTACCTTATATATTCACATAGTTAATTATGTTTCTTTGTTTATTTGTTTATTGAGACAGGCTCTCGCTATACACTTAGGCTGGCCTTGAATTTATGCTCTTTCTCGGTCTCCTAGGTATTGAGATTTCAGGCATGTGCCATTGTATCCAGGGAAATAGGGATTTTACTGACTGTGTAATATAGATATCTGCCGTTAGACATTCTCAGTTTTATGTATTTAAGATAAAATTGACCTGTATTGTTGAAAAGTTATTTTTTTAATCTGGTATGGTGTCATATACTTGGAATTTCAGCACTGTGTAGGCTGAGACAAGAAGGTCCTGAGTTCAAGTTCAGCATCAGCTCTGTGAGATTCAGACCACATAAACAAACGAAAGAAAAATCACACAAAGCAAAAAGATTTGTGTCCAGTTTTTCCCTTTAAAAGTATATCATGCCCACTGTCCTACATTGTCAAAGATTCATTTGGAAATATGGTTTTTTAGTACTTGCATAATTTGTTAAATAAAAGTCTGCTAATTAGAAATCAGTTTTATGAAGAAATTGTAATAAAAATCAGCTAAATACCTTTTAAGATTAGTTTATATGCCAAGTGGCAGTGACACACACCTTTAATTCCAGCACTTGGGAGGCAGAGACTGGTGGGTCTCTGAGTTCGAGGCCAGCCTGATCTACAGAGTGAGTTTCAGTACAGCTAGGATTACACAGAGAAACCTATCTCAAAAAACAAAAAAGCAAAAATGTTATTTTTAACCCCAAAAAAGGTAGATTAAATTTTCTGATCTTATTTATACATAATTCTCAAATATAAATGTGTGTGTGTGTGTGTGTGTGTGTGTGTGTGTGTGTGTGTATGTATTGTGGTTATAATTGTTTTTAGTTTTATCTGAAATACGCATTTAAAACATTGAATTGAGTTAAACATCTTGCTTTAAGGAAATGTCTTTTTTTTTCCTTTTCTTCTGTTGGGGGACAGTCTTGTCATGTAGCCTTGGCTGGCTTGGAGCTTGATATGTCAAGCAGTCTGGCCTTAAGCTTATGGAAACCATCTCATTTCCGAGCACTGGAGCTGCAGGCATGTGCCCCTGCTGCTTACCGGCTAGGGCACTGCTTCCGAAATTTAGATATGTAGCTCCTCACTGATTTAAAGAAAAGCTTATTCTTTTTAGTTTTTATAATTCCAGAAGATACCTTTAAGTGCATATGTGTAGGAAAAAGTAAGTTTACATAAGGAAAATATGTCACTCATTGGACTATTGGGTGTTGAAAAGTATTAGTTTATGCACTTTTAATCAAGTCTCCTGCTGTAGACAGTCATTTCCGTGGCTGCAGAAGCAGGTGTATGTAGTTCTGAGAGCTCCAGCTGGTGAGCAGAGGAGCAGGATGTCACATGCACAGGTCTGTTCTCTCTGGGGAGACTGTTTGCTACTTCAGCGTTCGTAATGGTGTCTAACACTTAGGACCAAAAGCTGTCACTGTATAGTCAGTGAACTTCTGTCTCTAGCAGAAAGCGATTTCTGTACGTAGGCATTGTGTACCTCAGTCATAATACATGGTAATAATCTTGTCAAAGGTGTGGGGGTCTAGAAATTGAGTTTGAGGCAATTTGGTGGTGTGGAAAACTGTTATTTATGACTTTTTTCTTTTTGGTGGTTCTGTGAGTTTAATCCAGGTATGATAATGCAGTAGTTTTCAGAACACCTCCTAAACCAACTTTAGTGATTTTTTTTTTTAATGAATGATAAGTGTTATCAAATGATAAAATACCAAGTTGGACTGCTGGAGGATGTGGCTCAGTGGTTGAGTGATTGACCAGGATGCATGAGGTTCTGAGTTCAGTTCCCAGTACGGGTAAACAAACCAGCAGACAGCTTTTAAATTGACTCTGTGTCATTTGGCATTGATCATGCCACCTATGATTAATGAAGCAGTAGTAATTCTCTTTGCTTTTTTAGTGCTATTTGGATGACACTGTTATTTAATAACTTGTCTGTAGAGTTTGGGTTTGTGAGAGAGATTGGTAAACTGAACCGTAAGGAAGCCAGTCAGATGGCACAGCAGGGAGAGCCATGTGCCCGCAAGCCTATGACGAGAGAGAGAGAGAGAGAGAGAGAGAGAGAGAGAGAGAGAGAGAGAGAGAGAGAGAGAGAAGCTTGTAATCCTAGAATTTAGGATGTAGGCCTCAGGAATTCATGGTCATTCTTAGCTACTTAATGAACTTGAACTTAAAAGCAGCCTAGACTACATGAGACCCCAAAAAGTAAAGAAAAAATGAGGAGCTATATTGCACATTAGGCTTGGTAGATAGCTTAGATTATTTAAGTGTTTAGAGAAATTATCTATTTTATATTGAGTACCATGTTGTATAAAAATCTAGACCAAGCAGCTTGGATTATATAGCTTAGCTGCTAATATAATACAGCCTTCCTTATGAAAAATTAGTACATTGTTTTTACGGGCTGAAGTTAATAGTGTAGCCGTCTTTTAGGGGTAGTGTAAAAATATTGTGAGTATGAGCTGAAGGTGTGGATGGTCATTGACCATTTGTCTGCGTGCATGGGGTCTTAGTGCCAGTCCCAGCACCGCTGAAAAGAAACTGAATATTCGGGGCTGGAGAGATGGCTCAGTGGTTAAGAGCATTGCCTGCTCTTCCAAAGGTCCTAAGAGTTCAATATCCGGCAACCACATGGTGGCTCACAACCATCTGTAATGAGGTCTAGTGCCCTCTTCTGGCCTGCAGACATACACACAGACAGAATATTGTATAAATAAATAAGTAAATAAATACATATTTAAAAAAAGAAACTGAATATTCTTCTTGTTTGTTTGTTTGTTTTGAGACAGGGTCTTACTATGTAGCCTTGGCTGGTCTGGAATTCTTGATGTAGACCAGACTGGCCTCAAATTTACAGAGAATCTCCTGCCTCTTCCTCCTGACTATGGGGATTAAAAGCCCATGCCACCCATCCCAGCAAGATATTTAATATTCCCATGATTTCCTTTTCTACCTTTGTGAGGTCTTTTTCTGTTTTTAAGTTGTGTGTGTGTGTGTGTGTGTGTGTCTTTATGTGCTCATGTGTGTCTGTAAGCCGAAGATGCCAGTTCTGTCCTTTTACCATGTGTGTTTTGGGGATAGAACTCAGCAGATTTTGCAGATTTGGTGTAAGCATGTTTACCTACTAAGCCATCTTGCTGGTGCTTACAATTCTTCCTTTGTTTTTTGAGAGACCCTCATAGCCAAGGCTCCTCCAGTGCTCCCAGCACCTTCCCAGTGCTGCTCTTGTGGGCTTGTGTCAGAGCACCTGGCTTATGACATTGCCTCCTGATAGAGTATGCCAAGTGATCAAAGTCAAGATAGCGTTTAAATATGAAGCATGGAGTTACAAATGTAGCAAGCTTTTGGATAGGTTCCAAGTAAGCACATTTTGAAGGATGTATATGTAGCTTAACCATATCTGCATGTTCATGTTCCCTCTCCCAGTTAGGTGCTCAGGCGCCTTTGTAGACTTACTGTGTTCTGGCACTAGGTGGCCCAGTGGTCGTGATGACAGTAGAGACTGAAAACCAGCTCAGTGGATTACTGTGCGCCCTGTCTCCACGGGTGTTACAGGTGTGTCCAATCTCTCTACTCACGGCAGCCCTGGCAGCTAATGGTGCCTTTGGTCTCTGCTTCGATGAGGCTTAGGAGAATCTGTGTAAGATGCCACATAGTGAAGAGGCTCTGTCCGCTTCATGGTCTTTACTCAGTGACAAGAGAAAACCCATGAGTTGAGCATAGTGGTTTATGCTGTGATGTGATTTATATACTGGGGAATCTGAAGCAGCATTGCTGTGAGTTTGAGACCAGTTTGATGTACAGTTTCTTTTATGTTAGCCCAAGCTACATAAAGAGACCCTGTCTCCAAAGAAACCAAAAACATAAAAATAAAAATCAACCAAACCAAAAAACTAAGGGAGAGTGTCTAGGTCATATATATAATCCTAGCACTCAGGAGGTGAAGGCAAAAAGCCTGTCTCAGAAAACAAGATAAAACCAAACAACCAGATAGGTGTATTTGAAAACCGCTGTGATGTAGCAGTTTGCCTTGAATGTTAGTGGGTCAGCTAAATAACACATTTGATAACTGAAATACCTGCTTTCTTTAATTCATTACTTGTATTTAATGACTATGCATAGTAAAGATAGTTACAGTACGGGTGTTGCAGAAACATAGTGTTGAATGTTTATCCTGGGGGCCAAAGGAGATGGGCAATGGGTAAAGGTGCTTGCCATCCAGCCATCCAGCCTACTGACTTGTCTTTGATCCCCAGAACCTACGTGGTAGAGAGAGACCCAACTCCCTGGAGTTGTCCTCTGACCTCCACAGCTTTGCCATGGCTTGTGCTTGTTCATGCACACACATATACATAACAAGATAAACGTTTAAAAGAAAAAAGTTACCCTGGATTCTTAGAGCACTTAAAATGAATTTTGCATTTTTCCTTCTTTAGCTGCAGCCAGACCAAGTTGAAGGAGGTGGAGCCAGCAGCGTGCAGCGGAACAGTGAAGGGTGAACAGTGCTCTAACAAGGCCCTTCCCTTCACCAGACATTGTTTCCAGCGTATCCTTTTTAACTACATGAAGCAGGCATTGGCGTTACTAACTCCTTTGGGGCTATGTGCTTTTTAGTTTAGTTTAGTTTTGTTTGTGAACTCATTCTTAGAACAGGCTAGCCTGGAACTCAAAGAGATCTCTCTGCCTTTGCCTTCCCCGCCCCCCTTAAAGGCGGGCGTGCACCACCACCGCCTTGCTTGGGGCTTTGTGCTTTCAACCCTGTGGTTTGGGAGTTGAAGTCGAGTCTTCCCCGGGCTGGACAGCTGCTCCCCCATAGTTCTTCATTTTACAGTCAAGCAAGTGCTCCCTGCCGTGCTTCTCTGGGACGTGGTTTCACCGTGTAGTTGAGGTTCGCCTCAAACGCAGGAGTCTCCTGTCTCAGTGTCAGTCACTGTTGAGATTCCAGGAGTCCACAACTACCCTGTCTGGCAGGAAACAAAACAAACAAAAAACCCTTGTGAAATAAAAGCTATTCCACATTTAAAATAATTTCTCGTTTTCATATAGTCCTGAACAATTTTCTGGTTCTGTCATTGTGCCTACTCTTTAAATTTGTCCATCCTTCAGCGTCTTTTCATTCCACTGTTTGGAAAGGCAAGACTTGTAAGTGCACAGACTTGAGCTCTTTCTTTGTCTCCCAGAAGGAGGGACTGGGGTCTGTGCTAGAGTTGAGAGGTCTGCCTTCTAAACAGAGAAGCAAAGCAGGTTCTGCTGTTGAAGGATTTCTTACTAGAATGGAATGGAATGCTGGGCCTTTAGGGGCATTCACCCTGAAACTATAATGATTGTTGATGGAAAGTCAAATCACTTCTTTTATTGTCTGTTTTTCAAGACAGGGTTTCTCTGTGTAGTTCTGGCTATCCTGGAACTCACTCTGTGGACCAGGCTGGCCTCAAACTGAGGCTCTGCCTCCTAAGTGCTGAGATTAAGGGCATGCATCTGGCACTTTATTTTATTTATTTATTTATTTATTTATTTATTTATTTATTTATCTGCTTATTTATCATCTACCTATCTATCTAGCTCTCTGTCTCATCCATCCATCCATCCATCCATCCATCCATCCATCCATCCATCCATCATCTATGGACAGGGTTTCCGTGGCCCCCGTTGTCCTTGAACTCACAGTGTAACTCACATTCTTTCTTTCTTCTCACCTTTATGTGTGTTGTGTGGACTGAACTGAGGATGTCAGTCTTGCAGAGAAACCCCCTTATCCCACTGAGCCATCTCACTTGCTCACTACTCTATTGGTCAGTAGATATTTTTATTAAATATTTAAAACTGAGTAGCACTTAAAATGCTTATTTTTGCTTTCTTCAGACAGGGTCTTGCTATTTATCCCTGATTGCCGGTGAACTTGTGGTGGTCATTTCTTGACTTGAGTGCTGATGTCACAGTCTTGTGTCATCACACCCAGCTGAAAGTATTCCATACTAGCAACTGCTCTAATTTGCAATCTTCCTTTTGTATTTATGCATTTGAGATACTGTTGTAATTGGAGCAGCGGAGCTGTGTCCCCGGCACCCGGCCGCTCACATGGCTAGCTTAGCTTATGCCCCGAAAAAATTACACGGAAACTGTATTCTTTTAAATGCTGCTTGGCCCATTTCTATCTAGCCTCTTCTAGGCTAACTCTCGCACCTGGACTAGCCCATTTCTAATAATCTGTGTAGCCCACGAGCTGGCTTACCAGGAATGATCTTAACCTGCTTCTGCCTGGAGTGGGAGAATCATGGCGACTCCTGATTCAGCTTTTTTCTCCCAGTCTTCTGTTCTGTTTACTCCTCCCACCTATGTTTTAACCTATGAGGGCCAAGTAGTTTCCTTATTGCTTAACCAATGAAATCAACAGATTGATATATGACACTCCCACATCAAGATACCATTAATTACGTTATAGCCCCTCCATGTCACTATATAACTAAGCCTGACTGGCCTGAATTTGATTTGCTCCCCCAGATACTGGGATTACTCATCTGTAATGATGTCCCTGGATGTTCCTTGTAGTTCTAGAGGACCCGATTTCAGTTCCCAGAACCCACATGGTAGCTTAGAACCATCCATTCCAGTGTGGTTGGCATACAAACATTCAATCAAAACACTCATACATAAGTAAAATAAAATAAAATACCTAAGAAAATTAAGTGTTGCTTTCGGAACAATCTTTTTAGTGGGGATTTTAGGAGTGTGTTAACATAAAAATGATCTTGTTCATTCAAGTTACAGAAATTAGTTCAGAATGGCCATAAAGGAGACTTGCCTGAGAACCTGCTAGCTAAGTAGACTCCCTCAGAAGTGTCAGTTAATAAATAAATAATGATGATATCGTCACTATTATCATTTTCCCGTCAGTGCTTGAATGAGAACATTAACTTTACAGACAGTGACACGAGTAAGGAGAGTAGCAGTTTGAACTGAACAGTGCGGTGTGCTTTCCCTGACTGTGAACCCAGACATCCTCTTGAACCGCTCCCAGCAGCTCTTCTCCAGCTGCACTGCCAGGTTTGCAGACGGACAGCAGTGCTCTGTGCCAGTGTTTGACATCACACACCAGACGCCCCTGTGCGAAGAACATGCCAAAAAAATGGTAAGTTTAGAGTTGTCCTCAGTTCTGCAGTCAGGGCTGTCAAAACTGTTGGACTGTTCCTGCTGGGAAACAGACACTATTGAGAGATATATGTGATAATGATATCATTAAGGAAGTACTATAAAAGCAGCGATTTTTTTTTTTACTCTGTCCTGTGTTGCCGTTGACTAAAAAATTTCAAAATGTTGTGTTTTGAATTTGAGGCCCTTTTTATAACAAAACCAAACCCCTACAGTTTGAGGGGATACTTAGTAAAGTTTGAATGTCTCTAATTCAAAACCCCAAGTCTTAAGATTCTAATAAGACATATCACACCCCAAAAATACAGGTTTTGGAGCCTTCCAGATTGTGGTTTTAAGATTTCTAGAGGAAAGATTCCAATATGCAAATTCCACACAAATATTCAAAAAACTCAAACCACTCATGGTCCCTCAATGCTTCAAATGAAGAACACTAACCCTGTAATTACTCAAATAAAATAGTAAAGATAGATTTTCTGATACAAAGCAAATTTTTTGAGCTCTGTCTTTGCCTTCAGTTTTTCTTTTTCATATGCAATTCTGGGAATGACCTGGATGGTTTGTAAAATTCAGGCAAAATACCAAGCTTTTCAATAATTTTGTTAACTTAATTATTGTTTTTGTTAATGCTGGCATCTTGAATCCTAATTAATTTAGAATAATTTGGAGGAGGGAAACATTTGAATTAGTCAAATATTTGAATTATGAAATTGCTTACAATGGTTTGTTTTGGAGTGAAGTAGCTTAGTAGTTGCATACTTGCCTGTCAGGAACTAGAGAAAACAAGCCCCTCAAAGTGGAGCTGCCTTGTGCCCTCCCACAAGCTGTTTTGAGGTGCTGTGCCGGGTACCAGCTGTACCACATGGCTGAGGAAGGGTCTTGTGTTCTCTGCAGTTTCATGGGTGCTTCAGTACCATGGACTAGGCGGTGGTTTATGGTTCTGGCTTTGTCATTAACTAGTATAGTTAGGCGGTGAAGCCACCTTCCTGATCTGTCCCCTTGCTAGCAAATTGTTGCTAGCAAACAGCTTGCAGGGGTCGATTCTTCCACCATGTGGGTCCCGGAGATTGAGCTCCAGTTGTCAGGCTTGATGGGGCACCTGCCAACTCCCAGATCATGACACAGAGACTTACTATTAGTTATGGATGCTGACCTTAACTTATGCTTGTCCCACTAGCTTTCATAACTTAATTTAACCTGTTTTACCTCATCTGTGTTTTGTCTTGGGACTTTTAACCTTTCTTTCACTCTGTCTACTCCATGTCTGACTGGCACCACCTGGCCCTAGGTGTCTCCCTCTCTTGTTCCCCCTCCTCTTTGAAGCCTAGATTCCTCCTCCTCCTTACTCTCTCTGCCGGCCAACCCTGCCTGTCCCTCTTTTGCCTTGCTGTTGGCCATTCACCTTATTTTTAGACCAATCTGGTTTCTTAGACAGGCAAAACAATACATCTTTACATTGTTAACAAATTCAGAATAAACGAATGTAACACATCTTTGCTTAGTTAAAGTAATAATCCATAACACCTTTTACCTCATAAACATCTGGCTTTTCCCTATGGGGTTTGCAGAGGACCCAGCTAGCTCCTGTCTTCTATCACTTTTATATGAACAATAATCCTATTTCATGAGGTCTCTATGACTAAAGGCCCTACTTCCAGATATCACATCACATTGAGGGTTAGGAACTCAACAAACAAATTTTAGGGCGACACAAATATCAAGCCTGTTTCATATGATAGGTAGAATTAAAGACTGAAAGTTGAGAGAGAGCAGAATTGTCAGTTTCTGATTCCTTGGCAGTTCTCTTCCCTTGCTCTTCACACAGCCTTGTCCTTACGTTCCTCTTTGTTTGTTTCCTATATACCCTCCCTCCCTCCCTCCCTCCCTCCCTCCCCCTCCTTTTTCTTTCTTTCTTTCTTTCTTTCTTTCTTTCTTTCTTTCTTTCTTTCTTTCTTTCTTTCTTTCTTTCTTTCTTTCTTTCTTTCACAGCGTTCTTCCTGCGTATAAGCCTACAGACCAAAACGGGCATGAGAACTCATTATGGGTGTTTGCCAGCTACCATGTGGTTGCGGGAATTGAACTCAGGACCCCTGGAAGAGGAGCCAGTGCTCTTAACCACTGAGCCATTTCTCCTGCCCCCAATTTTTGTTTTGTTTTCTTTCAAGACAAGGTTTCTCAGTGTAATATGTCTGGCACTCCTGGAACTATATTGTAGACCCAGTTGGCCTGAACTCTCTGAGATTCGCCTGCCTCTGCCTCCCAAGAACTGGGATTAAAGGTTTGCACCACCACTGCCTCTGTAGAAATAGGAGCGGCGGGCTGCGTCCCGGCACCCGGCCGCCCACATGGCTAGCTCTACCCGAAATAATTACACGGACACTGTGTTCATTTAATCACCGCTTGGCCCTTTAGCTCTAGCCCTTACTGGCTAATTCTGATATCCCGATCAACCCATCTCTAATAATCTGTGAGCACCGGTCTTAGTGAGCACCGGTCTTACCGGGAGTGTATCTTCCCAGGAGCGGGGAGCATGGCGTCTCTCTGAGGCATCTGCTCCCAAGAGCAGAGCTGTGGAGTCTGACCTCACTTCCTCTTCCTCCCAGCATTCTGCTCTGTTTACTCCTCCCTCCTGTTTTAACCTATCAGGGCAAGCAGCTTCTTTATTTAATTAACCAATGACCTTCCTCCATCACTGCCTCCATATACATTTCTTGAAGGACTCTTACTATACCATGGATCCCTCGAGTCTGCACCTCCAGCCCTTTCCTCTGCCTCTCTAGAAATGTCATATCTCAAATTGTATGTAGGTCAGGATAAATGCCTTGACTCCTCTCCTGAATTTGCAGCTTCAGTTGTATGAGTTAGTGAAGGAAGTGGGCCCAGCACAGTTACAAGTGCAGCCTAACAAATTTATAGCTCAGTGTCAAGTTGCAATTTCAAGAGTTTGAACAAGCACTGAACTAATGGTAATTGTCATTAAACAGTTAACCCAGCTAGACTCTAGAGGTATTTTAGTTTCATATTCCTTTTAACCTCACCAGATCCAAGGAGCTACCAGAGGATGTAACTCAGTGTGCTTAGCATGTATGAAGCCTTGGGTTCAATTCCCAGCAGCAAAACAAAACTAATTCAAATTGAGAGCTGCAGGAGGCTCAGTGGCTAAGAGCACTTAACTTTGCAATCACAAGGGCTGGAGTTCTGTACCCACAGAACAAGCTGGGCACCTCCCAGGTGCCTGGAACTAGCTCCTAGAGATCCACTACTGTCTTCTGACCATGACATGTGCACATGCCTGCACAAACATGTGCATATATTTGTGTAGATGTACACACAAATAAATAAATAATGAAATAAAAATAATTTCAATTTGATGAGTCTGCACTTTTTTATTTATTCATTTTTCTTGACTGTTGAGATGGCTGACCCTTTGAAGGCACTGCCCTCCACCTGTTCAGCCCCACACTGCTGCCAGGCTGGCTTATCTTGTAATATTTCTGCCATGTGTTCTCAAAAATGACTCCTGGGTGGAAAAAAGTCTCTCATTGCATATTAAGTTTAAAATTGAGATATTCAGAATCATATATGCTCTATCCCTAAGCTTCTTCACCAAATAGCTTTTTTCTTGTTTGTGCGCTTACCTTTGGCCTAGATGATCTTCCTTAAAAGATCCATGTCTTTTAAGATCTACTATTGTTCATTTTCTGTGTGTTGTGTTATCCTTTTCTTGATGTTTTCCCATGGGAAGAGTAAGTTCTTGGAGAGGATAAATTATCATACCATCTTGATTGTTTGTTGGCTTTGCTGAAGAAAATCAAATTTTGGCTTGCACATACGAGGCAGCATTCCACCATTGCTCTGTACCCAAGCCCTCAAAATGCCTTTAGGTGTATGTGATGCATGGTGTGTGTGTGTGCATGCATGTGTGTGTGTGTATGCGTGTGCATGAGAGAGAGAGAGAGAGAGAGAGAGAGAGAGAGAGAGAGAGAGAGAGAGAGAGAGGAATTAAGGTAATTTTTTGTACTTTTTGTATATAGCTTTAGGCATTTATGTAGATTATTAAGAGAAATTTGTGATAGTTAAGATTTTCCAGATACTCTGTTTTTTTAGATAATTATTTTCATGTATATGGTGTTCGCCTGTGTGTATGTGGATTACATGTGTGCTTCATATCTGTAGAGGCTAGAAAAGGGCGTCAAGTCCCTTGGGACTGGATGTTGGGAACGGGACTCCAGTCCTCTAGAAGAGCAGACAGTGCTCTTAACCACTAAGACTTGTCTTCGGCCCTAGATAAGTTTATTTTAACTTATACACAAAAATTACGAATGAAATAATGTGATGTTTCAATATTATACAATATTTAAACTGGATAAAACAGAGCTTTCAAATACTTAACTTTTTCCTTTGGAGACAGGGTCTTGTATTGACTTTGAATTTCTGACCCTCCAGCCACCACCGGCCAAGTGCCTAGGTTCCTGGTATGCACCACCATACTGTTGTTGTCCCGTGCCAGCCCGGACCCTAGATTATTTCTCTGCACAAGAGGGGCGGTGAGGGGATAATGGAGACAACTCACTCACATGGCTTTATCAGGAGGGAGATTCTCAGGGGTCCCTCATGAAATCCCGAGTTCACATCCTGAAAATTCCTCCATTTAGTCTCCAAACAGCCTTTATACCAAAACATAAACTGAGGGGGAAATTCATTAGCATTCTGTTTCCTAGGTAACCAGGCAAATGTATGTAGGTCAGGTCCACACCTTTGACCACACTTTTCTATGCCCGTTTTGTTACGTCTCCCTATCTTCCTGCTCCGTATGCCAGCTCTGTCACGTAGGCTGATTTAACATCTCTTTTCAGGCATCCTCCAAAATACAAAGAAGGAACAGAACCAAATCCTGACCCTTTGTTAGGGTGGTGACCCCCTCCTGTGTGGCAAGTGCAAACTATGGCCTGAGATTCTGGCCACCATAGCATGTAGAAATAGGGCCTCCACCACACCTGGCTTTAGGTGGTACTGGAGAGCCAACTCAGGGCTTGGACATGCCAGGCGGACACGGTACCTACTTAGCTACATTCCCAGCTCCTCGCCTCTCTGGTGAAAACTGAGCTTTCTTCTAGTCTTGAGGTGGACGAGGCTTGCCAGCCCATAATCACCTTGTTGTGCACTATTGTGCCAGGAGTGAGGAGCAGAGTAGGTTTAAAAAAAATCCTCTGTTCATTTCAAAGGATAACTTCTTGAGAGGAGATAACTCCCGTAAAGTTCAGCACCAGCAACCGAGGAAACCTAGGAAAAAAACGAAGCCCCCTGCACTTACCAAAAAACACAAGAAGAAGAGAAGGCGTGGACCTCGTCGACCCCAGAAACCAATTCCCCCTGCAGTGCCCCAAGGGAACCTCAGCATGCCCACCAGCGTCTCACTGCCAGTGGAGGCCTCGCAGATCCGGTTAGTGGGGGCAGCGGGGGTGCTTTCCTCTGGGGTGTGGGCTCAGGGTTGTCTCAACCTCCACAGCCCTACCCTTCAGTTGTCTTTGACAGATTTACCGGTGGCTGGCTAAGTGCAGTACACTTTCATTGATATCAGTTTTTTATTATGGCAAGGAAAATAGATGCAGAAATTGAGACTCTCAAAGTGTTTACTCTCAGGGTTTTCTGTTTTAACAGAAATTATACATGTTATAATAGATGTATGTAATTTAGAAATACGATTTTTTTAAGCTTTGGCAGACTTTTTGATCAAATGAATTTCAGTTCAATCTTGTCCATTTATTTCATTTTTAAAGTTATTATCTTGATCAGATTTGAAATTTTGCTAGAACATAGATATACTAAATGGTGATCCATGCTAGTGATTTGAAGTCATCACCTGAATGGGTAAAGGCTATAGGAATTTGTGACTGTGTAGTGAGGTGTCTCACATTTTCTCGTGAAGTGAGGAGAAATCATTTTTATGTATTTATTTGTTTGAGATAGAGTCTCATGTACTCCTAGAATCCTCATCTCACATATGTTTCCGTCTCCCGTGTTTGTACTGAATGTCTGGGCACCCTGAAGCATGTAGTGAGGGGAGGTGGGCAGCCTAGATAACTGTGCTGTCTTTGTAGTAGTCCTTCCACGCCAGAGCTGAGTGCCGATGAGCTGCCGGATGACATTGCCAACGAGATCAGTGACATTCCGCATGACTTAGAATTGAGCCATGAAGACTTTGCGGATGTCCTGCCACGGTTGCCTGATGACTTACAAGATTTTGATTTTTTTGAAGGTATGATTGATTTTGAAATGGTTCATAAGAAGGGAAATAAGTTTTATTTTAGACTTTTGAGATAAGCTCTTAACCATATTGAATTAACAATGTCCCTGCCTCAGCTCTGGAGTCCTGAGATTTGCCCAGTGTCACCAAATTCATCCTGGAAATACTAATAACTTTTATTATTATTGTTGCTGCGCCCATGATGTATGTGTGTGTGTGTGTTTCCACAGCGCACATGAATGTGGAGGGCACGGGCTAGCTGGGGAGAGCATTCTTTTCTCCCGCTTTCCCATGATCTCCAGGGATTAGACTCAGATTGTTGGGCATGTGGGGCATGTACCCTTACCCACAGAGCCATTTACTAGCCAGTTTATTACGAATTTTTTAAATAAAATAACCTTTTGCAGTTTATCTGAAATGTTTTTCCTGTCACTATACATGGAAAATACCATCACTAAAGCTGCTTTCAGAAGGTGAGGAATACATAATTGATTTAATCATAGTATATATTTAGTAGATTTATTCTTTAATTACTATGTAATTTTGTGCCATTAAAGTGAGTACTTTTCCTTAATGTTTTGACAGTGCTGATCAACATATCAGTTTACTAAAATCTTTTGAGGCTTGACCTGTCTTTGGTGCCAGGCGTGGTGGTGTTTAGGTGTGTGTCTCTCCCTACGGTCAGGAGAGAGAATGCTCAGTGTCAATGGTGAGAGTAGCTGTACTCTTCCAGAGGCATGAGTTTGTTTTATTTTTTATTTATTGGTTTTTCTTTTTTTTTCTTCAGATTATCATGTTTGATTTATTTTTTATTACTTTAAAAAAAAATACCAATCCAAATTCCCATTCCCTCCCCTGTGTATTGGTTTTTCGAGACAGAGTTTCTCTGTGTAGCTTTGGAGCCTGTCCTGGCACTCATTCTGTAGACCAGGCTGGCCTCACACTCACAGAGATTCTCCTGCCTCTACCTCCCAAGTGCTCACATTAAAGGCTTACACCACCATCACCCAGCTAGGACCCAAGTTTAATGTACAGCACCTATATTGGACAACTTACTATTGCTTGTAACTTCAGACCCAGAAGCCAACACCCTGGCCTCCACAGGTACCCACATACATGTGGCAGAAGTTCACACAGATAGATACACTTAGTCATAAATAAACATAAAAAGAATTGAACAGAGCCAGGCTTGATGATACACACCTTTAATCTCAGCACTTGGGAAGCAGAGACAGGCAGATCTCTATGAGTTTGAGGTCAACCTGTTTTATATGGTAAGTTTTTTGGCCAGCCAAGGCTACAAAGTGAAATCGTGTCTGAAAACGAACCAAAAAATAAATAAGTAAATAAATAAAAAACATTTCTTATGGTAGATTTCTGAGACAAATAAAGATGGTCATTGAAATTCCAAGAAAACTGACATTTGAGACCTATATTGCAGATCATCAATATTTTCTTTTTCTTTCTAATCTCCGTATAAGAAACGTTTTTTCTCTGATGGTAGTAAACAGACTTTTACTCCCAGCACTCTGGAGACAGAGGCAGGTGGATCTCTGTGAGTTCAAGGCCAGCCTGGTCTACAGAGGGAGTTCCAGGATAGCCAGGGCTACCCAGGAAAACCCTGTCTCTAAAAAGAAACTTTTTTCTTTTCACAGAGGTCTTTGTTTTTTCTTTCTCTGAGACAGAGTCTTACTATGCAGCCCTAGCTGGCCAGGAACTGGCTATGTAGACCTGGCTCAGCTAGAACTCACAGAGATCCATTGGCCTCTGCCTCCTGAGTTGTAGGATTAAAGTCCAAGCCTGACAAGGACTCTTGTGATGGGTAGTGTTAAATACTCAGCCGCGAGACTTATACTTTGTCAATCACCTCTGAGCTTTGCTGATGCTGCCTGCTTTGGTTAATGCAGGAAAGAATGGAGACCTCCTCCCGACCACCGAAGAAGCTGAGGAACTTGAGCGGGCCTTGCAAGCTGTAACTTCTCTCGAGTGCCTGAGTACAATTGGGGTACTTACCCAGTCAGACGGTGTGCCAGTTCAGGGGTTGTCAGATAGAGGAATGGGGGTGTTCTCTGCGGGTACTGATGCTTCGGGAATCCAGTCCTTGAGTCGAGAAGTAAACACGGACCTAGGGGAGCTGCTGAATGGACGCATGGTCCACGACAGCTTCTCTAGTCTGGAGCTGGATGAGAACCTCCTCCGTTCTGCTAGCCTGTCTAACCCACCCACACCCCTTGCAGGGCAGATCCAGGGGCAGTTCTCTGCCCCAGCCAGCGTTGGCCTTACTTCTGCCACTCTGCTCAGCCAGAGTGCACTTGGGGAGAGAGCCTTCCCAGGACGGTTTCATGGACTTCATGATGGCAGCCATGCCTCCCAGAGGCCACACCCTGCCCAGCTGCTGAGCAAGGCAGATGACCTAATCACCTCACGACAGCAATACAGCAGTGATCACTCACACTCCTCACCCCATGGAAGCCATTATGATAGCGAGCACGTGCCGTCGCCCTATAGTGACCATATCACCTCTCCCCACACATCTTACTCTGGTGATAATATGGCAGCTACCTTTTCAGCAGAGATGCCCATCATGGCACAGCACTTGCTCCCCACCCAACTTGAGGTGCCACTTGGAGGAGTGGTCAACCCCAGAACTCACTGGGGGAATCTCCCCGTCAACCTTGGCGATCCCTCTGCATTTAGCAACCTCCTTGGCGCGGATGGACACCTTCTTTCCACCTCCCTCTCCACGCCACCCACCACGTCCAACTCAGAGACCACACAGCCTGCCTTCGCCACCGTTACCCCGAGCAGTTCCAGTGTGCTTCCGGGGTTACCACAGAGCAGCTTTAGTGGCATGGGGCCTTCCGCTGAACTAATGGCCTCCACCTCTCCCAAGCAGCAGCTCCCACAGTTCAGTGCAGCCTTCGGCCACCAGCTGAGTTCTCACAGTGGCATTCCTAAGGACCTGCAGCCCAGCCACAGCTCCATAGCCCCTCCCACAGGCTTCACTGTAACAGGTGCCACGGCTACAAGTACCAATAATGCATCTCCCCCTTTCCCCACCCCTAACTGAGTGAGCGAGTCTGCTTTCAGGCAGGTGGGACCTGGTATTTTCTATCTTTGTTTCCTCTTTTGCACCCTCCTCTTTTCCTACAGAAGATTTAGAAACAAGAGTGGGGATTAGCAGGACCCCCTTCCCAATCAGCAAGTGGCCGCGCGGCGACCTGTGTCAGTGTTCACGTGTGCTCCTTAGCACTGGTGCTCCTCCCTCCTGGCGGGTCCTCTGGTGGCGCAGCACAGTGACCGGATAGGATTGAAGTGGAAGATACCTCAGATGACTAGTGCCCTTTACTATTTCCTCGTGCTGACATCAGTGCTTTCCCTTCTCCAGCCAGGTTTTTCCATAGGTTGTTGTAGACGGAGTGGTCTGTTGAGATCCTGTGTAGCAGGTAGTGTGCGGAGGCAAATCAAAACTCTGACTTAGCCCCGACTACCAAACGCCACAGTGAGGCCTGGGTGCCATTCCTAATTGTGATGTGGTTAACTGAAAAGAACATTGTCTCTTGACTGCCTGTGAATGTGTGTTCACCCGTATATGTTTTGTGCAGTGCAGGAAGTAGCTATCATGGGGTTTTTTTGTTGTTGTTGTTGGTTTTTTTTTTTGTTTTTTTTTTTTGTCTTTTTCTCTCAAATAAGCTTTTGACTCTTTTTTCCCTCCTCCCGTCTCATACCTAGCATCATTTCTGACTGAGTTGACTAAAGCATCGGAATAGGAGGGGTGGCATGGTGGTGGCAACACTGCCCTTTGTCTCTAATGATCAGCCTATGAAGAGAGGAGCCACGAAAGGCTGAGTTCACATCAGTGACAGGGAGTGTCGTGACAACTACCCCGCGTGGCTCAGGCTGCTCAGGTCTTTGCCTTTTCCATGTGTATTTGTTTCAAAATCCCTCGCTCATGGAACACATTTGCAAGCTGTAATTAAAAAATGTTTTGATGTGGACAAGCAGGCTTGACCAGATAAACTTGAAAGGACATCTGTGCCCTGCCTGGCCTGTCATTCGCTCCCAGTTTTTACATGTTTACAGTTGTGATTCTTTGGTGAGATTTGTGAACTGTTGAGGACACGTGTAGAGTCCGTGTACCAGTTGTGAAGTGATGTGTAATATTGGAAGGACACACATTTTAAAATTTCTTTCAAAGCAGAATATGGAAATTAGACATAAATTTGACTTACCTTAGGTACTTTTAAAATAATTTAAATACTTAAGGTGAAGTAAATTTGGAAATCTTTTAAAGTATCAAGGTTTTAGGGTGAACATCTTGTTGATTAGTGTGGCAAGTTGGTGACTATGGAGTGATGTGTGGGGTTTCTTCTTGCTTGCCTTCCCCTGCAGAGAAGGGTGGAACTTCACTTTCTGATCTGTTTGCTGAGGTTTCACTGTCCCCTTGAATACCACTGGGTATTCACACCTGAGTTCAATTTAATTTACATCTGTATATTTTTAAAAATAAGACAACATATCTGTTAATGATGTGGTACAGTAATTCTTTTGTCAGGGACTGTTTGATCCTAATTCCTTCCTTCCTAACAAGTAAAGGTTGGGACATACTTTCCTCCTTATGTGTGTTTTCTTCATGCTATGCTATTCTGAGCAGTCCCTTCTGTTGAAGGATTTCTTTCTCTGCCTTATAAAGGAGTGATGTGAGCAGCAGGCAGTATGCAGATACCGTGTGCCTGGGCTTTGGGAGGGAAAGTCACATGACTGTATGAAATCACGATATGCCCTATTTTATATTTATTGAATTTGGGGAGGGCAAAATAATGTTTGTAATGTATTTCTTTTTTAAAAAAATTATGTTAATTGCAACATTTAAGGTATTAGCTTTGCCATTTTTCAGATTGAGAAATTTTTAAATTAGAAATTATGTCACAAAGAAATTCTGTTTAGTATCACCATGAGCTTCTCCTAAACAGTGAGAATCAGCTCTGTGCCTGTTTCTCACCTGTGAACTTCTGTCAGCAGCTTGTTCGTGTTGGTGCACTGTAATGAAATGGTATGGAGTGGTTACCTCACCTCCAGAGTGTCGTTTAGTTTGCTGAGCTGTCTTCACACCCCGCTGTAATCATCACTAGATAACTGTGCATCCTCAGAAAATTGTTTTGTCTCCATTGTGTCTCAGTTGAAGATGGAAGCAGAGCAGCACTGGACTTCCTTATCAAGCTCCTGTTTGACCGCGAGAAGAAAGTCATGGGTTATCAGCTTGGACTGTTAGTGGCCATTTGTCCCTGCATTAGCTGCTGAAAATTCTTTAGTTGTCAAGACTGAGTTTGCAGTAGGTTGCACCTTTTTATTGTTTGCAGTTTTCTCTTTTTTTTTTTCTCAAATTTTTAGATGTTATACATATATTTATATATTTAACAAGTTTGTGTACTTGACAGAACTCCAGCATAACAGCCCATAACATCTAGAAACACCTGAGTCAAGTCCAAAGCAGGTAGAGCACAGGCTCCATTTAAGGTGGTTGAGGATCCGAATCCCATACAGGCTTAAGGCTGAAAACCAGTGTTCTGAAGGGTTGCCACTTAAGAAAAGGCTACACAAACCTTTATTCTAACATTTAAAAGAAAACTACAGCTTTCCCAGGCCTGGCGGCCCAATAAGTTACACTCACTCAGGCACTTGAAGGCTACGGACACAGGTGATCACTGGAGAGGTGGCCAGGGTGAGAACTTTCCCACATTGAGACCCCACAAGGACACTTTGGGGTCACAGGCCAGGGGAACTGCTGCAGTGGAACCTTCCTCCAGATTACTGAACCAGGAGAAGCAGCATGGTTCTTGCTCAGGTGGGGCTTCCTGCATGCAAGACCAGGGACTGCCTGCTCAGCAGGGTACACCGGGGGCAGTAATGATGCTCCTGCAGGTCTTGATGGCACATTTCTCACAGCTGCACAGTGGCCACGGCTTTGAATTCTCTAAGACGATTTGCTAGTTAGCTCTTTGGTGTTTTTGGTCAGTCGAAGACTTTGAGGAATTAGCTGTGATCCAGGGGTGCTCAAGGACTTCCGCTAGTGTTAGCCTCTGGCTTGCATTGTGCTCTAACAGTCTTGAAATGAGGTCACAAAGTTGGGGAATATGAATTCAACCCGTGATATCCTTCTGTAGGTCTCCTGGTAGGTCTGTGCCTCAAAGGGGGTGCATCCCAACTAGGAACTCATAGCAGAGGACACTGGGCTCCAGAGGTCCACCTTCTCGTCATGCATCCGGCCCTCAATCATCTCAGGGGGCAGGTAGTCCAGGGTGCCACACAGTGTGGTTCTCCTGGAAGATGGAGCATGCACAGACCACCCGAAGTCTGTGATCCTCAACTCTCCATTTGGCCCAAGAAGCAGGTTCTCTGGCTTAATGTGTCAGAGCGTTTGCCAGCTTGGTGATGTAGGTAGCCGTTCTCTGCTCTCAGACCGGAAGTGCTTCTGGAGCTTCTATAAACGGTCCCGATTAGATAAACTCTGGTAGCATCGTGGAAATATCCAGACAGCCTGAGGATGTTGGGGTACCTCAAGTGGGACTGTATCTCCACTTCTCTTTGAAGCTGGTGCTCCACCCCTGCTTTCTCCAGCTGGGTTTTAAACAGTACCTTCAGGGCCAGGATAAACTTGCTTTTGCATCTCCCTTGTCAAGTAAACATTTCCGAACTTTCCTTTACCCAGGGGGCGGCCGTGTCAAAATCTCCAGAGTCCACTGCCTTTTTTTCGAGTCTTCAGTTTTCTGTTTTGATGCCTGTCCCTTTTCAGAATTATTTCCAGAAGCTGTGGGCTGTGGCTGCTCACTCTTCTGGGGGTTGCTGAGCCAGGAGACAGGTCGACGAACGCTGGCAGCTGGCAACTGCTTTGGCACTGGCTTCTGACATGAGGCCAGTTTCTGTGCTTGTGAAGGGACACGGTGGGAGGAGTTGGAAGGACACCGGACCCTCAAGGCCTGGCCACTGCTAGCCAATCCTGGGTTCTGAGAAGGAATCTGCTCTGTCACCAAGATTCATTTTAGACCAAAAGGAACTGTGGTCTCAGCAGGCCTGAAACCACAGTTTTCTTTACCTCTGTCCATGTCACCCACGGGCAGGATCCTGCCTCTGACCGAAGCCTTCAGCGATCCCGGGAACTCCGCAGTTTTCTGTTTTATGTGCATTTAAAAGCCCTTCTTTGCTTTTGAGTAAGAAGGCATGAAGTGATCAGGAATGTTGCCAGTTAAAGCTTCACGCCAAAAATCTTGAGTAAACTTTCTTTTGTTTAGCTGCCCATGACGATAGCCGAAGAGAGAATACTCTTAGAAAGTACTGGTATAGAATTGAATAATTAGCAAAAAGCACAGATTTCTAATATTTCAGAACTAACATCCAAGCCTATAGTTTGCTTTTCTTGAGCATCTCCCGTTGGAAGAGTATTTATCCACAAGCCCAGCAGTACCCACTTTGTTTCTTCTCTAGTTTTTTTGGAGCAGTTCTAGTCTCTCAATAGTAGGTGGGGCATTAATATGCAAAGAAAAAAAGCATCTTTTATAATGCTTACATGAGAACAGCACTTGTATTATGGTAAGGCAATACTGGAATCAAAAACCTTACACAAGGTCTTATTGGGTAGATGCTAGCTTTTGCTGTAGTGTTCAGTACATAAGAGACAGTGACAATGAAGGCTCAGTCTGTCTCTGCAGTTCTTTGGGACCATTTCTAAAGGCCAGTTAGATTGTGTTACTGTGATTTAATTTTTGAAGTTGCTGCAATTAATGAATGCATTCTGTGCTCTGAGAATCTGATATTCAGCAGCCGTAATCTCTGGTATCTGAAGAGAAAATGGGCTTTCTCTCCTTTAATTGTTAATGTTACTTTAGCAAAGTACTTAAAGATACTTTTTGTTTCCTCTGTAAAAATGGCTTAGCAATGTCCACACCTGGGTAGGGCACACAGCTAGTAAACAATCCAGGATGGTAACTGGCAGTTCCAGGTAGACCAGCAAGTGACAGACTATGCAATGGAAACAGCTGCTGAGAAGCAAGGGTTGTTTTCTAGTGAGCAAACCATGTGAGGCGTTCCTGCTTCATAAACGAGAGCAATTTCATGTTGGCAGGTAGTGTGGTGTGTCTAGTGGCCCTCTGAGAAGATTATGGTTTCATGAGAATCAGATAGTCATTGGACATGGAGTTGGAAAGTGGTTGTTTTATAATATTCCTTAAAGTTTATGTTACCATTTTTAGTGGTGTAAGGCTAAGGACAGTTAATACTTTATCTTTGCCAAATAACTATTAAGATTAATCTTTTGAAGTAAACCAGACTCTCACCTGAAGGTTAGGGATCATCCCCTCTGTGGGTCACACTAAAACTTTTCCAAAGCTCATTCTCAGTCCGTGCTCACAGTCCACACAGTAGAGGCAATTCTTTGTTTAGGAAGGAAGCCATGTCCACGCCAGATAGAGGTGTCCTGGGCATGTTGTTCCTGGTGGCCTGTAGCATGGCGTCTTATAAACCGGCATTAGAGGTGCATCACACAGAGGTGAAGCCCTTGTGTGTCTGGCCTAGAGTCTTCTCTGAACCTTGGCATCCTGGGCAGCGCCGGGGGTGGGACGCTCACCTCTCTAAAGTCACTGTCTCCCTCTCGGAGTTCCGAGCATGGATGTTCAGAGTGTGGGGATGTTAACACTAAACTATTCAGTGGGCTTGGAATTCATTAGAATTTCAAAAGTATTTACTTTTTAGACTTTTCATCTTTTCTTTTTAGACTTAAAAAGATGAAATTCTGTTCTTTGGCTGACTTGTGTAGGGTAATCTAATAGAATGGGTGTTGAAAGGTCAATACAACTTTGCAGTGTAATGAGGAACTTTGGAAACACCTTTGAGTTTAGTTGCAGTGACTCCTCATTTGTATTTCTTCTATTACTGCTCTCCACACTGTTCTAAAGGTTTCTTTTGTTAAAATTATTTCATGGGGATAGTCACTCATGAAAAGTTATGTATCCCCCCCCCCTTTCAGTAACTTGAAAATCTTCCCTGGAATTATGTAGAAAAGAAAAATAATGATTGCTTAATATTTTGGCTTCTTTAAGCTTCCCTATGTTATTATATTCTGGTGGGAACCAAATCACACTTTAATTAGAGTAGTATTTTAAATGCTGTCTTTCACATGTGTATAACATGGTCTCTGTGAGGTGCATAGATGGAGATCTGTTAAGCGGTCTCCTTAGCCGGCGAGTTAAGAGGAACTTCTCATCATGGCTTTTCCAACAGCCCAGTGTCATTAACACTGCAGTTGTAGGTTAGGTTAGGGAGCCGTTTGTTGTTTTTCTCAGCTCCTTTTTCTCAGTTAGCTTTCCCCTCTGCACTGTGATAAGGAACAAGTAAAACGAGATGTGGCATTTCAGAGAGAAGTGTTATGACTTTATTGACCCATATTCCAGAGTATCAGTAATTTTTGAATGGTTTGAAGTATAGATCCAAGATGGTCTTTGATTGATCTAAGTTAGGGTGCAGAGCTGTCTTCTAGGATAAAAGCTGGTCGATCCTGGAAGCCAGTGGGACAGCATGTTTTCTTTCCTTCCTCCTCTGCCTGTTTTGCACGCTCATCCCCGGTGCTGCAGTGTGCGCATGCACACACATGAGCCGCACTCACCTTGGCCCAAGAGTGTAGAATCTTTTTTCATTGGTTTTTGTTGTTGTTCTATGTGTTTGTTTGTTTGCTTTTTAAGCTGGGGACCACTGACCTAAGCTCTATATGCACCCCAAGTTCCCCATGGAAAACATTTCAACACGCAAGGTGGAAGGCAACAGAATAGCTCAAGGCCACACCGTTGCTTTTTCTTGGGGAATAAACTGATTTGCCCCCAAATGACTCCAGCCTGTGTCACTAAGGTTCAGGCGTCTCCAGAGGGTTAGTGCTAACGCGGTAGAGAGCGTGACGCCTGCTGACAGCGTGCGCCTGTCTTCCAGAGGGTTGGATCAGTTCTCAACAGTGATAGCTCTTCTCACTGTCTAGTGTTGAGTATGTCTCAGGGATTCCTTGTGGAAATTAGGGCAGTTTTTAAAATAAGAAAATAGTTTTAAAAGAAACTAAAGGTGACTCATCATTGATGGGAGCTCAAGAAAGAGAAAGCATTTGGTTTCCCAGCCGTGGTAGCTCACGGAGGACGTTTTCCTTTCTACTTCAGGCTCTCATCTCAGCTTCAGCGGACAGAATCCTTTCCCATCATGCACAGCTTTAAAACTTTTATTTAAAAACTTCCCCATGAGCTTTCAGAATACTTATTGTAGATTTTAAGAGAAAAGGTATATTAATTTATGCTATTAACATCACCTCATAAATTATAAGTTTTATACTAAAGCTGTATTGAGTGTAATGAATTATGTTGCCTATGTGTTTTAATAGCTTAAAAATTATATATGAGCTTCTTTTTATTTTTATTTTTATCTTTGACAAAACAAACTAGTGATGCACCTTTTTACACTGGATCTCTGCCGTGTCAAGGTGTACAGCTGTCCTTTGCTACCTTGCAGATATATACAAAAAAGGATAACCTGGGGCCTCACAGTGTAGAACACCCTTAGACCACATCTTATCCTTCCTAGAGCTGTTGAGAATCGTGTTCTGTAGTACATGATCTGTGGTTTACACCTATGATGGCTAGACGCTTAGTTACAGGGTAAATAGAAGCAAATAGATCCAGTAACACTCCCACTACTGTAGACCTCTGTTATTGCCTATGGATTTATTCTTTAATTTACAGTTTATTCTGTAAATTGAGAAGTAAAATTAATAAATCTAGATGTTCTCAGTGTCTCATTCAGGAACGTTTCCCCCTCCTCACTAAGGAATTCCCACTGTGACTTAAAAATAGAAGTAAATTACTTGTGTGTGTGTATGTGTCTGTGTTTTTACACACATGCAAAAATATACATCGGGGGCACGTGTGTGAGATGAATGTGTGCTTGTATAAGAATAGAAAGGTAACCGAATGTATTATAGAAATGTTTTATCTAGCTGAGGGTATTCCAGTTACTTTCCCATTGTTTCTTTCTTATAAACATGCCATATTCTTCGCTATGCTGTGTTCAAAGGCTAGCTCTGATATCAAGTGCATTTTCTTTTACCCTTTGAATTAACTTAGGGTGTCTTTAAAGTGGCATAGGAAAAGCAGATTCTAAGGCCGGCCTCATACTTATGAGCAGAGACAGACCTGGATAACAGCTTGTTTATATTGAGGTAATGGGACCACAGATTTGTTGAAACACTTTTATGTCTAATAAATGTTCTTTATATTCCGAGTAATAAAGTATTATGATGTTTTCTTGATCAAGTTCAGATCACTTAGGCCTTGATAAAGAAGCTTTTGAAGCTTGTTTAAGGACTTGGTGGGCTCATTTCACTGTGCATATTTCAAAGCTGGTGTGATTTTCGTTATTTTCAAAACATTTTTTAAAACTGAATCGTATCATTGGTTATGGAACAGAGCACTGCAGCCCTAATCTTTTGGCTGTAGGAAAAATCATGCTATCTTTTATGCCTACCTGATTGGCGTGGAGCTAAAAAGATACATTCCTGTACTTTGAGCTTTGCCATTTTGCTGTGCCCTCTTGACTGGAGCATCTGATGGTCTGAGACAGTACTCCATCAGGTTTATTCTAGAAAGAAAACCCTGTGCTTAGGGAATATATCAGGGCAACAACTCCTGAGTCCATGTTTGAATTGGTAGTTGTCTCTGAGGCCTCGCTTAATTCATCTTAGTCAAAACCTGGGAAAGCTTTCTATGTTTTTACGATGGTATTTTTGTAACATCTCCCTGCTCCATTCACTCTTGCTTTTGGACTTCTTGTACAGATGCATGCAAATGAAAGGAGGAGTTTGTGCTGATGCCATTTCTCCCTTCAGTTGCTGCTTAATGGAATTTGCTAGAATCAATTCCCCTTCTTGAAGGGTGAAAACAGACCCTGTGTGTATCTGTACAGAGATGTGTATATGGGATGTGGTGGCACTTTGCTGAATGTGAACTTGCCTTGTCAATGGGAATATTGAAAAGTATTATGTTTATTTATACATATGTATAAATCTCTATATACACGTATGTATATGTGTGTGTATAGATAAAGCTATATACATATATTTCCTTAAAAATGTGTGTGTGTAATAGATTTACAGCCTTTGCTAAGCAAGATTATGCATCTGTGGGAAATTCTGGATTATTCTGCAAGCCTGTGGAAGTGACAGTAGTCTAGAATACATCATCAGCCATACTGAGATAGAAGTCCTTCAGCTTAGAGTCACAGATGACAGATGACATCGGCCACACCAGTTGCACTGCCCGCAGACTGCAAGCTGGTTTCTCTGTGCTGACCACTCACGCCTGCACTGAGCTGTATGTTGTCCGAGTGCTGGAGATGGACTCGTGAGGGTGGCCTGGACCGGGCATGTGCTGAGCCACATCACCCGTCCCTTCCCCTTTCTGACTTAGTTCTCTTGCCTTGGCTGTTGCTTTTACACCCCTCTATCACTGACAGTCCCCCGTAGTATACAGCTTTCAGTAAAATTTTCTTTGAGAATTGGGTAGTCCTGAAAAATAAAAAGCCAACATTAATCAGTTAATTTTGAAATTTCCTAGGCAACTTTGGAGTGTTTTACTTAAAGTGAAAAAAAATTACAGTTATGATTTTATGATTGACATTAGTGTTAGTATATTTCCACACCTGTCATCGTTTAAAGAGTTTGATTAACTTTGTCCTTTAAATCTAAATTTATCCTTTGAATTTTAACAAAGTATACAAAGTCACATGGAAGCCTCTTAAATCTACAGCTGACTCATGCTTCTCATGATGAGATGCTCTAATGAGTTCTTGTGTCTTGGATCTGCTGTATTCCTTTTGACATTGCTCACAGTTGTGACATTCAGTTTTAATTCTGCCACAGCTCTCTAGAAAACTTTCACCCTTATATATCGTGCCTTTAAAGCTCTTATGCACACACAGATCAAAGTGTATATATATACATGTTGGCACATGTGTACATATACTTTGGTATATACTCACACAGTATGTCTCCAAGATATATTGTGGGAGTGGACATAGAAATATTCAAAGGCAATGAAATGTTGCTCTCCAGATATATATGTATATAAATAGTGTTGATATAACTGTACATACACATGTATATGTATGAGTTCTAAATGGCAATCTTTTACATTTAGCAAAATGCTGCCCTACTGGAATACTGCCACTGCAATGGCAGTTGTATGTAATGATTTAAAATACATTATCAAAAGTTATTTAAAGAACATTTAAAGGTCTCATCTAAAGACAGCCATACACTATTTATTTAGCTTCCTATTTTATTGTTGTGTCTGTATAACTGCAAGGGAGACTGTCATTTTGAAAACAGCATCTGCATATGAGAGACGAGTCCACTGGGGCATTCTGTGCATCTCCCTTTTCTGAAACAGCGACATCCCACAGCCAGTTGTTTGTTTCCGTTTTAGAGCAATCCTAGCATTG
This sequence comes from Microtus ochrogaster, assembly GCF_000317375.1. NCBI lineage: Eukaryota > Metazoa > Chordata > Mammalia > Rodentia > Cricetidae > Microtus > Microtus ochrogaster. The sequence goes on from NC_022030.1 coordinate 45,599,163, forward strand.
CCCTTTGTGTGTGTTATCCACCGTCTCTTTCATCAACTTAACTCACCAATTTGCCTCTTCCTTTCCTTAATGAATAGCGGTCATTTTGATCATGTTGCTGGGGGAAGCTGACCCCTCTCTCCCTGCAAGGGAATAGATCATCTAGTCATTCTGCCCTGTTCACAATTCACTTTGGAAAGAAGATGCTTCTCAGGATGCTGTCCTAAGCGTAGTTTATTTTGCAAAGTTTGATTTCTTTAAAGATACTACTTAATTTTTTGAAAGAGCTCTTAACTCGCATGTACTTGGCATATATTTAATTCTTACTGCTTTCCCCCGCAAGGTATTTTTTTTCCATCTGTCTCTCAGTTTTCTGTATTGAATGCAAGAACATTAAGACAAAACTGTTAAATACTGTTTTTGTTTGTGATGAGCTGGCAGCAGATTAAACCTTGAGAATAGGGGGAGAGAAAGGTAGACGGATAGATAATCCTAAATGCTATGTTAGCTGGGGAGTGGAGTAAGGGTACTCCTAAGGAAGCAGATTACACAGAGTAGCTCACTGGAACTGATATCAGAATCAGCCTTTAACACAAAGCCTCTTGGCAGATGTATGGTACTAACCAGAGTGCCCAAGTGTAAATTGAAACTAAGTTGCAGTGGGAAATCAAAGGTGAGGTAGCCATTGGAAACCAGCAAAGGACAGGCAGGCTGGACAGTTTTAAAATGTCTTTTAACAACGGAACTGCACGGTAGCAAGGACTAGCCGTACCGAGAGCTCTTCCTTTTCAGTGTTCTCGATCACCTTGGCACACAGTATGCTTCATATGCCATACATTCAGAGCATAGACAGGAGGGCAGCTGCTTAAAGGGGACTTACAAACCAAGCATCTTCTCGTGTCTGTCACAGCACGCACACTGGGAGCAGCTAGTGTCTGCACAGTGCAGGAGAGGAGGCTGGAGATTGGGAATAGGCCTATCTGTGGCGCAGGCTGAGGTTCTGCTGGGGAGGACACATTTGAGGAGACGAGAGGTTTTGGTTTGTGATTTCCCTTTAAACAGGAAGAGATGGTTCACATTTTCCATATATATCTCTCAATGAATGTACTGTATTACTGTTTTAAAAATTTGATGAAATAATAATGGATTGGTCTCCTTTTGTTATCTGGTCCTTGTTTAATTTGTTTAAGGGTTTTTGTATACAAAAGTTTACATTTTTATGTATATTTTTCTTGTGTAAAAACTGATGTAATATGTGTATAAAACACTGTATGTATTATCTGTATATAGTGTGACAAAATGATTTTTCTTTCTTTCTTTTGGATGTATTAATAAATCTTGCTGTGACGTAGCCTTGCTTTTACTAATCATTTCCTTTGCCTGTCATGGAGCTCCTGGTGCAGGGTAAGTACTTTTCCTTCTGTTTCAGGTCTCTGAGACAGGGTCTTTTCTGCTTCCCAGATGGCTTATAACTCAGTGTGTGGGCCAGGCTGTTCTTGGAGTTGCCATTCTCTTGCCTCGACCTCCCACGTGCCACTGGGGTTGCAGGGATCTAAGCCACTGTGCCCAGTTAAGCTTGACTGTTATGAGACAAAATTTTACCAGGTGCCTCTGGCTGGTGTGGAACACACTGTAGCTTAAGGTGGCCTTTGATTTCTTGGATGGTCCCTTCTGTCTCTGCCAGCCGAGGACAGGAATAACGGACATATGCCATCGTACTCAGTTTCCCCTTTCTTAAACATGCTGTTTTCAATCTTGTATCAACGATTCTAGGGAGATATTCACGATCTTTATGGCTAGCCTGACAAGTTAAAACCACATTGACTTCAGCTATATTATTCAAGCTTGAAATCCAACCACACATTGTATAATACAGTGGTATTGTTGCAGTCCAGCTCTATGTCATTTCACCCAAAGGCATTTCTTTCAACCCGCCCCCCCCCCCCATCTTTTATGTATCCCAGGGATGATAAATGAGTGGTTTTCCTTACTCAGTTTCCAGTGCTACCATCACAGACTTATACCAACTTCAGAAACTAGAGTAACAATTTCACGTTGTGTGCCCAAAGCTAAAAACAAAATGTAAAAATAACTACTACGGAGACCTAGCTTGTGGAAGCCGCTGGATTTAGTCCCCAGTATCACCAGAAAGTCCTCAGCCTTGGTACCGTCACAGAACTGAGCAGTCAAGGCTTTTGTAAACTGGACTTGTCACTGCTTGCTTCATCCTTTGATACTGAGGGAAGCTGAGCTCTTCTGTGGGGCACAGGAAGGCTGGGACCAAAGTCCCAAGCAAGAAGTAATAACAGCCAGTCACATGTGCACTTCATGGAGGTGTGTTTGCATGTGTAATTAAAATCTGGCTTCTAATTAATATATGTTTAAGACATTCTAAAGTCTCACTCCCCCCCCCAAAAAAAAAATAAAAATAAAAAAAAAGCTGGGTGGTGGTGGCGCACGCCTTTAATCCCAGCACTCGGAGGCAGAGGCAGGCTGATCTCTGGGAGTTCGAGGCCTGCCTGGTCTACAAGAGCTAGTTCCAGCTTTGAGAAACCCTGTCCCGAAAAATAAATAAACAAATAAATAAAGTCTCACTTCCCTAAAAATAGTAACCTTTTGAGATCAAAAGCACCAGAAGTGCTCAAGGTGTTTGAAAAATAACCAACATGAACACTGAACTCATGTTTGCTCTGCTTTTGGACTTGCTGTGGCCTAGGGAATTATGCTTAGCAGTGAACTGCGCATTTCTTCAGCTGTATGGCTGACTTAAAACTTGCTTTTTACTTCAGGATGCTTTACTCTGTGTTGCTGGGCTTTGAACCCAGAACTTCCCATGGGCTGGTCAGTGCCTCCCCATCGAGCTGTATTTCAGCCCATCTGCTGCTCTTCTGAGTCCTGGAACTAATCTTTGAGATTTGATGGGTCCATTTTTGCTTAGATTTAAAGAGAACTATAGCCATAGGAAGCAAGCCTGTAGGGTGGTGTCTGAGTTGAGGCCATTGCCTGATGGTAGTGTTGAGATCTTTGGGTTTCCAAGTGAAATCAAGATTTGGTGGTGGCGTGGCAGTACTTAGGAGACCAAGACCTACTGAATCCAGCCCGAACGACACTGAGAACTCATCTTTAAAAAAGATGGAAACTGATAATGATGCCAGGGACAAAGGAAAAGTATGGGAAGACTTTCCCACCTGAGAAAGCCAGAGTGCACAGAGCTTGAGCTGGGACTGATAGAGCGGGGGGGGGGGG
>NC_022030.1:45602487-45604406 GCF_000317375.1 Microtus ochrogaster
CAGAGTGAACTCTCATTTTGCAAGCTTCGGAGGCAAACTGCAACAATTCCTTTCTTAATAGAAACTAAGATCACGGGGCCAGGGGGGGGGATGGCTGAAGCTTGTTCAGATGAGAGGCCCGAGTTAAGGAGACAGATGGGGAAGAATGGCGATAGACTTCAAGTTGGCTGTAAGAGATCAGGGATGGCAGGTAAGGATAGCTGTTTTATTTCATTTTGAAAATAGTAATTTTTTTCTAGCACTTCATGTTCACCCCTACCTAACTCCTCATAGTTCCACCCCAACTTTTGCCCCCCTCCCCAAGTACATGACTTTGGTTTTGTGATGCCCATGAACTCACAGGTGTGGGACTATCCATTAGAATGTGGTCAACTTCTATGAACTACATCCTTAAAAGGCTTTCCCACCCTAGAAGCCAGCAACTAACTGTTCTTAGTTCCCAGTTAGGGGTGGTGGCTCATGAGCCCCTATCCACTGCATGCTAGAAAGTTAACTGACTTGATCCTGTACAGGGTGTTGTCCAGAAGACGGGGTTCCCCTAGTCTTCCCTGACCCCTGCCTCTTACAGTCTCGATGCCATCTCTTTGCCATTGATCCCTGAGCTTTGGAGAAGGAGTGTAAGACATTCCATTTGTGGGTGAACACTTCACTGGCTCTTGCCCTCTGTATTTGACTAGATCCGAGTTCCTGCTTTGACACCACCCACTGAGCCAAGAAACATCTCTGATGAGGTCTGGGAGCTGCGTTAATCTGTAAGGAGAAAACTACAAATTTGGAGGGCAGTTTGAAACTCTGTTCAATTAGCAAAACAGTGGATCAGAAATCTCAATGTTAGACCCAAACCTAGAAGAGCAGGGAATGTACTTCAAGATATATATAGGCTCAGGTAACCTAGGAGTTTCTGAATGGGACCCTAGTCATTCAGGAAGTAAGCAACCAATAAATGGAACTTGATGAAATTAAAAGTTTCTTTTTTTTAAATATTTATTGATTTGTTATGTATACAATAGTCTATCTGTGTGTATGCCTGCAGGCCTGAAGAGGGCACCAGACCTTATTCCAGATGGTTGTGAGCCACCATGTGGTTGCTGGGAATTGAACTCAGGACCTTTGGAAGAGCAGGCAATGCTCTTAACCACTGAGCCATCTCTCCAGCCCCCTAAAAGTTTCTTTACTGCTAAGGACATTGCTAATTAACTGAAGAGGCAGCTTGCGGACCGGAAAAACCTTCACAGCCATATACCTTCCAGAACTCATGTCTAGGACATAAAGGCACCAAGAAGACTCAGTGAGAAAGTAGACATGGCACTCACTTATTTCATTTACAGTCCTGAAAATAACTTGAATATCTCCTCAAGTCTTCTGGCTTGTAAATTATGGAGCTGGCATTAAATTCCACCAGGCTGTCTCCCTTCTCCAGCACTCTCATAAAAGTGAAGGTGTTTAAGAAACACCCCCCCCCCCTTAGCCTTACTTTGGGGGACCTGGGGACATGTGCTGCTCCACTGCAATGACCAGTTACTTTCTGGACACTGCTGGGTGTCTGTCCTCAGTCTCAGTGTGCTCGTCTATCATCTGCACACAGTGAGCGTTACCAGATGGAGGCAGTGTGCTGAGGAAGTCTGTAAGCACAGGGACTGCAGACTTGAAGAGACGGAAGGGGAATCCATAGGAGGTCATAGAGCTGTGTTAGGGTTTGAATATCAAACATCCCCCAGAGACGCCTGTGTTTCTCTTTGTCCCCAACTGGTGATGCTATTTGAGAGGTGGTGGAAACTTGAGGAGGTAAAGCCCAGTAAGAGGAAGGTCAGTGGGGTGCCTTGTAAGGTTATAGCCTGCCCCCCAGTCCCAGTTCTGTTCTGCTCACACACACAGATTTATGCTGTAAGTTCGTGTGTGTGTGTGTGTGTGTGTGTGTG
>NC_022030.1:45604590-45605515 GCF_000317375.1 Microtus ochrogaster
AGGGATTTATTGGAATGACTTACAGGCTGCAGTCCAGCTAATCCAAGTGGCTGACCATGAATTGAAGGTCCAAGAATCCAGTACTTGCTCAGTCTACAAGGCTGAATGTCTCTGCTGGTCTATAGTATATATTAGAATCCCAAGGAAACAGGCTCTAATACCAGTAAAGAAATGGATATGCAGGCAAGACAAGGGCACATAGAAGTCAAAGGTACTTACATAGGCTTCCAGCAGAAGGCATGGTTCCAATCAATGTCTCCCCACATCAACATCTGGATCAAAGGTGTGTGTCTTCCTACTTCAAAGGTGTGAACTAGAAGTAGATTCACACATTTCAAGCAACAAAAAAATCTCACAGGTGTGCCCCTCATTTCTGGATTGTAGTTCTTTCCAGACGTAGTCAAGTTGACAACCAAGAATAGCCATTGGGTTGTCCTTTCTCGCTATTCTCTTACTCCTTGCTCTTAGAATGGAAATATTTGCCCTGTGCTGTGTTATCTTGGAAATAATAGAACTTTTTTTCTTTTAATTTTACAGGGGTTCACAGCTAAGAGTTGACCTTGAATTTCAGAAGAGACTGAGTTTGGACATTTGAATAATGTTGGGATCCTTTCTCTCCTGTCTTGGTTTATGCCTTCTGCTGATTAAACAGTGCAACTCTTGCCTCACCGCTTTCCCAGTTCCAACCACTTTCCTCCAGTTCCAGCCACTTTCCCCCAGTTTTTTTTTTTTTAGGTTGATTAGTTTTTAGAACCCTCTATTAGATTGATCTCTTCAAGACAGTCCTCAGTGAGGCAAAAAGAATCTGGTGATTTCTGAACTGAGCATCCATTAATCCATCTTTTCCTGCTACCCAATCAAAAGGTCCTCTCTCTCCCTCTCTCTCTCTCTCCCTCTCTCTCTCTCTCTCCCTCCCCCTCTCTCT
>NC_022030.1:45605615-45607983 GCF_000317375.1 Microtus ochrogaster
TTTTTCTCCATCCTTCCCTCCCCCTTCTTTCTTTCTGGCTCTTTCCTTGAACTCCCAGGTTGCCTGCCTCTGCCTTTCAAGTGCTGAGATCAAAGCTGGATAGGGTATGATTTTTAGGACCCCTCCCCTGATAAGATGTCCCTGTCACATCTTTGCATGATCATCATCACACTCCAGTCTTCCAGTCACGCTCCTCTGTATCACACCCAAGTCCACAGCTGCTCTGCTCTGTGGGCCTGGGAACGAACAGCTTCCTTGGTACTTCCAGAGATATTCAAGTCTATGTCTTCCTACTGTAAGAAAAACTCCCCTCACCAGCGAGGTCCTTAGCCAATTTCTGTAGCAGCATCTACTCTTAGGATTTATTCTTTCTTGAGAGCTTATGTTTGTGACTGTTTTCCTTCTCTCTGTGTAGTAGTAAAATTCTTTAAGTATCTCCTGTAATGCTGGCTGAGTGGACATGAATTGTTTTACCTTGTGTTTATTTTAGAAGGTCTTTATTTCCTCACTGACTTTTTAAAACGTTTAAAATGTATGTGATGATTTGAAAAGAAATGCCCTTTCCATAGACTCATGTGTTTGAATGCTTGGCCCATATAAGGAGTGGTGCCATTAGGAAGTGTGGCCTTGTTGGAGTAAGTGTGGCCTTGGAGGAAGTGTGTCACTGTGGAGGCAGGCTTTGAGGTCTCATATGCTCAAACCGTATGCCCAGTGTGACAGTTTACTTCCTGTTGCCTGCAGATCAAGATATAGAATTCTCACCGTGCCTGCTTGCAGGCTGCCATGCTTCTTGATATGATGAAAATGAACTCAACCACTGAAACTGTAAGCCAGCCCCAATTAAATGTCTTTCTTTATAAGAATTGCTGAGATCATGGTGGCTCTTCACAGCAGTAGAAACCCTAAGACAACATATATACAAGTAACATACACATTGAACAGGATACATTTATGTATTTAAGAATATATACATGCATTTGCATACTACATATATGTATGTAGAAGTAATGAAAAAAGGCTATGAATTTGAAAGAGAGCAAGGAAGGGTATATGGGAGGGCTTGGAGGTAAGACAGGGAAGGGGGAATTATGTAATTATATGGCAATTTCAAGAAATAAAGCATAATTTGTAAAAGGTCTAGACATAATTCACATACCATAAAATTCACTCATTTTTAATGTATAATATAACTGTGATTTTTTAATATTATAGTAGTTTTTAGGTTGTGGCAAGTATAGGTATAACTTTTTCATTCAAGTATATATTGTACATTGAGCATATCCCCAAAGCCATTCCGCTCCTTCCCTCCTTTCTACTCTTCCACTTAGTCTTCTTTGTTCCTCTAGACAGCGTTGGGGAGCCATCTTTGGGGGGTGACTTCAGCCATGATCCTAGCCACAGTGGGTAGGAGCATGAGGATTAGAAATGTTAGATAGGGGAACAGTGATAAGAAAGAGGCAGGAGACAGGATAGTATCGGGAAGACAACTCAGTGCCTCCTCAAGATGAGTTCACCCACATTTATTTTTCTATACACTTATACCCCAATACAAAAGGAGGGAAGAAGGCAAAAGACTGCTTTAACATGATACAAAGGACAGCCAGAACAGTCATTTGCTCCAATCCTTGGGACATCCAGCCATTCTTGAGAAAAGTATTTGATGTTTGGGTAGTGAACCCACCCTAGACCAAGTATCCTGCAGGCAGCCACTCCTAAAGAAGGAACAGAAGTAGGCTTGAATTCTCCAACCTTCGGTCAGGGTGGAGCAGATCTACCTCTAGGGACTATCTTAATGTCCAATACACCAACTAACCATACCCTAGCTAAGGGTGTGTTGACACTTGTCAACAACTTTGAGAGAGCAAAATAAACTCTCTGAACTTCAGACAAGGTGGAATAGGCTCACATTTTTGGGTCCCAACAAGACAGCTGATCTCTGCTTTCATGGAGTCACAAATGAGAATGGCAGAAAATACCTGTTATCGGTTTTCCTGAGACTGGACCTATTTGTTCTATTTCTTATCTCTAGCTACATTCATTTTTCTGCAAATGCTATAACTCTCTTTTTCTTTATGACTCTTCATTTTGAGGCAGAGTATCTCCATGTAGCTCAGGATGGCCTGCAACTTACTATGTAGCAAGCATCTCTGCAATGTTTACTTGGAGCCCTTTGGTAAATGCCCAAAAGTGCTATAGTTAAAATGGTAGATCTATTTTCCATTTCTGAGAACATCTCCATACTAACTTCTGTAGTGGCTGCACTAGTTTACACTCTCGTTGGCAGCATACAAGAGTTCCCTTTGTTCACATCTTCATCAACATTTGTTGGTTTGGTTTTTTTTGTGGTTTTGTTTTTTTTTTTTTTTTG
>NC_022030.1:45609647-45616735 GCF_000317375.1 Microtus ochrogaster
GAGGGGAGAGGAGAGGAGGGGAGGAAGCAGGAGAAAGTTTACAGGAGAAAGTTTACTGTAGATAAAAGGGAGCGCATAGCCAGAGGCAGGGACTTCTGGAAAAATCCCAGAGTGAACATTACCTTGAGGCAGGCCATTTGAGGAAAGGGGGTAAGGTAAAGGAGAGAGAAGAGGGACAGCCTGGGCCAAGAGACTGGTCAAGTGCCAGGTAACCAAAAGAGTTAGATGATATAGGGAAGGACAGTTGGGGTGAGGGTGGCCCAGCCTCTGGGCTGGAGATGGTTAGGGTAGGGCAGGTGTGCCAGCTATACTCTGTAGGAGGTAAGTGTTCCGGCAATGCCACACCAGTTTGGAATTATGATTAATAGGATGGTATTTATTTAAAGGGGAAAAACTTACAGATCACAGCCCTCTGCGCAACCAGGAAGGGAGTCTAGTCGCCAGCGGAGCAGGAAGAGAGAGAGAGAGGAGAGGGAAGTCGCTGCTTTTTTAAAGGGAGAGAGACCATGCCCCAATGGGCTGGTATCTCAGCAGCTATAGGCTGGAGGAGCGGAAGGACCTCCCGCAACATATATTTTGATACTCAACTCCCCACTCCTCCCAACTTCTCTGGGATCCACCCCCACATATTCCTCTTCATTTGAAAACAATCATCTGAATCAGTTTGTGTTATCTTAATACACATTAGTGTGGGGTCATCCACGGAGCGTGGTCAACCTACCAGACCTTTAAAGAGGATGGTTCCTTCTACAAACCATTAAACACCTTGAGATAGGGCTTATGAGCCCCTCTCCTTTCGTGCTAAATGTTGACTGGCTTGATCTCACATAGGCTTTGTATAAGCAACAAAGCTGCCGTTGAGTTCCTGAGTGCAGTGACTGTATCCAGAAGTACTGGATCTTTTTCTAGTTGTTTTTCGAGATTTTTGAAACAGGGTTTCTCTGTGTAGCTCTAACTGTCCTAAAACTCACTTTGTAGACTAGGATGGCCTCAAACCCATAGAGATCTGTCTGCCTCTGCCTCCTGAGTGATAGGCTTAAAGGTATGAGCCATCTCAACTTGGCTTAGAAGACAGTTTTGTCTTGGTCTTCCCCAGCCTCTGGCTCTTCCTCAATGTTCAGTGAGCCTTAGGGTAGAGAGTATGGTGTGGATATCCCTTTTATCGTTGACTACTTCATAGACACCTACTCTGTGCATTTGAACCAGGTGTGAGTTTTTGTGTTAACCACCTTCCACGCTACAAAGAAACTTCTCTAATGAAGTCTGAGAGCTGCACTAGTCTATGGGTAGAGAGATATGTGTTTCTAGGACAATTGAATACTATATCCATTTAGCAAAATACTAGTAGCAGATCATAAGCCCCTAGAGCTTATGATCACCCCAGGCATAAGTTCTTGGTCAGATTTTTTCCTATAGAGTGAACCTGAAATCACTCAAAGAAAGCAGCTGATTATTCCCATAACATTCATGCCACCATGCACCCTAAGGCATATCTTTCCATGCTGTTGTTGTAGCTCATGGGGTTCACAGCTGGGTAAAACTGTTGGTGATTTTTCTCCCCTAGAAATCTTCCTACCACCTCTATATTGTGAAAACTAGCCAACAAACAGGAGACTTCCTACTCAGTTCCAACTTTGTTCTTCAAAATCTGTGCTGTCTTTAGCACAGAGTGGGAAACCAAGAGTAATGGCAATAACCTGTATTGTTTTGGGGGTCTCTGGGACCACCCTGGCCAAAAACTTGAAGGGAATTGTCTCATGCCTAGCACTAGGCTTTTATCAAACCACACCTGCCACTGGGATTTTTTGCTTTATTTGCTTTTTTTCACGTGTATGGGTGTTTTATCTGCATTTATTTCTGGCCACAAAGGCCAGTACGGGAATTCAGATCCTCTGAATCAGAAATTACAGACCACTGTAGGATACCATGTGGGTGTAGGGGATCAAACCCAGGTTGTCTGGAAGAGCAGCCAATGATTCTAACCTCTTACGGCTTGAAATATATCATTCTGCACCTTCATGGCTCTTAGGTTTTTGCTGAGTGAGGTCTAATGTTATGCTGGTGAACTGGACTTTTAATATTGCTGTTTCTTTGTTGTTTAGTCTATGCATTTAAGAGGTCATATGACATGGATGTTCTATCTAGTTATGTCTACTTGGTTTGTTTTTGTTTTTTTTGTTTTTTTTTTTTTGAGACAGGGTTTCTCTGTAGGTTTGGAGCCTGTCCTGGAACTAGCTCTTGTAGACCAGGCTGGTCTCGAACTCACAGAGATCCACCTGCCTCTGCCTCGCGAGTGCTGGGATTAAAGGCGTGTGCCACCACCGCCCGGCTAGTTATGTCTACTTGGATTCTTTTCCAGGATTCAGGGAAATTGAGGCTGTTATCTTATTGAATAGATTTTCTGTATCTTTAGTTTGTATCTTACCTCCTCTACCCCAAGAATTCTTAGGCTTGGTCTTTTGATCATGTCCTAGAGGTTTTTCTTTAAAAAGTTTAGGTCATGACTGTTTTGTATTAATTTTTTATGTATAGTATATGTGTATGCACACTGTATGTCTTTCTTTTTGATGCAGTTCATTGGTTGACACTTCCTACTGTGATGTTATAATTTGACTTATTGAACTTTTAATTTTAATTGACTTTTAATAAGTCTCCTCGCTCCCACCTCATTTCAGTTTCGTCATTGAATTTCCATGTTTTGGAATTCTGGTTCAGCCAGGTCTTTTAATGAATTCCTTATTTAATTCATCTGCTCATTAGAATTCTCTTTGAGATTGATGTGGGATTCCCCTCTGTATGCTATGAATATGTTTTATTACCATTGTTTAATAAGGAAACTGTTTTGGCCTATGGCAGGGCAGAATATAGCCAGGCAGGAAATCTGCTCAAAGATATATATATATAAAGTAGACAGAGTCAGAGAGATGCCATGTAGCTGCCGAAGGAGAAAAATGCCTAGGTCTTACCCATAGGCCACAGCCTCGTGGTAATACATAGATTAATAGAAATGCGTTAATTTAAGATGTAAAAGTTAGGTATAAATAAGCCTGAGTCATCAGCCAAACAGTGTTGTAGTTAATATAGTTTCTCTATGATTATTTGGGTCTGGGTGGCCTGGAAACAAACCAGCAGTCTCCACTTACATGACGTCACTAATCATTTTTTAAATTATTTTATTTTGTGTGTTTTGAGTGCTTTGCCTGCAGGTATGTCTGTGCACCCCCTACGTGTTTGGTACTTATTGAAGCCAGAAGAGGGCATTGGATTCCCTGGTACAGGAGTCATAGACTTTATGAACTAACACATGGGTAGGTGCTGGGAATTGAACCTGGGTAGTCTGGAAGAGTAGTCAGTGCTCTACCACTGAGCCATCTCTCCAGCCCTTGACTAGACTTTTCTTTAGGTTCAGTTACTAAAGAGCTCTTGCTTCTGGTGGTGTTCAGTTGCCTTAGTTTTTCAAAGTTCTCATTTTTCTGCATTGCAATTGAGGATGTTTTGTGAAGGATATATCTTTCAATATGTATTTTGTTTTTCTTTTTCTTCACTTGTTTTATGAGAGTCCTCATTATGGGCCAGCTTTTCTTGGGTTTATGATCCCAAAAACCACTTTGAGAGGAAGAAGCAGACAACAGTAACAAAAAGTACAATATGACAACAAACAAAGTATTATAATAAAGTGCAGCACAAAGCAATTGAAATCATCAACTGCATCTTCAGTTGAAGCCATCAGCTGCATCCTCAATAAGGTCAGGAAGCAAGCTGCTGGGACATTCCTAGGACAAACAAGATTTTAGAAATCGGTAGAGCTAAGCTGTAGAAGAGGAAGACATCATCAGGCGTAGACGTGTGCATTACCTGTGATCCCAGCATCTACGATTGTCATCCGCTTCGAAGCAAATTACAGGCCAGTGTGAGCTACATAGGGAAAATGTCTCAAACACAAACAAGCAAACCAAACAACCAAACCAAATAAGCCAAAGGGTTGCATGGGAAAGGAAAGGAGTAGAAGCAAGATAACAAGAAGGGAATAGGATGAGCTTTTCCGAGACAAGAGTGAGGGAGAACAGGTTAATAGTCCAAGGGACATAACAATCCCAAAACCAAAGCCAAGCTAAACAACAAATCTCAAGTCTATGCTTCCTCCCGGCTGAGAAGAACTTGCATTTTCCTCGGGTTTATCTCTTGGAGCTTGCTGTGTGGGTGATATGGATGCTTACTCTCAGGAGACTCAACAAGTTAGACTAGAAATGACTGCAGCCTGGACCCATCTTCTCTTTCTTTTCAGCAGCTACTGTCAGATGACTCATGCCCACCGAAAAGCTGTCTCAAGCCTCATAGCTCAGACTGACCCATCTCTGTACCTGTCAACCAGGTTCCCTCTTGACCCTCGCTGCTAAGTTGTACATGTGGCTGAGTATATCCGTGTTTGAGATCCTTGGAGAGTCCCTGCACATACTAATATTCAGAACAGATCTTTCTCCTGTTACCAGAGTTTGTGCTGCTGTGAACGCCCACCGCCCACCCGCTGGCTTTTTTCTGCTGCTGTGTGGGCAGACTGGGCAGCCAGCAGTCTCCATATATTTTACTGCCTTTCACGAGGTTGAGCCCACCAGTCTCTTGGGCTCACAGTAGTTCTTAGGGTGGAAAGGAAGGAAATCTCTGTGGTTTCAGAATTAAAAGCAAACAAGTCAGGCAGTGGTGGTGCACTCCTTTAATCCCAGCACTTAGAAGGCAGAGGCAGGCCTAATATCTGTGAGTTCAAGGCCAGCCTGGTCAACAGAGCAAGTTCCCCAGGACAGCCAGGCCTGCCTTGCTTTCTCTCCTTTCCTTTCCAGAGAAACCAAAACCAACCAGCCAAACAAAAAAAGAAAAAAGAAAAACAGACTCTTCTATAGTCTATAGCCAAGAGGTTTGATTACAAAACTTATCCCAGGATGGCCTCAAACTACTGGTGGTCTTACAATGAACTGGGATTACAGGTGAAAGCTACCCTATCAGTTACTGTGTGTGCGTGCGTGTGTGCGTGCATGTGTGTGTGTGCACGCATGGGTGTGTGTGCGCGCACACACGTTTATCTGTGTACAGGGGCACATATGTGTAGCTATATATGTAGTTGCATGCTCATTTGTGTGGAGGGCAGATGTCAACCTCAGTTGTCATTCCTGAAAGGTCATTCATCTTGGTTTTTAAATTTTTGGAGGTTATCGTGCACATATGCATATATGGTGGTCACAGGACAACCCATAGAAGTCTATTCTCTCCCTCTCCCATGTGGATCCTGGGGATCGTATTCAGCTTTGGTGCTTCTCCCTCTGAGATTTCTCTCTGGCCCTATCTCCTTCTGTTTGGAGGCAGGGTCTCCCATTGAACTGGAGCTCCCCACGTAGGTTAAGCTGATTAGCCAGAGCCTCAGGAATCTGCATGTCTCTATCTCAGTGCCAGGATTGGGTTCAGGAAATTAAACTCATGTCCTTATGCGTGTAAGGCAGATGCTCTATCATTTGAGCCATACCCTCGGTCCCATTTAGTTTTCATTTTGATTTTAAGACAGTGCTTCACTACGTAGCCTGAATGAATTAGAATTAGAACTCTCGCTGTAGACCAGGATGGCCTTTACCTTTTATTGTTCTGAGATAGGGTCTATTGTAGCTCAGGTTGGCCTTGAACTTGCTCTGTAGCTGAGAATGTCCTTGAACTCCTGGTCCTTCTGCCTCAATGTCCCAAGTGCTAGAATCACAGGTGTGGGCCACTAATGCATGACTCATATCAGTAATTTTAGTAGATTAAAAAACACATTGGTTCCCTTTAAACTTCTTTGTTTAGAAGAGCTTAAGTCTTTCTTCATTCTGCTTGCAGTCTTATTGTTCAGACCATGTTTCCAGATCCAATGTTGGGAGCCTCCGGGACCCTGCTCTGCTGCAATGGGCTTTCGGAATCAGCCCTCAGATGGTGTTAGATTATCCATCAATTCTGCGCAATGTTTTCTTTGGCACAAACTTGTAATTCGGCCACTGGTTGGCATTGGGAAAGTGTTTGGATTGCTTCTAATATTACAAAGAGCATTTGGAGCCCAAGTTAATCAATTATTCAAGGATAATTTCCAGTTCTGTTTATTACCCAAGCTCCCAGATTCTCTAATGTCTACTGTGGGCAACTTATCTTCTGGACTTTGCATGCTGTATAAGTGCGTGCACTTATACAGTGTATAGAGGGGGGGCTCCCTTCCTTCGGGCACTTCTGATGCTTCATATGGTGGGGGTGAGGACTCTCTTCGGGAGCTTCTGATGCTTCACATGGAGTGGGGGTGGGGACTCCCTTCCTTCGGGAGCTTTTCATGCTTCACATGGTGTTACTGAGCAAGTTCCCAAGTGGCGCTGAGTCTGAATTACTCCAGCCATCCGACACTGACCATATGATAGGCTCTAGATAGCCAAGGCAATTCTTCAGATTCAGTTCTATTTGAGACGCTGAGGAGATAGGTCAGCTGTTAGGAGAGTGCACTTGCAGAGGACCTGAGTTTAATGCCCTGCGCCCATTGTCTTAGGGTTTCTATGGATGCAACACCATGACCAAAAAGCAAGATGGGGAGGAAAGGGTTTATTCAGCATACACTTCCACATCACAGCTCATCACCAAAGGAAGTCGGGACAGTCCCTGAACTTCAAGTCCCTGGACTTGAAGGCAGGAGCTGATGCAGAGGCCATAGAGGGGTGCTGCTTACTGGCTTGCTCTATATGGCTTGCTTAGGCTGCTGTTTTATAGAACCCAGGACCACTAGCCCAAGGATGGCACTGCCCACCATGGGCTGGGCCCTCCCACATTGATCACTGTTATGGTTTTGGTCCCTTTAAGAGACAAGCCACATCCACTCCCTCCCCCATCCGCTGAGGCAGGCTGATCTTCAGCTTCTGGCCTGAGCTTGCTCTCTTTTCCATCTTCCTCTCGGAGAGGCAGCTTCCCTTCTGCCTCTCTCCCCACTTCTCTGCTTCCCCCTTCTCTGTCTCTTTCTCCTCTTCTCTCTCTCCCTCTCTCTTGTTTCTCTCTCTCTCCCTCTCTCTCTCTCTCTCTCTCTCTCTCCCTCTCTCTCT
>NC_022030.1:45616835-45618145 GCF_000317375.1 Microtus ochrogaster
CCTCTCTCTCTCTCTCTCTCTCTCTCTCTCCCTCTCTCTCTGTCCCCCCCCTTCACCCTTCCTCCTCCATAACCCCCTGAATAAACATTCAACCTCACCCTGCATGTCGTGTCTATCCATGTTTCTGTCTTCTGCCCGCCGCCATGTGTCTCCCTGCCTGGGACCAGCCATTGCTCAGGGACCAGCAGCCGTCTCTGCCTGGGGCCCACTGCCTGCTGCCACATGGCCTGCCACCACCACCGCTCGGGCCTCTGCTCAGGGACCAGCAGCCGTCTCTGCCTGGGGCCCACTGCCTGCTGCCACATGGCCCACCACCACTGCTCTGAGACCAGCAGCAGTCTTTGCTTGGGACTGGCTGCTCCCAGGGCCCGCTGTCTGCAACCACATGGCCCGCTGCCTGCCACCACATGGCCCGCCACCACCGCTCAGGCCACCGCTCCTGGACCGGCAGCCATTTCTGCCTGGGACTGGCTGCTCCCAGAGCCCGCTGCCTGCCACCACATGGCCCGCTATCACCATTTGGAACCTACAGCATTTCTGCTGCCTACTGCCTCAGGGATCTTGCAGCATTTTTTTTTAAAAAAAGAATAACAATCACTAATTGGGAAATTGCCTTGAAGCTGGATTTCATGAAGGCATTTCCTTAACTGAGGCTCCTCCCCCTCTGATGACTCTAGCTTGTGTCAAATTGACATAAAAACAGCCAGTACACCATGAGGAGGGGAACTCCTAGCCATCTGTAACTCCAGCTCCAGGGGTCAGATGCCTCTGGCCTCCGAGGATCCCGTGGTCTTCATGGATACTGGCATTCACATACATACACCTATGTAGTAATAAGAGTGGCGGGGCTGCGTCCCCAGCACCCCAGCCACCTGGCTAGCTTACACCCCGAAATAATTACACGGACACTGTATTCTTTTATACACTGCTTGGCCCATTTCTATGTAGCCTCTTCTAGGCTAATTCTCACATATTAATTTAGCCCATTTCTAATCATCTGCATAGCACCGTTAGGTGTGCTTACCGGGAAGATTCTAGCCTACCTCCATCCTGGGTCGGAGCTTCATTGTGTGTGCCCTCGAGAGCTGAGCTATGGCGTCTCTCTGAGGCGTCTGCCCCCGAGAGGAGAGCTGTCGAGTCTCAGCTCACTTCCTCTTCCTCCCACTTCTGTTCTGTTTACTCCTCCCACTTCTGTTTTAACCTATGAGGGCCAAGCAGTTTCTTTATTGCTTAACCAATGAAATCAACAGATTGATATAAGACACTCCCACATCACTTCCCCTTTTTCTGTTTAAACAAAAAAAAGGAAA
>NC_022030.1:45618573-45619047 GCF_000317375.1 Microtus ochrogaster
CAGTTTCTTGCCCAAATGGCTATCAAACTCCATAAGGATCCTCCTCTTCGATACCCATCTTCTTCTTGAAGTAGATTAGTGCTGCCAGGAGCAGAGTGTCTCATTGTCATGAAAAGCCCTAAGTTATTAAAACATTTAATAGCATATTTCATAGTCTTTGAAAGATATGAAGAATGCCGATCTAACTGAAATATATATCTTATATCTAGAAAATCTAACAAACTTGACTATTATTAATGATTATCCATTAACAACATATATTTTCTAATTACACATTACATTTTTAAGTGAACTTCACAATCACAATACCTTAATCAAGATCAGAAATACATATACATATAACAAAATTGACCTTAAAATCCATACCAATGCAAATTACTCATACCTATATCATTTCCCCCTTTAAATGTAAAAGAACATTTATAAACCATATTTGGGAACATGGGCACAGTTTTTTCTCTCCAAACTGCTTCC
>NC_022030.1:45619437-45622927 GCF_000317375.1 Microtus ochrogaster
ACCTAACGGTGCTATGCAGATGATTAGAAATGGGCTAAATTAATATGTGAGAATTAGCCTAAAAGAGGCTAGATAGAAATGGGCCAAGCAGTTTCTTTGTTGCTTAACCAATAAAATCAACAGATTGATATATGACACTCCCACATCACACCTACATGCTGACCACCACACAGCCATATAATTAAACATGAAATAAATCTTTAAAATTTGATTTGAAGTATAGAATAGTAGAATTCAATTGGTATTGTTTTGTTCATTTTCTGCTGCTTGCATTCAAACCCAGGCCTTGAACTTGCTGGGCAGGAATGCTAGCCTGAATTACCCAGTCATGAGACTATGGGAATCACCTTTTGTGTATCTGGTTTTTTGAAAGAGGATTTCTCAGTGTAGTCCTAGCTGTCCTGAAACTTATTCTTTTTTTTTAAATATTTATTTATTTATTATTTATACAGTATTCTGTCTGCTTGTATGCCTGCAGGCCAGAAGAGGGCACCAGACCTCATCACAGATGGTTGTGAGCCACCGTGTGGTTGCTGGGAATTGAACTCAGGACCCTTGGAAGAGCAGGCAGTGCTCTTAACAGCTGAGCCATCTCTCCAGCCCCTGAAACTTATTCTGTAGACCAGGTTGGCCTCAAATTCACAGAGATCTACCACCTATCTCTGCCTCTCAAGTGCTGGGATTAAAGATGTGTGCCACCACCATCCAGCAGGCCCTGTGATTACTTATCAATTCCTAGGTGTGCATGTAAGTGTGCATGCATGTGTATGTTTGTGTGTGAGACAAACCAGCCTCTTGTACATACGAGGCACATGCTCTAACACAGCTACAGCCCCAGTGCTTAAACTCAGTGTTGGAGACAGGATCCCATGGAGTCCAGACAGGTCCTGACTTTCCTAAAAAGGGAGGTCTTGAACTCCCAATCCTTTTGCCTCTGTCACACAAGTGCTAGGATTATAATTCTGTGCCGTTGTACCCAACTTGATACCTAGTCATTCTTTTAAAATGGCATTTTATGAGATAAAGATAGAAAATTCATTATTAAGTCAATTAGACTAGTCAGGGTTGAAGAGAATTCTGTTAAGGAACTCAGGAAACTTTTCATTTTTTCTCTAATATTTTTCTCTAAAAACTAAAGTGTTTTGGTTTGGCTTTTTACAGGGTGGTCAGTGGAAGGAACTGTATAAGATGGATACATCTGTTATCACTAAGGCTTCTGAAGCAGCAAGATCCTGAGTCTGAGGTCTATCTCCATCCCACAGAAAGCCCTGGTCTTGGTTTATATCTACAGATAAGTGTTGTCCTTACCCTTTCTCAAGGAATCTTTGTCAGGGACCAGTCTCAAAAACACCTCTTGCCAGGGTAGGGATGTGGGGATTTAGAAATATAAGTAAAGAATATAAAGACATGAAAATAATAAAACAGGAAAACATAGAATAGTACTGGGAAGAAGTTCCAGTGAATACTGAAGTGTTTAATTTCCAACTGCTTAAAATACCCCAACCCCAAGAGGTAGGAGTAAGATTAAAAAAAAAAACTGCATTACTATGGTACAAGGAAATGAACTGACTAGTCACTGGCTACACCATAGTTAAACTTCCTGTTGCTAGAACAAAACAAGCCATGCTCACACCCTAGACTAAAACATTCCATAGGCAAACCACTCCCTGGGTGGAATCCAATGCTTAGTCCGATCCTTAGACTTTTGTTTGAGATAGAAATACACCTACTTCTCTTTTCCTGAAATACAAGGTCTGGCTATTAGCCACAGCTGTTGACAATAACCTTGAGAGAGAAGAACTCTTTGTTCTTTGTTCTTTTTTTGGGGGGGGGGTTTCAAAACAGGGTTTCTCTGTGGTTTTGGAGCCTGTCCTGGAACTAGCTCTTGTAGACCAGGCTGGTCTCTAACTCAGAGAGATCCACCTGCCTCTGCCTCCCGAGTGCTGGGATTAAAGGCAGGCGCCACCACCGCCCGCCCGGCTAGAACTCTTTGTTCTAAATCTAGGTGGGACCTCTGAAGTAGAAACACAATAACCTTGAAGGAATAGAGGTAAGTTCCAACTCTCTGACCTTTGGTCAAGAGGAAATAGGCTCACAGTTTTGGGCCTCTACAGAATTTCTCTTTGTAACAGATGATGAACAGTATAGAAAAACACAACCAAATAAGATACTTATGGAGTCTAGTTCCAGTCTCCCACAACTAAGGCTCAGGGATCATGGCAGAAGAGGGGGTGGAGAGCACGTAAGAGTCTGAGGATCAGTGAGTTTGCTGTGAGATTGTATCTTCTAGTAATGTCAGATGCTCCACCCATCAGTCTCACCAACATGCTCCTGAGCTGAACAAGGATAGTACCAATGAACATGCCACAATAGATGAGGTAAAACCCATGAGGTCTCAACCCTACATAAAGAATCTAGGCACCTGAGAAAATCTGGGTGTGGAAGAGGTGGTCCTCCCTAAAGAAGTGCACATCAGCTAGTTTTCCAGTGCCAAATGGGCAGCCCTAAAACATGCGTATACATAACATTATAAAATCTCAAATAGATTGCATTTAGGAATATCTATATATACATGTAGATACACATGAAATAACAATTAGTGAAAAAAAGACTATGAATTTGAAGGAGATCAGGGAGGGATAAATGAGAGAGTCTGGAGGGGGCGATAGGGAAGGAAGAAATATTGTTATTAGATAATATTGCCAAAAACTTCTTAGAAAGAAATCAAAAACAAAATACCAAACAAGCCAGGAGTGGTATGTAGGTAGAGATTTTATCAGGACTGCCAGCTTCCCAGTAACCACACAGAGGCTTAATATTAATTGTAAATGCCCAACTGATAGCTGTTTATTACTATCTACTCTTACATTTTAAATTAACCCATATTTCTTATGTACCCTCTGCCATATGGTGCTACCCTCTTTCAACGTGGCACATTCATCTTGCTTCTCTCTGCACCTGCTTGCGACTCCTGAGATTCCTCCCCTCTCTTTCCCATTATCCTCTGTGTCTGTCTCCTCTATACCTTCTGCCTAGCTTCCGGCCAGTCAGCTCTTTTATTAAACCATTCAGAAGATGCCTTGACAAAGACACATCTTCGTCTACATCTTCACAGTATACAAAATGATTATTCCACAACAGTGATAGTATACACTTCTAGTTCCAGCGTTGGCAGGTGAAGAGCTGAGGAATAAAGCAGAAACAGGTGAATGTTTATGAGTGTTGGGCCAGACTAGTCTTCATACTGAGTTCTAGGTCAGCCAAGGCTACATAGTGAGACCTGTATCAGACAGCAGCAATTCTCCCCACAAAAGGTGTATGTGTTTTCCTCTCATACTTTCTTCTCTTTCTTAGACCCTCACCTCCTATCCAATCTTTGTCGGATGCCCTTCAATCCTGTTTCACTTAAAAATTAAAGCAAAGGGAACTTTTGCCATCACCCACCATATTGGCCAATGCCGGTGTTCTCATTCTTTTTTTTTTTTTTTTT
>NC_022030.1:45623027-45625264 GCF_000317375.1 Microtus ochrogaster
TGGAACTAGCTCTGTAGACCAGGCTAGTCTCAAACTCACAGAGATCCGCCTGCCTCTGCCTCCCGAGTGCTGGGATTAAAGGCGTGCGCCACCACCGCCCGGCTTGGTGTTCTCATTCTTACCACAATTATAAAAAGGGAGCTAAGACACTTCTTCTGGTTCATTGACTCGATTCTCAAAATATAGTCCAGCTACAATACCAGCACTCGAGAAGCTGAGGCTGTGGGATTGCTGTGTTTGAGGTCAGTCTGAGCTACATAATGAGTTGCATGCCAGTCGTATATCAGAAAAACAAGACGAACAAGCAACATACTCCCACACTCCCACACACTGGTGCCCATGCACATACTGCTTAATCGCCAGTGACTGGTTGACTCTACTTAACTTCTTCATGTTAGTCCAAACCACTGTCACTTCTCACATGAATTCTAGTGGCCACCTGGTCACCTTTCTCTTGCCGGTGGTTCAGTTCAGTCTGTTCCCAACACAGCAGCCAGAGTGATTCTGCTAAGACACACATCAGACCATGTGAGTCCTTGATTAAGGAACCCCATGGGCTTGGGTGCCCCACCTTGAGTGGTGTGCACGTGGTTCTCGTTTCTCCTCTGATCTTGTCTCCTTCAGGCGTCTACTCACTGAAGCAAGCACACAGCACACCAGGCCTCCAGGGCTCTCTGATATTTCTGGAATGTGGGTCATGTTTCTGCCTTAAGGTCTTTATGTTACGCCCTGGTTGGACTGCTCTTTCCTGTGCTAACTAGGTGTGTCTTGGCCGTGTGCCTACTCTGGGAACTTCACTTACATTATTCAGCTTTCCTCACTATTGCTGTCATATCCCTTCCTCTTCTTCTTACCATTTTCTCTACTAAAATGCTATAGTGTACCTGCTGCTTCTGCTTCTTTCCCTCACCTTTAGTTTTCCTTTTTCCATGTTAGGAATTAGAACCAGGACCTTGCATATTCCGAGCAAGCACACCCTATTACCATTTCTTAATTATTCCTGCGTGTGTGTGTGTGTGTGTGTGTGTGTGTGTGTGTGTGTGTGTAGGTAGTCAATTACTACTGAGAGAGGGGGAAAATCAGCTTTTTTTCCAGGAATGATCACCCAGTAGGTTATTAAATCCCAAATGGTCAGCCCTAAATACTTGTACATATGAGCAATACTAAATGGACTCAGTAAGTCGTACACACACAGGTCATGAATTTGAGAAAGGGAGGAGATGGGAAGAGTTGGAGTGGCGAGAGTAAGGGGTGGAAACAAGGCAAGTATAGTGCTCATATATGAAAAACATTCCCAGAAAATTTTACGTAAGCAGAAAGTGTGTCACCATTTCCAGCCTGCGAGGTGTGTGTGCAGTCAGCTCACAAGCAACATGCTTCCAGATGGGGTCTTCATTGTTTCCTGCGTCTCCTTTCTCCACTGTTTCTTTTTGTCACCGTGACCCCCACTCCCCACTTCCACTCCTGTTCCATATCTTCCCTCAGCCACCTCCCTTAGCACACCCAACCTTTTAATAAAGGAGGGAGAGGTTGAATTCAGGCCCTCATGCTTGCAAAGAAACAAATTTACTGAGTTATTTCTCTAGCCCAGCTTTTGCTATGAAGCCCAGGCTAGCCTTGAATTTACAATCCTCTTCCTCCTGTCTCAGCTTCCTAAATTCTGGTATTACCGGCTTATTCCTCCCTTCAGATAGGATCTCATTTAACACAAGAATCTTGAATTTCTAATCCTTTTGCTTCCATCCCCCAAGTGCTGGGATTATAAGAAAGTAGCATTATGCCTGGTTTATACAGAACCAATGATCTGACTCAGGGTTTTGTGCCTTTTTACCAACTAAGCCGCATCTCCAACACTCTCGCTGTCTTCTTTAGGCTTTTTGTTGCAGTGATAAACACCACGACCAAAGCAACCTGAGAGGAAAGGGTTTGTATTTGCCTAACACTTCCATTTTGTAGTCGTCATTGAAAGAAGTAAGGACAAAGACTTGAGCTGTGTACTGGCTCGCTTCTCACGCCTTGCTCACCCTGCTTTCTTTCTTTTTATTTTTTATCCCTCAGAACCCATGATATTTATTGAGCTCTACATTTTTCTCTGCTCCCCTCCCTGCCTCTCCTCCCCCAAGGTCCCCATGCTCCCAATTTACTCAGGAGATCTTTCTTTTTCTACTTCCACTTCTTATGTAGATTAGATCTATGTAAGTCTCTTTTAGTGTCCACATTGTTGTCTAAGTTCTCTG
>NC_022030.1:45625719-45627111 GCF_000317375.1 Microtus ochrogaster
AACTAGCTCTTGTAGACCAGGCTGGTCTCGAACTCACAGAGATCCGTCTGCCTCTGCCTCCCGAGTGCTGGGATTAAAGGTGTGTGTCACCACTGCCCGGGTGTTTCCTAATTTTCTGAGAAATCACCACACTGACATCCAAAGGGCTTATACCAGCTTGCATTCCCACCATCTATGCAGAAGTGTTTCCTTAACCTCTCCAGCATAAGTTGTCACCAGTGTTTTTGATCTTGGCCATTCTTTCAGATGTAAGATGGAATCTCAGAGTTGTTTTGATTTGCACTTCTCTGATGACTAAGGATGTTGAACATATTCTTAAGTGTCTTTCAGCCATTTTAGATTTCTCTGTTGAGAGTTCTCTGTTTAGGTCTGTACTCCATTTTTTTTATTGGATTATGTGATCTTTTGGTATCCAATTTCTTGAGTTCATTGTTTATTTTGGAGATCAGACCTCTGTCTAATGTGGGGTTAGTGAAGTTCTTTTCCCATTCTGTAGGTTATTGTTTTGTCTTGTTGACCATGTCCTTTGCTTTACAGAATTTTTTCAGTTTCAGGAGGTCCCATTTATTAATTGTTTCTCTCAGTGTCTGTGCACTGGAATCATATTTAGGCAGTGGCTCTTTGTGCCAATGCATTCAAGTATACTTCCCATTTTCTCTTCTAAAAGGTTCAGTAGTTTGCTGAGGTCTTTGATCCATTTGGACTTGAGTTTTGTGAATGGTGATAGATATGGGTCTATTTTCATTTTTCTACATGTTGATATCCAGTTATGCCAGCACCACTTGTTAAATATGCTTTCTTTTTTCCAATTGATATTTTTTTGCTTCCTTGCCAAAAATAATCTGTTTGAAGATGTGTGGATTGATATCCGGGTCTTCTATTTGGTTCCCTTTGTCCTCCTGTCTGTTCTGCCAATACCAGGCTGTTTTCAGTACTGTAGCTCTGTAGTAGAGTTTGAAGTCAGGGATTGTGATGCCTCCAGAAGTTCTTTTATTGTTCAGGATTGTTTTGGCTCTCCTGGGTTATTTTGCTGTTCCATATGAGGTTGAGTACCGTTCTTTCGAGGTCTTTGAAGAATTTTGCTGGGATTTTGATGCGTTCAATCTGTAGATTGCTTTCGGTAAGATTGCCATTTTTACTATGTTAATTTTGCCTCCCCAAGAGCATGGGAGGTATTTCCACTTTCTGGTGTCTTCTTTAATTTCTTTCTTCAAAGATTTAAAGTTCTTTTTTTAAAAAATATTTATTTATTATGTATACAATTTTCTGTCTGTGTGTATGCCTGAAGGCCAGAAGAGGGCGCCAGACCTCTTTACAGATGGTTGTGAGCTACCATGTGGTTGCTGGGAATCGAACTCGGGTCCTTTGGAAGAGCAGGCAATGCTCTTAACC
>NC_022030.1:45627211-45633692 GCF_000317375.1 Microtus ochrogaster
CCTGTGGGAAGTCCAAGGACCACCCACCTCCATCCAGGTCTAGTAAGGTGAGCATCCAAACTGCCTAGGCTCCCACAAAGCCAGTTCGTGCAGTAGGATCAAACACCCATTACCAATGTTCTTGAGTTCTTGTCATACAAATATTTCACTTGTTTGGTTAGAGTTATTCTGAGGTTGTTTATGCTATTTGTGGCTATTGTGAAGGGTATTGATTCTCTGTTTCTTCCCCAGCCCTTTTATCATCTGTGTACAGGAGGGCTACTGATTTTTTTTGAGTTAATCTTGTATGCTGCTACATTGCTGAAAGTGTTTATGAGTTGTAGAAGTTCCTTGGTAGAATTTTTGGGATCACTTATGTAAATTATCATATCATCAGCAAACAGTGAGAGTTTGACTTCTTCTTTTCCAATTTGTATCCTTTTGATCTCCTTTTTCTGTCTTATTGCTCTAGCTAGGACCTCAAGAATTATATTGAGTAGATATGGAGAGAGTGGACAACCTATTCTTGTTTCTGATTTCGGTGAAGTAGTTTGGAGTTTCTCTCCATTTAGTTTGACGTTGGCTGTTGGCTTGGTGTGTATTGCCTTTATTATGTTTAGGTATGTTCTTTGTATCCCTGCTCTCTCCAAGATCTTTATCATGAAGGGATGTTGTATTTTGTTAAAAGCTTTTTTGGCATCTAGTGAGATGATCATGTGGTTTTTATTTTTAAGTTTGTTTATATGGTGGATTATGTTGACAGATTTTTTTTTTGTATGTTGAACCATCCCTGCATTTATGGAATGAAGCTGGCTGGATCATGGTGGATGGTGGTTCCGATGTGTTCTTGGATTTGATTTGCTAGTATTTTATTTAGTATTTTTGCATCAACGTTCATGAGTGATATTCATCTGCAATTTTCTTTCTTAGTAATGTCTTTCTGTGGTTTGGAAATAAGGGTAATTGTAGCATCATAAAAAGAGTTTGGCAATATTCCTTCTGTTTCTATTGTGTGGAATAATTTGAGGAGTCGTGGTGTTAGTTCTTCTTTGAAAGTCTTATAGAATTCTGAACTGAAACCATCTGGTCTTGGGCTTTTTTTGGTTGGGAGACTTTTGATGTCTGTTTCTATTTCTTCAGCAGTTATAGGTCTGTTAAATTTGCTTATCTGGTCTTGATTTAATTTTGGTAAGTGGGGCTGGAGAGATGGCTCAGAGGTTAAGAGCATTGCCTGCTCTTCCAAAGGTCCTGAGTTCAATTCCCAGCAACCATATGGTGGCTCACAACCATCTGTAATGATGTCTGGTGCCCTCTTCTGGCCTGCAGGCATACACACAGAGAGAACATTGTATAACATAATAAATAAATATTAAAAAAAATTTTTGGTGATATTTATCCATTTCCTTTAAGTTTTCCAATTTTGTGGAGTACAGGTTTTCGAAATATGACCTGATGATTCTCTGTATTTCCTCCATGTCTGTTGTTATGTCCCCTTTTCATTTTTGATTTTGTTAATTTGGATATTCTCTCTGCCTTTGGTTAGTTTGTATAAAGGTTTGTCTATTTTGTTGATTTTTCTCAAAAAATCAACTCTTTGCCTCATTGATTCTCTGTATTGTTTTCATTGTTTCTATTTTGTTGATTTCAGCTCTCACTTTGATTATTTCCTGCTGTTTAGTTCTCTTAGGTGAGTTTGCTTCTTTTTGTTCTAAAGTTTTCAAATATTCTGTTAATTCACTAGAGTGGGATTTTTTTCCAGCTTGTTTATGTAGGCATTTAGTGCTATGAACTTTCCTCTTAACACTGCTTTCATTGTGTCCCATAAATTTGGGTATGTTTTGTGATCATTTTCATTGAATTTTAGGATGTCTTTAATTTCTCCCTTTATTTCTTCCTTGACCCATTGATGATTCAGGTGAGCACTGTTTAATTTCCATGTGTTTGTGGGTTTTCTGGAATTAGTATTGCTGTTGAATTCTAGTTTTAAAGCTTGGTGATCTGATAAGATACATTGGGTTATTCCAATTTCTTTTGTATTTGTTGAGTGTTTGTTTTGTTTTGTTACTGAATATGTGGTCAATTTTTGAGAAGGTTCCATGAGGTGCTGAGAAGAAAGTATTCTTTTCTGTTTGGATGAAATATTCTGTTGTCTGTTAAGTCCATTTGAGTCATAACATCTGTTAGTTCTCTTATTTCTCTGTTCATTTTTTGTCTGTTTGACCTGTTCAGTGGTGAGAGGGGAGTGCTGAAGTCTCCCACTATTAGTGTGTAGGGTTTAATGTATGATTTAAGCTTTGGAAGTATTTCTTTCACATATGAGGGTGCCCTTGTATTTGGGGCATAGATGTTCAGTATTGAGATTTCCTCTCAATGGATTTTTCCTGTGACTAATATGAAATATCCTTCTTTGTCTCTTTTGACTGATTTTAGCTTGAAGTCTATTTTGTTAGATATTAGGATAGCTGCACTCACTTGTTTCTTAGGTCTGTTTGATTGGTATGTTTTTTTCCCAACCCTTTACTCTGAGACAATGTCTGTCTTTGAGGTTAAGATGTGTTTCTTGTATGCAGAAGAAAAATGGATTCTGTTTTCATATCTAATATGTTAGCCTATGCCTTTTTAGAGGTGAGTTGAGTCTATTTACATTAAGGGATATTAATGACCAGTGACTTCTATCGCCTGTTTATTTAGTTTTCATCATTGGTGATGTTAATTTATGCCTTTTTTTTCTTCTTTGGGATTTGCTGTTATGAGATCATCAGTTGTCTGTGTTTTTGTTGGTGTAGCCATCTTCTTTTTGGTTGGAGTTTTCCTTCTAGTATTTTGTATAGGGCTGGGTTTGTGGCTAGGTATTGGTGAAATCTAGATTTGTCATGGAATATCTTGTTTTGTCCTTCTATGATGATTGACAGTTTTGCTGGGTATAGGAATCTGGCCTGGCATCCGTGGTCTCTTAATGTCTGCATAATGCTTGACCATGACCTTCTGGCTTTCATCATCTCCAATGAGAAGTCAGGTATAATTCTGATAGGTCTACCTTTATATGTTACTTGGATCTTTTCCTTTGCAGCTCTTAATAATCTTTCTTTACTCTGTATATTTTGTGTTTTGATTATTTGTAGTGAGAGGACTTTTTTTGGATCCAGTCTATTTGGTGTTCTGTAAGCTTCTTGTATCTTCATAGGCATATCTTTCTTTAGGTAGGGAAAATTTTCTTCTATGATTTTGTTAAATAAATTTTCTGTGCCTTTGAGTTGAATTTTTTCTCCTTCTTCTATACCTATTATTCTAAGAGTTGGCCTTTTAATGGTGTCTGGATATTTTGGGTTAAGCTTTTGTTAGATTTAATGTTTTCTTTAACTGATGAGTCTATTTCCTCTATTGTGTCTTCAGCGCTTGAGATTCTCTCTTCAATCTCTTGTATTCTGCTGTTCATGCTTGCATTTGTGGTTCTTGATTTTTTTCTTATGATTTCTGTTTCTATAATTCCTTTGGCTTGTGTTTTCTTTATTGTTTCTATTTCAATTTTCAAGTCCTGAAGTTTCTTTTGTATGTTTGATTTCTTTTTCTTAGTTTTCTTTAAGTAGTTTGCTTATATCTTTCAATTTTTTGTTTGTCTTTTTCTTAATTTCTTTGAGGGAATTTCTCATTTAATCTTTAAGAATTTCAAACATTCTCTTGAAGTTACTTTTTAGGTCATTTTCTTCTGGTTCATCCATTTTTGGTTGTTCAGGTCTTGCTGTTGTAGGATCTTTAGGTTTTACTGGTGTTGTGATCTTACCTTTTCTATTCATCTTTTCCTCTAATAGGTGTGGTTGGGGCTGTCTGAGATTCTGTTGAATAATCTTCTAGGTGCCAGTGAATTCAAAGCTCAGATGGTTGTTCTTTGTGGTACAGTCAGTGTCATGGTTCTAGTTACCCCATTGGTTACTCGGTATTCCCAGAGATAGCTCAGTGCTCCTGTGCCTTGCTCTACTTACTTGCAGTTTGCTGTCTCAGGCCTACTTGGCTTAGGTTTTTGGCTTTTCCCTGTTTATGTAAATCCTGGTCTGGATCTCCTCCTGCAGAAGTCCCTGGCTTGGAGTTGAATCTGTTCTGGTGGAGATGGCTGACTCTGGATCTGGTGGCTGGGTCAATCCTTATCTGCCAATGTCCTGGGGCTGGGTTGGCTTCCTGGACTGGATTTGCTCCTGGCTTCTGTTCCCAGTGGAGCTATTTGCTCTCTTTGCTAGGTGGCTTGTTCTGTCCCACTCCGGTTCTGGTGGAGATCGCTGACTCTGGGTCAGTTTGCTGGCTCAATCCTGGTCCACCAGTGTCCCAGGACTGGGTTGGCTTCTGGGACTGGATTTGATCCTGGCTTCTGCTCTTCAAGCCTCCTCTTGTCTCCAAGCTAAAGCAAGGGACCCGAGTCTTCACACTTTATGGCTCCTGTAAAGCTTGAGGGTGGGGAACCAGATGGCAAGAAATCAGACCTTAAATGTCAGCGCCGACCTTCCTTTGTTCTTATTTTTGCCTTTTAAAACTTATATTTGGTTAATGTTCATTTATGGTGCACACTAATGATCCCTGCATCCTTTTGCCTCTGTGTTTTTATTTTAATTACTTTTATCCTTTCACTCTCTGACTTAATTGTTAGCACTAAGTTCAGGCTCCATGACTGGTGAATTTGCCTAGGGACTGCTGTGAGTGGTCAGGCCTGGGGAAGTCTTTAAGTGGCTCCAGGGCTCTCTTGTTCTCAACGAGGTCAACCATCCCTCATTTCCAAATGGAACAAACCTTCCTTCTCCTTTTCAATTATGCCTTAAAAGTGGAAAGCCTCAATCCCTTCCTGGGCCTTCATACCCTTTCTGGTAGAATTAACAAGAATTAACCAGGAAAACAAGCATAATTCTCTATGTGTTGGCTGTTTGGGTGTGACTGGATATGGATGCTGGAGTCACTCAAGGAAGCCTAGAACTGGGCTGTCCCATTGGGAGCCTCTGGCTTTAGGGGACTATTGAGTAATGAAACATGGTTAGTTGGAATTGAGTCTCACTTTAAGATGCCAGATATCAAATGGTTAATATAAAAAAATAATTAAAAGCCATGAACCACATTTTGAACTATTGAGTTAAATGAAAGACAGTGGCAGAGTACATGCCTGTTTTAGTTAGGGCTTCTCTTGCTGTGAAGAGACACCATGACCATGGCAACTCCTATAAAGGAAAACTTTTAATTGAGCTGGTACCTTACAGTTCAGAGGTTCAGTCCATTGTCATCATAGTGACACATGGCAACATGTAGGTAGACATGATGCTGAAGGAGTAACTGAGGGTTTTACATCTTGCAAGCAACAGTGTGATCTGTCTATAACACTAGTGAACTTTGAACAGAAGAGACTTCAAAGCTCACCCTCATAGTGACACACTTCCTCCAAAAAGGCCTTACCCACTTCAACAAGTCCACACCTCTGAAGAAAGTGCCACTTTCTTTGGGATTATGGAGGCCAATTACATTCAAACTACCATATCCTGCTTCCGGACCCCCATAAACTTGCAACAGTATCCTAATGTACTTACTTTTACTTCAAAAGTCCCCATAGTCTTTAACAGTTCCAATTTATTTAAAAGTCTAAAGTTTAAAGTCTCTTCTGAGACTCCTGGTAAGCTCTTAACTGTAATCCCTCTGTAATATCAAAATTAATAAACAGATCACATACTTCCAACATATAATGGCACAGGATATAAATTACCATTTCAAAGCATAGGAGAGGGAGTACAGCGAGGAAACACTGGACCAAAGCGAGTCTGAAAGCCAGAGAGGCAAACTCCAAACTGCATCTCCAAGTCAGATGTTAAAATGCTTTCCTATCTCCAACTCTATCCAGCTTTATTGACTGCAACACACTTCTTTTTCTTGGCCTGGTTCCACTCCCTGTTAGCATCTTTCCTCAGCAGGTATCCCAGGCTCTGGAATCCCCAGAATCTTGGGGTCTCCAGATTTCACCTTCACAGCTTTACACATGGACCCTCTAGGCCTCCATTCAAGGACACCCTTGACACGTGCCCGACCTCAGCAGCTTCCCTTAGTCTCAGAGCCAAATTCCACAACCCCTTCCTTCTCTCCTTAACTTTAAAGCCAAAATCAAGTGGTCATCAGTGGCCAAGTTCTGCTGCTTGGTGGGGCTGTAACATGGCCCCTGTGCCCAGTTACATCTTCACTAACGTTCATTTTCATGGTTTCTTTCACATCCTAAGCTTTTCTGCTCTGAAACTGAATCTGTAGACAAGTCCGGCCTCAAACTCCGAGATCTGCCAGTCTCTGCCTTCCAAGTGCTACGATTAAAGTGTATACCACCACACAAGTTGGACATTTAGCTGAGTGGGATCTTTTTTTTAAAAAAATATTTATTTATTTATTTATTATGCATACAATATTCTGTCTGCGTGTATGCCTGCAGGCCAGAAGAGGGCACCAGACTTCATTACAGATGGTTGTGAGCCACCATGTGGTTGCCGGGAAT
>NC_022030.1:45633792-45634382 GCF_000317375.1 Microtus ochrogaster
CTGAGTGGGATCTTGCCCTGAGATCACCACTCCCTTTATTCCATTTCTTAATCGGTTTATCTCTTTGAACACAGGATTTAGCTCTGTTCCACTTTCTGGTGCCCCGTATCTCAGTCTGTACATTTTGTATTTTTATGTGCTCAACTTGCTCCTTTTCATTATAAATCTTCATTAGAGTTACCACTGATAACCACAGAACAGTCTGTAATAGGCTCTTTTGAGATTTCTTCTGCCAATGGAGTTAATCCAGAACTCTTCATTTTAGCCTCAGGCAGACTCTTCTGACAAAAGCGAAAAGCAGCCACATTCTTCACCAAAATATCACAAGACTGATTTCTAGGTAAAACACTAAAATTCTTCTCTCCTGAAAGCTCTTCAGGTAGCCCACAGTTCACCACATCACACTCAGCACCACTGTCTTCCATGCTTCCGCTAGTGTGGCCCTTAAGCACTGTGTAAAGGCTCCAAACTCACCTGCTAGCACTACAAGGCATTTTAAAAATGTATTTCTTTTTTGTGAGAACCAAAATTACATTTTAAGTTTTATTTTATTTTTTAAATAATATTTATTTATTTATTATGTATACAAT
>NC_022030.1:45634482-45641298 GCF_000317375.1 Microtus ochrogaster
TGTGAGCCACCATGTGGTTGCTGGGAATTGAACTCAGGACCTTTGGAAGAGCAGGCAATGCTCTTAACCTCTGAGCCATCTCTCCAGCCCCAGACTTTGAGTTTTAATTACTATGCCTAAGAGATCCATGAAACAAAAATGTCTCTGATCTTTGAGTCCCTAGTTCAAGGTCAGACAGTTCCTGAAATGCTGGAGGCTATTGTTTATGGGAGATAACAAGCCACAAGTTTTTCACTCCCCTAACAAGACGTACCTGGTCACAAATTGGTGGGAGGTTCATAAGCAGGAAATATGTCAGGATGTATACTTACCCCTGACTGGATGTAGGCTGGAGGTCCATCAGGATGTAGATCTGATGGGAAATGCAATGAATTATGGGGTTACCTTTATAAACTGTTGCAAACTGTGATTCTGGGCCATTTCTTGGGAACTTGGGTATAGACCTGGCCAGAGCCCATCCACTTGGTCAGTATTTAATTAAAGCTGGCTTTCATGCTGGAGGGTGATGACACACACCTTTAATCCCAGCAGTGAG
Source organism: Microtus ochrogaster (assembly GCF_000317375.1). Classification (NCBI taxonomy): domain Eukaryota; kingdom Metazoa; phylum Chordata; class Mammalia; order Rodentia; family Cricetidae; genus Microtus; species Microtus ochrogaster. Next base: position 45,635,018 of record NC_022030.1, read on the forward strand.
GATTAAAGGCAGGAATATCTCCGTGAGTTTGAGGCCAGCCTGTGCTTTAGCAAGGCTTTCTCTCAACACACATGCACACACAATGCACATTGGAACTATGAATGTGTGTACGTGGTTGTGTCTGTGTGTGTGTAGGTTGGAGGTCCTCACTGAATGTCTTCCTTTATCCCTTTTGTCTTAGTTAGGGTTTGTATTCCTGTGAAGAGACACCATGATTTCAGCAACTCTTATAAAGGAAAACATTTAATTGGAGCCTGCTTAGAGTCCGGAGGTTTAGTTCCATTATCCCATGGTAGGAAATATGGTGGCATGCAGGCAGACATGGAGCCAGGGAAGTAGCCGAGAGTTCTGCATCCAGATCCATAGGCATCACAAAGAGAGAGTAACACTGTGCCTGACTTAAGCACTTGAAATCCCAAGAGTTACCACCAGTGACATACTTTCTCCAAAAAGGCTATACCCACTCCAGCAAGGCCACACCTCCTAATAGTGCTACTCCCTATAAGCCTATGGGGGCCGTTTTTATTCAGACCACCACATGTCTCCACCATATATTTTGGTGGCAGAGTCTCAGACTGAACCTGGAGCGTCCTGGTTTGGCTAGACTGGCTGTTGTCATTGTCTCCCCAGCACTGGAATTACAGCAATGCATTGCCGGGCCTGGATTTTTCACGAGTGTTAGGGCCTCAAGCTCAGGTCCTCATGCGCTCACAGCAAACATTTGACTGTCTGAGCCATCTCCCCAACTCGCAGATGTGCATGTTAACCAGCTGCTGAGGGGAGCAAGGCAGAAACACATGAGAGGTACCCTAGTGAGGGTGCTCTGTGCTGACAGTACTGCGCTTCAGCATGGCCTCTGGACTGCAGCGAGCTACACAACAGGGAAAGCGTTTGCGAAATGCAGCTGCTGCAGCTGTTGCAGCTGTTTGCACTCTCCTTGGGTCAGGAGGTGGGAGCGGAAGAGGAGAGCATGTATCGTGGGAGACAGGGAAGTGTAGGGACAGACAGAGTTCCTGTTTGTGCACTGCAGTTAGTGGTTAACTGTGTGTTCACGCAGGAGCCGTTCAGACTGTGGACTTTACTTCTGACTCCTTTGCTCAAAAACTTTTGTTCGTGGCTTAATCACTTCTTGGAGAATTACAGACAATGGGAAAAGACTTAGATCTTTAATACTAAAGCCTCATGGACAAGAAGATTACACCAGACAAAGATCTGTACTTTTCATTTGGTTCTCTCTCTCTCTCTCTCTCTCTCTCTCTCTCTCTCTCTCTCTCTCTCTCTCGTTTTCAAGACAGAGTTTCTCTGTGTTGTCCTGCCTGTTCTGGAGCTCACTGTATAGACCAGGCTAGCTTTGAACTCAGAGATCTGTCTGTCTCTGCCTTCCAAGTGCTAGTATTAAAGGTGTGGCCTCCGTTGACTGGCCTTTTAGTCCCTTTAAAAAACCAATTAGAGGGGGCTGGAGAGATGGCTCAGTGGTTAAGAGCACCGGCTGCTCTTCCAGAGGTCATGAGTTCAATTCCCAGCAACCACATGGTGGCTCACAACCATCTGTAATGAGATCTGGTGCTCTCTTCTAGTGTGTGGGCATACATGGAGGCAGAATGTTGTATACACAATAAATAAATAAATTTAAAAAACCAATTAGAAAGAGGGAAGGTGGGAGGGGAGAATGAATACAGGAGAAGTGAGTGATGTTGAGCCTTGCGGAGATGACACTGCTCAGACATTGACACCCCTGCTCGTCCTTTTGGTCTATGGATGCTGGAAATCCTGAGAAATTCCTAGCCTTGGACTTCTGGGTTGTCTGTCAGAAATCTATTGTTGGGCTCAGCCTTCCCTGGTCATCACTTCTTGTTCACTCCTTAACAGTGCAAAGTAAGCTTGGGCCGGTGCACAGTGCAGTGCACAGTGCCTGCCAGGCGTGCAGATAGATGTTCTACACAGCTGTTTGGAAACAGGGTTTAATGAACCTTTGACCCAAGCATGCAATGTGTAAAAAAAAAAAAAGGAAAACAAAGCCATTTAAAAAATGGTTAACAGACTTTTTCACCCAGGAGAATGAAATGATAAAACACCCAGAAATCTAGGGAGAACTTGACATTCGTGGTGCTGTCCGTGGTGGGCAGGTTCAGGGACCAGACTGTAGAACCTTGTAGAATTCCTGTGTCTAGTGCTCTGTTCCTTCCTACCTTCTCTTTCCCAAGAACGGCTGAGAATAAAGACTGGGTTTACTACCTCCTGCAGCTGATGGAAAAGAAGTGGAAACTGTAGGCAGACTTGGCCGACTCCTGAGAGTCCCCTTTCACAGTGCTAAAGATGAGTCAGGCCGTTTCCCCTTTTATTTCCCATGGATCAAGCCCAGAGAACCATACTACAGATACCTGCTGGTCTGATCTATAGAGGCAGATTTATTCTGTAGCTTCTGTGAGCCTTTCCCACTCACCTCCCTGGGCTTTGTTTCCTTTGAAATGGTGGGGATGTCTAATTACTGTGAAGGTTTGATGAGGTATATTCACACACAGTAAAGAGTATCCTGCTGTGTCTGTAGCTTTAGTGACTTTGTATTGCAGAGCCAAATCAGCAGTCTTTCTATTGATTATTAAAAAGAAAACATATTTGTAGTTTAAAAATTCTCTTAAGGTGAAACTCTAAAACAGCTGGATGGGTCCTGGTGACGGTGGTGGTAGCGCACGCCTTTAACTCCAGCACTCGGGAGGCAGAGGCAGGAGGATCTCTGTGAGTTTGAGATCAGCCGGGTCTATAGAGTGAGTTCCAGGCCACTCAGGGCTACACAGGGGGGACCCTATCTCTTCCCCCCTCTAGGAGCTGATGACTTTGAGAGAAAGAGATGTACTCGAATGGTTACATCCGGCACCATCTTTCTGTTCCTTTTCCTCTCGCACCCCGTGCTTTTCTTCTTCCTACCCACACCCCGCCCTTTCCTCAGTGTGTGCGCCCTGGCCACAGACCTCTGTGCGTACACGGATGCACATATATGAGCTATGTGGGATCCCCTCTGCATGCCGTGAATATGGTTTACTACCATTGGTTAATAAAGAAGCTGTTTTGGCTTATGGCAGGGCAGAATGTAGGTAGGCAGGAAAACCAAACTGAATGCAGAGAGAAAGAAGGCGAGGTCAGGCAGATGCCATGTAGCTGCCAAAGGAGAAAGATGTTAGAACCTTACCCGTAAGCCACAGCCTCATGGCAATACACAGATTATAGAAATGGGTTAATTTAAGATGTAAGGGTTAGTTAGGCATATGAATGAACCATTAGCCAGTGTTGTAATTAACACAGCTCCTGTGTGATTATTTGGGCCTGGGCAGCTGGATCTCCGTTTACATATATCCATGCACACACAGACTGCTTGCAGGCCTGTGTTTGCCATCTGACCTGCAGAATGGCACACAGGTGTGTTTCAAAGCTGAGCTTTTCTCTGGAGAAGGGGGAAGCAGATGACAATGGTGGAATAGCTGTTTCCTTTGACATATGCAAATGGCCACCTGTGGCAGCCGTAGGGCAAGACTTGACTTCTGGGCTCTCTAATACGCCTGCAGGATGTTTCAATTATTGATAAGAAGGAAATTGTGGTTGGCAGAAAGAACTGGGGATGAGTTCCATCTTGTTCTTACTCCCTTGCCCTTGCCCTCACTCTCTTCGGATTTTTAAGGCAGGTCTCACTCAGTAGCCCAGCCTGTGTGTGTATTTACACTACTAAGAATTCACCATGCGGCCTAGAGTAGGCAGTCTTGAGCTCACTGGTGATTCTCTTGTGTCAGCTTCCTGAGAGCTGAGCTGTTACACCCAGTTGGATTCCTTTTCTCATTTTGGCTTTATTTTGGGTATGTTAGTATTCTTTAGTTGTTACTAACTTCATTTGGCTTATGTGACGCCACCATTGAGTGCTATGAACTAAGTAGAATTTAATATCAGTAGTTGTGGTGGCTCTGAGTATTATCATCCCTTTTTATTCTCTGGCTTCATTTGGTACCAAAGCATTTCAGATCTTGCCACTGTTGCTGCCAGTTCTCAGATGTCACTGCGTCTGAATGCACTGGCTTTCCCAAACACTTAAAAATGCTCTTCTACAGTGTCTTTTCCTTAGCGTGTTGACCCCTTCTCTCTATGTGTTCTTTCTCAGCTCTCCTTGCTCTTCCCTCTGAAGCTATCCACAACCTGTGTGATGTACCTGGCTTTTCAGAAACTTGACTTTGGAGTAAACAACCCAAGATTTGAACCAGGGAACTTACCACACTCTTATAAGTCTGTAAGCTAGTCATTCTGTCTGTCTGTCTGTCTATCTATCCATCCACCATCTATCTTCTACTTACCTGAAATAGAATGTATGTGTATATACATGTTTGTGCATTTACATATACAAATAGTTATATTCCTGTGTATTTATTTATATTACTAATTTCTATGGAAAATTTCAAAACCTGGCTACTGTGAATTTCCCATGAAGCAACATTTGGGCTCAGCTGAATAGTTGTTATCTTTTAGGTGATGTGGTTTGTCCCCACCCCTGTAACAAGGCAGCTTTTGATGGAAGCTGTCCTTGGCAGGGCTCCATAAGGTTCTTTTTAAAAACTTTTTTTTTTTTGGCAGGGGTGGGGTGACGCTCGTGATTAAGAACACTGACTGTTCTTCCAGAGGACCAGGGTTCACTTCTCAGCATCCACATGGCTGCTCACAACTGTCTAGAGGACCTGACACCCTTATACAGGCAAAACACCAATGCACATAAAAATAAGTAAATATCAAATATAACAAAAATATAACAAAACTTTTTTTAGATTTATTTTATTATTTTTGAATGTGTACGAATATTTTGCCTGCATGTATGTCTACATGTGCAACTGATGTTCATAGAGGTCAGAAAAGGTACTGGGTCTCTGCGGCTGGAGTTACACATGGTTAGGACAAACCCAGGTCTTCTCTAAGAGCAGCAAGTGCTCCTAACTGCGAAGCCATCTCTTCAACCCTCCACATGGATCTTACCCTGCCTTAGTCCTTTTCTGAAGAAAAGCCCTACCTTGCTGGTTAAGATGTTCCTATGTCTTTTCTGTGGATTTATGGAACTCAGACATGTAATGACTTGGGTAACATTGCACTTTAGCTCTATGCATATGTCTGTCCCACATATGTATAGAGAGCCCCACCCCCATTGTTCCTGTCCACTGCTTTTCTCTTCCTGTAAAAACCTTTGCACCCATAAGCTCCCTACAGTGCAGCTTTGAGGCAGGAGGTCCTCTATCATTTCAAGCTGGCCTTGAGTAAGCCTGATTCCTTCCTTCCAATTCTCGTGACAGGAATAGTCAGCTGCCTTTGAGTAGCAGACATCCAGGAGGCTTAGTTCTGGTAACACATTGACCTGGGCCATTAGTATTTAATTGTTGGCTTTTGTGAGTTGTTCTGAGGGCTCTGGGAGCTTAGCTGTCTTCAGACGCCTTGCTGAACTGCAGCCAAGGTAAACAGGAGAGGAGATAGCAGACTGGCCCTGAGGAGATAGCAGACCTGGCCCTGAGGAGTGCTGCCATGGGCCTTTCCTACCAGCCTGTCTTTCACGTCCTGTTCTCCTCGCCTGCTGTACCTTTGGCCAGGATTATCCTATGGCAGGAGAGCAGACAGACAGTGAGATCAAAATCAGAATATAAAAGAAAGCACCTTGGAAATTCCCCCCCAGCCAGGCCAGCAAGAAACAGAACACGTACAGAAAAAGTATGTGGAACAAGCGGAGCACAAAGGTCCCAGTCTTCAGGGCACCAAGCACCTTTGAACTTCTTTCTGTTCCAATTCTGGCCCACCTCCTTTATGGGAAGTGTTCTCTCTTCTGTCTAATTTCTTGTTCTGGGGATACTGGCAGGTGCCCACCAGACCTTATACTGGGCACTGGACTACTATTTCTTAATTCTTTACCTAAGAAGTCTTTCTTCCTTCAAGACTGCGGATCGAAATGCCTTGGGCCTTTCCCCAGGTAATCCACAGTACTGAGGCACCACCACTCTGATGGTGCCTGTGCTTTTGTTGAACACTGACCTCTTTACATGCCTGCCTTCCCTGGTCTGTTTCCTTTCTTTAGATTACCATCTTTCTCTTCACTCTATCCTTCTGTCCCCAAACGTCTAAGCTGAACTGAACCACACTCTTCAGGAAGATTCAATTTTCTGTTTCCATATTTTTTTCAAGATTTATTTATGCCTGGCGGTGGTGGCGCACGCCTTTAATCCCAGCACTTGGGAGGCAGAGACAGGCAGATCTCTGTGAGTTCGAGGCCA
>NC_022030.1:45644549-45655185 GCF_000317375.1 Microtus ochrogaster
CATGGCGACCCCCTGACTCAGCTTCTTTCTCCCAGCATCCTGTTCTGTTTTCTCCGCCTACCCAAGGGCTGGCCTATGAAATGGGCCTAGGCAGTTTCTTTATTAATAAGAAATCATTCCCACATCACTCATACAGAATACAGAAGTATTCTTGATGAAGGGCATGGAACTGCACAATGGGAGAAGCATGCTACATTCGACTTCCTAACTCATTGTTTTCACAATGCCTGGCACAGGCACATCCAAGGAGTTCAACACACCACGACTGAAGGAAGGAGGAAATGAGGTGTCCAGAGCTACGACTCTTCATCATCCCTCCTCTGAACAAGCATGGTAAGTACTCACCAGAGTGGATTCTGTGCTGCCTGTGAAGGGGCCTTCTCCAGAAGTTCCCAGTTGTTCCTGAAGTTGATAAGTGTCGGGAACCACCTTTTTAGGGTGACTTCTGCCATGATCCTAGCCGCAGCAGGTTTGCACGGTCCAGGGTAGGGGCGTGAGGATTAGAAAAGTTGGGTAGGAGGAACATAGATAAGAAAGAAACACAGAGACGCAGGATAGTAACAGGAGGGCTACTCAGAGAATCCTGAATGCTGAATTCTTCTGAGTTCTGAGTTCGCCCATGTTTAATTTTCCATACACTTTTATCCCCCAATACAAAAGGGGGAAGGAGGAAAAAGACTGCTTGAACATGACACAAAGGACACTGGAACAGTCACTTGCCCCAAGACTTGAGACTTCGAGTCATTATCTCTTGGGAAAAGCATTCTTTTGTTTAGGCAGTGGACCCACCCTGGACCAAGTCTCCTGAAGGCAGTCACTTCCTAGGTCAAACCTCCTATTTCAAAAGAAAGAGCAGAAATATCCTTGAATTCTCTGGCCTTTGGTCAGGGTGGAGCAGATCTACCTCTATGCTTAATGTTGAAAACTCCGAGTCACCACACTCTAGGTCAGGGTGTGTAGCCACACTTGTTGGCTGCATGATTCTGATCTTGCATCTTTCTATGAGTGGCCTGTTCCACAAAGAGAGATGGAAGGAACTGGAAGACTTCTAGTGATAAGTTGCTAAGTCACTGTGTAATGGTCTGTCCTGTCTCTTTAAGAGACAAGCCACACCCACTCCCTCCCTTGTTCGCTGAGGCAGGCTGATCTTTAGCTTCCAGCCTGAGTTCCTCCTCTTTTTTGTCTCCCTCTCGGAGAGGCAGCTTCCGTCTCTCCCGTCTCTTCCTTCTCTCCTCTCTCTCTCTCTCCCTCTCCCTCTCCCTCTCCCTCTCCCTCTCCCTCTCCCTCTCCCTCTCTCTCTCTCTCTTCTCCCTCTTCCTCTATGCTCTTCTCCCCTCCCTTCCATAACCACTAAATAAACCTCACTTTGCATGGCGTGCCTACCTATCTGTCTCTCGCTTGCCACCGCCACATGGCTCGCTGCCTGGGATCAGCCACTTTTAGAGACTTGCTACCTGCGCCGTCCCTGCCTGGGACTGGCTGCTCTTGGGACCTGCTGCCCCCTGCCTGCCACCACATGGCCACTGCCTGCTTGGAGACCTACAGCATTTCTGCTGCCTGCTGCTGCTGAGGATCCTGCAGCATTTTTAATTAATCCAGTACACACTGTGCCTCTGCTGGGCAGGTGGACTCAGGAATCAGCACCTTTCATTTTTCAGAGAACATTTCACGTTCATCCTACTTCAACCTTTTATTCAAATGCTGTTCAGATGGAAGAGGTTTTCACCCTGGCGAATAGCAGGCTACAAGACTTTTTTCCTGATGCTTCATAGTCCTGCTTTACAGTTGAGTGGTAGATAAATGAGAAGGAGGAACGGGAGAGACTTGAAGAGTCCAGCAGAGAAAGAGATCGCTCCTGACTGGTGCTGTTCTTACCTCCCCACAGCCGCTTCCAAAGCCATGGATGAAAGTGTATGTCATGTGGCAGGCGGGCCTTGCCCAAGGGGGTCATTTTTCATGTCTTCAGTTTTAGGAAGACTAACCTATTAACCTGCGACCTGTTAGGGGTTAGATTGGATCCCAATCACACAAAAATGATATGTTGAATTCTCAGTACTCACAATGAGATCATTTTAGAGATAGTCATGGGTGTAATTGATTGAGATGAGGTTGCATTGAAGTAGAGTGGACCTCTTCATCAAATGCAATTGGTGTTCTAAAAAGGGACAGTTTGAACATAGGACAGGGATGCCTACAGGGAAATATTAAAGAAAAAATTGAGTGGCATGTGCCTGTAATTACAGGGGAGACAGAGGAGAGGAGGGAGGAAAATTGCAAGTTTGAGGCCATCCTGGGCTACATAGCAAGTTCTAGGCCAGCCAGGGATACTTAATGCTGTCTCAAAAACAGACAAAACTAGGGATGAGACTTGCTTGTAGCAGAGCAGCGGACTTTGTTAAGGGAGAAAAGGGTTAGGAACTAATTTCAGAGTCTTCTGGGATGGGTGAGAAATTGGGTTCAACTTAGATTGCAGCATGGATAAGGGGCTCGAGAACCACATAGGTTTTTGTTTTGTTTTTTGAGGAGAAAACCTTGGAGGAGGGACCTGTGGTGTAAGACATCACCTTCCTTGCTGGGTCACTTGTTCCCTTGTTTGTCATTCCCTCTTCCCAACAAAACACCTGCTAAGTCAATTTGGCAAAACCTTCCTAATCTTTGTATCTGGCCACCCTAACTATTGATTGGGTCACTTTTCATCTTCAACTGTCTTCTCACTCAGCTTGTCTTTAGCAAGAAACATTTTGCCTGGTACCCAGAATCCTCTTTTCCAGATGTTTCTTTTGTAGTTTTCATCCTCCACCTCCCACCCTGTTCCTCAACTTCAGTCCTCTCTTGGTGCAATCTGAGCTGGAGCCGCTCTCTCTCCCACCCTCTAGACCCCTGAAGTTTGGGCTGTGGTATGGCTTAAATGAAGTAAATCACCAAGTGCAACATGAGCATTAGCTGATAACCTCCTGTTTCCCAAGGAAATTTCTCTACATATCTTTCCAGTCAGCTCACAGAACCTCAGAGAACCCTTCTGCCCAGACGACCTTGGATAACAGGTGATTGGTTTATCTAAAGTCAGGGTTCTTAAAATCGGGCTATGTGGAACTCCTGGTCTCTGCATCAGTGCCACCTGGGCACTTGTGAAGAAGATAGACACCACGTCTGGATTACCAAGCCTCTGTGCCTGAGGAGTTGTGGGTGGCCCTAGTTACCTGTGAGAATGACCCGTGAGTTTGGCCTGTGCTCATTGTGAACCACAGACAAAAGGTGGTGATCTTCCTTTTCCTCAGGGTGGTATCCCCAAATGCTTCCTTTCTTGAGAAGGAGTCTCAATTCCCAGATTTGGCTGGTTCATCACTTACGATATGTCTTAGGGTTTCTATTGCTGTGACCACAGCAACTTGCAATTCGGAGGTTCAGTCCATTATCATTATGGCCGGGAGCATGGTGTTGTGCAGGCAGACATGTTGCTGGCTATATCTTGATCAGAAGGCAACAGGATGTGATCTAAGACTCTGGATGATATCGTGAGTATACATAAGACCGCAAGGCACACTTCCTTCTTCCAACAAGACCATACCTACTCCAACAAAGTTATACATCCTAATAGTACTACTCCCTTTGGGGGCTTCTTTCAGATCACCACACTGTATAGCCCAGGCTGGCCTCAAACTCTGGGCAGTCCTCTTTATCTCAGCCTCCTTAGTGCTGGGATTGTAGATGTGCATCGCTATACTTGACTCTTAGGCTTAAAAAGGACTAACAGCTTTTGAGGGAATTTTAATCCATATACCTTAATGTTCATCTTTTCACAATATACAGCTTGGTGTGTGTGTGTGTGTGTGTGCATGTGCATGTGCACATGTGTGTGTGTTTAACCCTTTATAGTTCTGAGAAAGGTTCTTACTATGTAGCCTAGGTTGACATCAGACTCATGACCCTCTTCCTTTTCCTTCCTGAGTGCTAGAATTTAATGGGTTAAAAAAATCACATTCATAGAGTTTTCAAACACTATCACCACCAATTTTAGAACACATCACCTTCCCAAAAAGAAACCTTCCCCATTCCCCACTGTTCTTCTGAAGAGGTAGGTCTTTGCCTGTCTCTGTCTCCCTCTCTCCCCACCTCTCTCTCTCTCTCTCTCTCTCTCTCTCTCTCTCTCTCGCCTTCTCCCTCTGTCTCTCTGTCTCTCTCTCATTCTCTCTTCCCTCCACACTCAAGCTCTCTCTGCATGGTGTATTCTGTCACCTGCAGCAGTTTGGGACTAATCCACTATGGGATGCCATAAAGGTCCCTCTTGCACAGTATCTTAGCAGCAGGGCAAAGTGAAGATGCTCAAAATTCATTATGTAGATGTATGAAACTGTCACAATGAAGCTCATTGCCATGTATAATTAATTTATGCTAATAAAAACATTTAGGCAAAACCGGGGCATGGTGGTGTGTGTGTGGTCGTTTCAGTGTTGAGGAGGCAGAAACAGAAGGGTCCCTGGGACCCTATGACCAGCCACCCTAGCCTAGTCAGGGAGCTTCAGGCCAGTGAGAGACCCTGCCTTGAAAATAAAGTGCATGGTTCTTGAGGACAAAAATCCTAGATTGAATTTTGGCTTACACACACACACACACACGCACATGCACACGCACACGCACACGCACAGGCACAGGCACAGGCATACACACACGCAGTCTCAAACTCACATGCATCGCACACCGTGCTTGCTTTTGAAGATCCCGACAAGCACCCTGGGTGTTGGTGGTAACATCCATGTTTTATGAGATGACATCTCAGGTATTTTTACCCTGTGGTCCCCAATGAAAATAAACAAAAATGTTCCCAAACATTGTTAAATATTTCTGGAAATTGAGGGGGACAAGTGCAGTGGTAGAATCTCTGTAGGCCACCAGCAGTCTAGCATTAGAAGGAACCCTGACATGCAGACTCCTCCTGGTTAGGGAAGCTCTCTGTGCCATTCTTTTGGTGGTGGCAGCCATTAGTGAAGGGTATGCAAAAGGCTTCAGTCTCTGACTTTTCCTTCTCGTTCCTTGAGTTGACTAGTGGGGCAGCTTCATGGTGCCCTACATTTCCCAGCAAGCCTCAGCCACCTCTCTTGTCCCTGTGGTTGCAGGGCTGGTTCTGTGGATGAAGGTACTCATGGAATAGGGGCCTGTAGCCATGGTTACCACACCACCTAGGAAGTCTGTTGCAGATACAACAGGATTATGACCAGGCATAATGTTCCTCTAGACAGGCTTGGCGTCTGTTTAACACACTAGCAACAAGGAGGCACATGTAGTCATATGTATTTCTGCATACTAGAAGGTGGCCTAATGCAGGAAGAGGAACATGCAAGCTTCGTATCTATTGGATCTGTTGCACACATTGGCTAGGGTAGAAAGTGCACTCTCTTCTTGGACATCACTTTATACTCTGATTATATGAGGAGTGGAACACTATGACATTTTGATATTTAGGAGGGAAGATTAGGAGTTCAAGGCTATCCTTGGTAGCATAATGAGTTTGAGGACATCCTGGGCTCTTTGAGACCCTGATTCAAAAGTAAAAATGTTTATTGGAAGCTTTTATGTGCCTTCTGATTCCCCAAAGAGTGAGAATTGAGAGCCACATTCTCTGGGGAAGGGGAATCTGATTTTCTAACCCCCCCCCATGACACTTCGACTGGTTTAGGAGAATTTCATCGGAAGGATCATCTCCGTTCACATTCATCCGTTCACATTCATTCACGGACGGTCCTGGGAACACTGGTCCTGCTTCTCTTTCCCCATCAGCAGACATCTGTATGGATAGACTGTTCCACAACTCAGTGTCTTATTTATACCCCTGCCTTTGTCATCCGGACAGCTCCATTGCTTTCTCTTTTCAAGATCTGTATGTTATGTGTGGGTATGGGCACGTGGGAGTGGGCGTCTGCAGAGCCCAGAGGAATCGGGTCTCCTGGTGCTTGTCAGTGTGTGCAGGGAACTGAGGTCCTCAGGAAGAATGGTAAGCGGACTTGCTGTTTTAGGATTCTGACCCACACTGCTCAATGACTTCAGAGTCAACAAAACTGTTTCTGTGTTTGTCTTCCTGTACACCAGACTCATTCTTTTCAGTGTTTTGCTTAGCATGAGGGGCTATTCCACTTTTGACCACCAGATGGCAGGGTGCTTCTGTGCTATGGTTTTGAGATTTTTTTTTTTCTGATGAATTTTTATGACTGGAAGACCCAGCAGCTTGAATTCTTATAAATAGTTATAATTTTGGAAAGCTTTGTGCATGAGATTCTTTCATTTTCTTTTTGTGCATGTGTGTTTTTTGATGTAAGATCTCACTTATTTATTTATTTTGGGTTTTTGAGGAAAGCTTTCTCTGTGCCATACAGGCTGTCCTGGAACTGCTCTGTAGACCAGGCTGACCTTGAACTCGCAGAGATCCACCTGCCTCTGCCCCCAGGTGCTGGGATTAAAGGTGCACCACCACCACTCAGCAAGGTTTCACCTTAAATATGTGATCCTCCTGCCTCTGTTTCCTGGAGTTGGAATTAAAAACTTGCACCGCCATGCCTAACCAACTACCCTGCTTTGATGTTGTCTATTCTTCTTTCTATGTTGATACTTAGGATGGTGTTATTGAGCCACAAACAGACCCTGATAGAAAGTGCTTCGCTTGTTGTTGTTTTTTTCCTTAAACATTTTTCAGCTGCTACTGTTTATTTACTTGATGGTATTTGTTGTTTGAGACAGCTCTGGCAGTGCTGGAATTTGTTACGCAGACCAGGCTGGCCTTGAACTCACAGAGATCCGCCTGCCTTTGTTGGTGTGTGTTGCTTACGTAACACTTTGTGTGTGTGTGTGTGTGTGTGTGTGTGTGTATGTGTGTGTATGTGTGTGTATGTATGTATATGTGTAGTGTTTGTGTATGTGTGTGTGTATAGTGTGTATGTATGTGTGTGTGCGTGCACGTGCGTGCATGCTTCTGCCTTAACAGAGGCCGGAGGACTGCGGGTTGTTAGTCCTTGCCTGTGCATTGTTGATGCAGAATCTCTTGCTCACTGCTGTGCTGGCATTGCTGTGCTTTTGGTGATTTTCATATCTCCACCTTCCATGCTTCAGGGCCTGCTTGGATTATGGACAGGTGTGCTAAAAATCTGCTTCTCACATGGATTCTGGGGATCTGAACTCAGGTTAATGGTTTATACGCACAGAGCCATATATCCTCAGCTCGTCTTTCGTATACAAAGACTGCTTGTTGGGGCTGGAGAGATGGCTCAGTGGTTAAGAGCATTGCCTGCTCTTCCAAAGGTCCTGAGTTCAATTCCCAGCAACCACATGGTGGCTCACAACCATCTGTAATGAGGTCTGGTGCCCTCTTCCGGCCTGCAGACATACACACAGACAGAATATTATATACATAATAAATAAATAAATAAAATAAATATTTAAAAAAAAAAAAAAAGACTGCTTGTTTCTTTCCCGGCTGCCCAGACCTGAAATAATCACACAGAAACTACTAATTACAACACTGTTTGGCCAATCACTTAAGCATATTGCTAGCTAGCTCCTATATCTTAAATCAACCCATTTCCATTATTTTATATTTTACCACGAGGCTCCTGGTTAACCGGTAAGGTTCCTGGGCATCTGTCCCCTTCGGTGGCTGTGTGGTATCTCCCTAACTCTGCCTTCCTTCTCTATTCCTGCTTTGGAATTCCTGCCTTGCCCTATTCTGTGTGTCTTAGGCCCAAAGCAGCTTCTTTTTAAGCCAATGGTAATAAAACATATTCACAGCATACAGAGGGGATCCCACATCAGCCTTTCTTCTTTATTTTTATTATTTATTTATTTTACTTGAGATAGGATCTTATTATATAGCCCTGGCTGTTCCTGCCCGCCCCCCCCTTTTTTTTAGACCAGGCTGGGCTTGAACTCATAGAGATCCACCTGCCTCTGCCTCCCAAGTGCTGAAATTAAAGGCTCCCATCACCATATCCAGCTACTTCTTAAAATCTGTATTTTTTCACATTTAAGGAGTAAGTGAAGGGAACTGTCAGGTTTACACACTTCATTCCAGCTTACTTGTCCTGTGTCTGGGGGCATGGAAACACCTGCCTCCTTAGAGCAGAGATGCTAATAAGGCTCTCCATGGGCAGGACGGCGGGTAGCTCAAGCTCTTCTAGCCAAACACTATGCTGTTGGAGAGAGACGAGAATGAGGCCTCATCACGTTCACAGACAACGGAAATCTCCCTGTGTGCTTTGGCTGGAATAGGTTAAGATTATAGGGCTCTGGAGGAAGCAGGGTGTTGGTACAGCTTTCTCCAGATCATTTTGAGAAAAGCGAAAGTCTTATTTGTAATTGCAACTGGTATGCAGGCCTCCACCTCAAGCCGGTGCCTGGGGATTAGAAATGGATTTCGTGGGGTCCCCCTGAAAGGGAGGCTTCGTTGCCTGACGCCGCCTTTTATTCCGTATGCCCAGCTCATGAGGGAGAAGCCAGTGTTTCAGAAGCCCTTTTATTCCGTATGCCCGGCTCATGAGGGAGAAGCCAGTGTTTCAGAAGCCCCGGCCTGACTTGTAAGACAGTTAAGAATGTGTACAGTTAAGAATGTGTACATTTAAGAATGTAGGTTCTCGGAGAGAGGAAAGCCACCAGCTTGTTCCTGTTGGGAACGGTCTGTGTCAGTCTCCTGCAACTGCTCCCTCTGGTGGTCAGAAGTGGCATTTGCTTCTACCCTGGTGCTTGGACTGCCCAGCCTGCCGTCAACTTCTCATTTCTCTGGGAGGACTCTGGAGCTCACAGGGTCCTCTGCCCTTGACTTTCAAAGTTTTCCCTGTCCCTCAGAGCAATGAAAAAGCTCTATCTTGTCTGTCTTTATCCCAGGTGTGTGTTCTCACCAGGAAGCCAACAGTCCCCACGTCAGGCAGGGCCAGGGGTTTATGAGGAATCTTGCTTCTTCCCAGCTCTCGTGTGAGACGTTGGGAGGATGAACGAGTTGCCCTTTCTCGATAATTCGAGCTTTCAGCTATATTTTGAGACCCTCGAATTGTCAAGGCCATGCAACTGGAAAGCCTTACGATTATTTATTGCCACAATTGCCGTCCGTTGGCTTCTCGGCTGACACCCAAGGCCCCTCATCCATCTCTGCTAACATCAAACAGATTACCAGTGCTTAAGAAGAGAAGCGCTGTCATGCAAGATTCATAAAGAGACGCAACTTGCAGGGGCGTCCTCCTCAGCATCTGACATCACCGAGGTGGTTGACACAAAGCAAGTTGTCCCCAGGCAAAGACGCTGGGGGTGAGCTCCAATGCAGCGCCTCGGAACAGTGGGTTTTTGTTTTCAGAAGGCGTTGTCTTGGTGTAGACGTGGTAGCTTTGTTTTCCTGACACCCTGTCTTGTCCTGAAAGACACATGGGTAATACCTTTCCCAGGTCAGAGAGCTTGGTAAAGCCTGGTTGGAGAAAATGGTAATAAAATCTCTAAGCACAGGCTTTTGTATTTCACTCTATAGCATTCAGCATGGCGTCCCTCTGCTGATGGGATACCCCTTGTGAGGACTGAGGGGCAGTGGGCGGATAAGGGTAAGGATAGGCTGTGTGTAGACACTGTTGCTTTCTGAGGGCTGTCTCTTGCAACACCCAGACACTCACTTCCATCCTGGTTTTCCTTTTGTGTAGGTGATTGAGCATTTTCCGGACACAGCTGAAAGGCCTCTTAGAGAGAAGTCACACCGTCTACTAAACAAGTGAAAAAAAAAAAAAAAGGCTGAATGAACACAGTGTTGAAGCTGCTTGCTTAGCTGCTTTGGGTAAAAACTTAGAGTGTTTTGTTTGGCTTTTGGAAACAGGGTCTTCCTATGTAGCGCAGGCTAGCCTTGAATTTGAGGTCCTTCTGCTTCAGCCCCTTGAGTGCTAGGAGTACAGGGTGTGTCCTCAGTTCAGCTTCTCTTAGATGGTCAGATAATGGTTTGCTTCCCCCCCCCCCCCCAAGACAGAGTTTCTCTGTGTAGCCTTGGAGCCTGTCCTGGAACTCCATAGACCACTCTGGCCTTGAACTCACAGAGACCCACCTTCTTCGGCCTCCCAAATGCTAGGATTAAAGGTGTGCACCACCACTGCCTGGCTCAAATAATATTTTTTTTAAAAAAACAGGATCTCATGTAGCTCAAGCTGACCTCAAATCTTTCCATGTAGCCAAACTTTGAATGGCCACTTCTGCCAGTGCTGGGGCTACTGATGTGAGCTATCAGCCTGGGTCTAGGTGTTCCTAGGATCTAGCTCCCTCTAGCGGGGGGTGGGGTGGGGAGGCTTTCCCGTTAGCTCTCCACACTCAGTCCCCGTTTCTCATTTTTTCCCCTTGAGAATCCAATCGTTACAGCCACGGGTGCTGGGAGAGGCCTCAGTGTGGCAGCCTCTCCCTGCCGGGTCTTGCAGTCACTGTGGTTATATAGTCAAATGCCCTGCCAGTGAGCATGCCCCATTCAGCCACAGAAGGGCAGGAACATGGGGTGGCAGGGGTGTGGGCAGGGTACTGCGTCCTTCTGTTAGGCCCCCAGTGCTGAGCCTACTACTCGACTTTGAGGTAGAGAACTGTCCTCTGTTGGAGCAGCCGCCATCAGCTTCAGAGGAACTGTGACTACTTGCAACCCCCC
>NC_022030.1:45655285-45709429 GCF_000317375.1 Microtus ochrogaster
CTGGGATTCTGTCTGTTGACTGTTACTCCCTCAGAGAAGGAGGGAAGTGTCGGGGGCGGGGATCAGTGAATCCTCACCTAAGAATCTGGCCACTGCCTTCTGCACCTCCCAGCCACCCTATTAGCTAGCATGTGGAAGATGCTAGAGCATACGGACCGTAGAAGGTTGTCTGAAGTGGGACTCCATCTGTGCGATAGTGGTAAAAACCGGCAAACACGCTGGGATGAGACTCCCCAGTGTTGCGGATACTTTGGGGTCACCCACACTGCTCACCGTGCTCTATAAGCGAGCACATGAACTCATTGGTTTTGAAAGTTGGAATTTGATTTGTCGTTGGTGACTGATAACAAAGGGGTTGTTTGTTTAAGTCTCCCCAGGGAAAGAGATCCCCAAATAATGTTTTATTGTTATTGTGTGACTGGCTCCTGCTTGTGAGTTCTCCCGACATTCAGAATCGGACATGCTATCTGAGTGTCAGTGGGCAGGGAGGGCTAGCCCATGCTCAGCAGGTGGGTGCCATGCAGGGTAAAGTGCTGTCCTGGACAGCCTGTCCTCAGTCAGCATGATGAGTTTGTCAAGGCAGAGGTGGGCTCTGTGAGGCATAGATTCTCTATGCTCTAAACAGGGCATGGGCTTGACTCAGGAGAGGAATATGTGTGTTCCCAGACTCCAGAAGGAACATCTTCCCAGTGACAAGTTCCATGGCCTTGGCTGCTCTTGGGCAAGGGCTTGTCTACTCTGTTGCTGAGGTCCCTTCTGGGCTAACTGTGGGCTCTCCCTGCAGAGAGTGTGGTGGCTATGGCAACTGTCATCGACAGAGGCGATGACCATAGCCAGGAAGGAGTTATTGTGCTGAGCTCTGGAGGGCAGACATGTTCTTCACGCTCATCATGACGTGTGTCATGCTGTCCCTCCGGGACCCCTCTAAATTTGACACTTCAGTACAACCTGTTTCTAGTATTTAAAAAAATATACTTCTTCTATATTAATTCATTATCATTTAGGGAATTGCCTGGTCTCAGTTATCCTGAGAACTTAGAAGGCAGTAGCCACAGCTAGATTATCGGAACGTCAGTGTCTTCATGAAGTCACGACAATAGCTTTCCTTGTCTGGTTCCCCTGGACCTTGTAACTTTCCAGGGTATAGAATGATCCGAATTTTAAAAAATGTTTATTGTGTGTGTGTGTCTTTCGTGTGTATGTGTCTAGGTCAGAGGACAACTTGCAACAGCCACTTCTCTCCTCCTACATCCAGCCACTGAATCCAGGCTCTCCAGCTTGGCAGAAAATTCCTTACCGGCTGAGCCACGTCCCCAGCCAGAATGAGAATTACTGCAGATAGGCCCTGTGTATACTGCTCTTTCTCTTTGTCTGAGGCAGCTCCCAGCCCTCTTCAGAGAAAGACTGGTTATTGACTGGGAGGTAGAGGGTAACCCGTTGGAGTGTGAGTTTATGATTATTTTTTTTTAAATGCTGGTGATTGAATCCAGGGCCTTGTGCATGCTAGACAACCAAATTCGCTACTAAACTGAATACCTAGTTCCTATGACTGAATTGAGTCCTATGAACTTAGAAAAAAAAAATCTCATTTTCAGTAAGATATAACACGGCTCTAACTGCTACCAGTATCTGAAGACTGAGGAGATCTCAGAGACAGACACCAGAATGAGGCCTCTACTCTGCTTCCAGGCTCTTGACTCTGTGAGGAAAGAACTCAAAAAGAAAACACAGTAGGGAATTTATTACAGGGCAAAAAAATTCATTAAAGCATGACTGTAGGTTTCTTGAGAGAGAGTTGCATTGTGGGACTTTAGACAGCTTGTTTTATGGGCAAAATTTAGTGGAGAGATGGATAGTTCGTGGACTAAACTGGGGAGAAGGCAAGGTATTCCATGAGTCCACGGGGGTTTCTTGGAATAGAGTTGATTTCGTTGTTCTGCCCTTACATGAGATTTTAAAATGTGGTCATGGCTTCGGGTATGGAGGTGTGGTTACAGTGAAATGCAGGATGCTAGTGCTCATTTTGGTCAGCCATGTTGGTCTCCGTCAATTCTGACTGGTCATTCTGTCAGAAGGTTCTGTGATTTCGTCAGTCTGTAATGTCCCTATGCCTATCTAGGCTGCCTCAAAACCAGAGTTAAAGTATTATTTAACTGTTTCACTAGTAGGGTGAAATTTGCACATTAAAAATTATATGAGGACAGCCATCACTGACAATACAGTGCAATAATCTTACACAAAGTTCTGAAAGCCTTGAGAGATGGGAGGGGTCATTTATGACCTATATAGTGACTGTACTGGGTGACCAAGATGGCGCTACATGTGAACAGACTTGGCCCAACAGATACAAGCAGATGAGTGAAAAGGGCTCTCTCACACTCTTGTCTCCCGCCCCCGTAGCACAGTTTGTTTAGAGGACGGAGACATGGACTTGGGACTCAGCCACCTGAATGAAGTCCCAAATGAGGAAGAGTCCAAACAAGATGGATGGCTCTTGAGGAGTGACACCCAAGGTGGATCTCTGCTCTCCTCGTGCACCCGTGCACCTGCGTCTTGTGCGCCCCCCCCCCCCATATCTAGTGAACTGTGGATGTGTGAGAGATGAGTATTTGCTGTCTTAGGTTATACTGTTATACTCTGAGCAGCTCTCCCAATCAATGTTCAAAGTCTGAAGATGGTGTATTTGAGAAAGGAGCTTTGGAGGGGTACTAAGGATTAGATGAGGTCAAGAGTGGTCCTCGGGATCAGTGTCCATGAGACTGCTCACTTTCTCTCATCCTCATTCTCTCACACTGATGGGGGCATGTGGAGCCACAGGGATGAGGCAGTTGTCGGAAGCCGGAAAGATGACCCTCACCAGAGGCCATCCGTACTGTCAATTTGATCTCGGGCTTCCAGCTTCCACACCTATGACAGAAGAATGTTATAGATTAAGCTACCACAGACTATGATGTTTTGCTGTGGCTGCTGATACAGAACCTACGCAAGCAGAGGGAAGCCATCAGTATAGACCGCCACTGATACAGAACCCACGCAAGAAGAGCAAAGGCCAGAGTGTAGGCAACTTTGAGTCTGGTGTGCTTTCCACATTTTGTGTATCTCCCATCTCCTAACGTCTACTCTTACTGTATACTGTCTTTGTTACTATGATGATGATGATGATGATGATGATGATGATGATGATGATGATGATGATAGTTTTTCTATGTAGTCCTACCTGGGCTTGTACTTGAGATATTTATGCATGAGCTTCCTGGATGCTAGCGTTTCAAATGAGAGTGCTAAATCCCATATGCCTTAATTCTTTCTATGAACGTAAGCGTAGAAGTTTGCCAGATCTTTTCGCCTCTTCCAGGTTTTATCAGTTTCCTATCCTTGTCCAGGTTTATTCAATATTCTCTCCTTTTTCGTGGACTCTGGCAAAATCTGTATATATTCACAGTGGTCTGCCTTTCATATGCTGGAAATTCCTGACTTCTAGGAGCTATCCCACATTGCCAAGTGTAGCAAACCCTCTTGATCTGCTATGAATCTCTTCTTCAGACCAGAACTGTACCCCTGTGATGGCTAATTTTATATTAACTTGACACAGGCTGAAGTCATCTGAGAGGAGGGAATCTCAATTGAGAAAATGCCTCCATGAGATTGAGCTATAGGCAAGACTGTACAGCACTTTCTTAATTAATGATTGATATGGGGGGTACCCGCCCACTGTGGGTGGTATCATCCCTAGGCTGGTGGTCTTGGATTCTTTTTTTTTTTTTTTAAGATTTGTTATGGACATTGATGTTTTGCCTGCATGTATGTCTGTATGAGAGTGTCAGATCTTGGAGTTACAGACAGTTGTTAGCTGCCATGTGGGTGCTGGGTATTGAATCCGGATCCTCTGGAAGAGCAGTCAGTGCTCTTAATCACTGAGCCATCTCTCCAGCCCCCATCGTCTGGGTTCTATAAGAAAGCAGGCTTTGTAAGTCATGAAGAACAAGCTAGTAAGTAGCACCCCTCCATGTCTTCTGCATCAACTCTAGCCTCCAGGTTCCTGCCCTGTTTGAGTTCTTGCCTGACTTCCTTCAGTGATGGACTGTGGGTGTGGAAGTATAAGACAAACTTTCCTCCCCAAATTGCTTTTGGTCATGGTGTTTCATCATAGCAACAGTAACTCTAACTAAGACATCCCCTGTGGTAGTTAGACTGTAACTGCCCCCATAATCTCATAGGGAGTGACGCTATTAGGAGGTGTGGCTTTGCTGGACTGGGTATGATCTTATTGGAGGAGGTGTGTCACTGTGGGATGGGCTTTGAGGTTTATTACGCTCAGGATACCACCCAGTGTTCCAGTCGACTTCCTGTTGCGTGCAAGCTGTAGGACTGTCAGCTACTACTCTAGCATGACGTCGGCCTGCATGCCACCATGCTCCCCGCCATGATGGTAATGGCTGAACCTATCAACTGTAAGCCACCACCTCAACTACATGTTTTTCTTTGTAAGAGTTCTCACGGTCATAGAGTCTCTTCACAGCAATATTAGCCCTAAGATACCCCTTTCCTTGCTCATTGCAAATGATAACCTGACAGAGCGGGGAGAGCTCAGGACAAAGTCCCAGTACAGGTTGAACATCCTTTATCTAAAGTGCTAGGGACCAGAATGGCTTCAGATTTAGGATCTCCACCACCACCCCAGATTTTCAAGGAGTTATATAGATTGTCATTTGAACATTCCTAATCTAAACAGTTGAAATGCTACAAAATCTGAAATTGTAAAAAGTTGTATTTTGGACTAGGAATGTTCAATCTATATTTTATGACTTCTTTCTCTAATATATATATTTTATACATATACAATTTGTGTGTGTATATGTGTGTGTGAGACTCTGGTTAGCCTTGTATTTTCTCTGTAGCCCAAACTTCAGTGAATCTCTTGAGCTCTGGGATTACAAGTTTGTAATTACCTGGTGAGCAATTTCTATTTAAACGGAACTAAAATTAGTGCTGAAAATAATATGATCGTCGCTGATGAGTGATCACAACAGTGGACCCTGATTATGGGACTCAGACTTCAGCTGTTATACCCAGATCCATGAAGTCCCCCAAAAAGCAACAAGGAGACCAAGTCCCATATGTAAAAGCAAAGAGCCTTTATTTTATACAAGTTTGCAAACTTGGTACTCTCCATGTGTCCAATGTATTGGAATAATTGGAGAGCCCTGAGCTCAGTTAGAGCTCAGCTAGAGATGTTTTTTTTCAAGTCTTGATAATCTTTTTTTTTTGATATTTATTGGGCTCTACATTTTTCTCTTCTCCCCTCCTCGCCTTTCCCCTCTCCCCTTCAGCCCTCCCCCAAGGTCCCCATGCTCCCAATTTACTCAGGAGATCTTGTATTTTTTTAGTTTCTACTTCCCTGTAGATTAGATCTATGTAAATCTCTCAGTGTCTGCTTTGTTGTCTAAGTTCTCTGGGATTGTGGTTTCTAGGCTGGCTTTCTTTGCTTTACGTTTAAAAACCGCCTATGAGTGAGTACATGTGATAATTGTCTTTCTGTGTCTGGGTAACCTCACTCAAAATAGTGTTTTCTAGCTCCATCCATTTTCCTGCAAAATTCAAGATGTCGTTATTTTTTTCTGCTGTGTAGAACTCCATTGTGTAAATGTACCACATTTTCCTTATCCATTCTTCAGTCGAGGGGCATTTAGGTTGTTTCCAGGTTCTGGCTATGACAAACAATGCTGCTATGAACATAGTTGAGCACATGTCCTTGTGGCACAATTGGGCATCCTTTGGATATATACCCAAAAGTGGTATTGCTGGGTCTTGAGGAAGGTTGTTTCCTAATTTTCTGAGAAATTGCCACACTCAACTCAAGAGGAGTTGTACCATCTTGCATTCCCACTAGCAATACAGGAGTGTTCCCCTTTCCCTACAACCTCTCCAGCATAAGTTGTCATCAGTGTTTTTGATCTTGGCTATTCTTACGGTGTAAGATGGAATCTCAGAGTTGTTTTGATTTGCATTTCTCTGATGACTAAGGATGTTGAAAATTTCCTTAAGTGTCTTTCAGCCACTTTAGATTCCTCTGTTGAGAGTTCTCTTTTTAAGTCTACACTCCATTTTTTTTATTGGATTATGTGATCTTTTGGTGTCCAATTTCTTGAATCCTTTATATATTTTGGAGATCAGACCTCTGTCTGATGTGGGGTTAGTGAAGATCTTTTCCCATTCTGTAGGCTGTCATTTTGTCTTGTTGACCATGTCCTTTGCTTTACAGAATCTTTTCAGTTTCAGGAGGTCCCATTTATTAATTGTTTCTCTCAGGGTCCGTGCTGCTGGAGTTATATTTAGGAAGTGATGTCCTGTACCAATGTGTTCAATTGTACTTCCCACTTTCTCTTCTATAAGATTCAGTGTGACTGGCTTCATGTTGAGGTCTTTGATCCATTTGGACTTGAGTTTTGTGCATGGTGATAGATATGGGTCTATTTTCATTCTTCTACATGTTAATATCCAGTTATGCCAGCACCACTTGTTAAATATGTTTTCTTTTTTCCATTTGATATTATTTGCTTCTTTGCCAAAAATCATCTGTTTGAAGATGTGTGTATTGGTATCTGGGTCTTCTATTCGGTTCCATTGGTCCTCCTGTCTGTTCTTATGCCAATACCAGTCTGTTTTCAGTACTGTAGCTCTAGTAGAGTTTGAAGTCTAGTAGAGTTTGATGCCTCCAAAAGTTCTTTTACTGTATGGGATTGTTTTGGCTATCCTGGGTTTTTTGCTTTTCCATATGAAGTTGAGTACCGTTCTTTCAAGGTCTTTGAAGAATTTTGCTGGGATTTTGATGGGCATTGCGTTGTATTAGAGTTGGGTTTTTATAGTAGCAAATGTGGGGGTGAGAGATTTCTAAGGTTCAGGAATCCCTGATTGGCTGACATTTGTCTAGGCACCGGTGTCCTGGTGAGTGTGGTGGCAGTCAGCCTATCTACAAGGATTAGAACCTTAGGAATTTCCTTTGGATGGTCTGTTCTTGGGTGGTACCTGGGTAGTCTCAGTTTGTGGTCATTCCTGCATCCAGGTATTGCCTCAGGGTACAATACTGACACTTAGGCCTCCATTAAACATCATGGCTGGGTCCTACACTGGCAGGTGGTAATGGATGGAAGTTAAGAACTTCCTTTGGGTGGTGTTATGGTTTAGATAAAACACTGTGATTTTACGAGGGGTGAGCAAGGGCAGTCAGGTCCCACAACCTCTGTGGGTCCTAAGCAGGTCCCACCACCTCTGTGGTTCCTAGGCAGGGGGAAGGAGGCAGGTGAGATCTCAGCAGGTCATCAGGAAACTTGTCCCATGAGGAGCTGTGACAGGTGAGAGACAGACAGGTATGTCATGTAGAGAGAGTCTAGATACCATGTATTCAGTTGGTTATGGAAGGGAAAGAGGAGAGGAAGGGGGAGAAAAAGAGAGAGAGAGACAGAGAGAGGGGGAGAAACAGAGAAAGAGAGAGACAGAGAGAGAGAGGAGGGGAGAGGAGAGCAGACAGTCACCTCTCCTGAAGAGAGATGGGGCAGAGAGAGCACAGGTTGGAAACAGAATGGCTGAAGGGGGCTTGTCTCTTAAAGGGATAGGGCAGACCATATGCTGTTAATTAAAACTTATGTTTTCACAAACTCAAAATTCTTGTGAGTTGCAGAGAGCTGAATTGAAGGATCCACCTTAAATAGATCAGATACACCCTTCTCAATTCCCCGGTCCTGAAAAATTTTTCTTCCTAAACTTAACTTTGTCTTCTGTTCAGCCAACACCTTGCCAGGTCCAAGAGACACCGGACAGTTCCGTATCACAAACCCTGAACAGGAGTAAAGTGACCAGATACCCCAGGATGTGACCAGCACCCAGCTTTCTCAGGTCTCCCCAAAGATGACTCCCACAAATAAGCAGGAAGCTGTTTTGAGAATCTGCTGTGAAATTCCTTTAACCTGTTGTGCCTAACTTTCCACCTTTTTATTATAAGAAAGAGAGTTATGACCTGCTGACCTGGTCTGTCACCTGTGTACACTGTCCCTTTAAGAGACAAGGCCTGCTCTCTCTCAACTCCTCCCCTTCCACCGAAGAAGTGGATATCCTGCCTCCTCCAGTTTGGGCTCTCTTTCTTTCTCCTGAAGAGGTAACTTCTGCTCTCTCTATCTCCCTCCCTTCTTCCCCCTTTCCTTCTCCCACTTCTCCTTCCCTTCCATAACCCCCTGAATAAACTCTATACTCACTCTGCATGATGTATCTGTCTGCCTCTTACCCTCAGCTGTCTCCCACCCACCTAAGTGACCTTCCCAGGCCTCAGGGGACTTGCTGAAGCCTGGGGGACCCACCAAGTCCTAGGGTCACCTGCTGCTACCCCTCATAGGACCAGCTGCCCCTTGTGGGATGAGTCCCCCAATACTATATCTTTAAAAAAGAACAAAGAATAACAGGTGGTCTGTTCCTATTAAGCTTATCATGGATGGGTCCTCCACAGCCATCCAGGGTGTATCCAGTGGTGCACTAGTTGCTTAGTGTTAAACAACTGAGCTCTGGGCTCAGTTGCCAGTGCCACAAAAACAAATAAAAAAAATGTCAGCTATCACATTATATTGAGTGGTTATTAGGCTTAGGAGTCATTTAAAAAACAACCCAAGCCAGGGGACACTCCCTGAATTCTGACAAAGAAATTGCATTATTGCAACCAACAAACAACTCCCAACATTATTTACTTACTTTATTCAAAATTTTATTTGAAATCCATTGGGAAATTAAATTACACACTAAGGTATTTGGATTATGTACATAAACATGTACAATTAGGAGTCATATCATTTTTATTTCTTTTAATATATTTTAATAGATGGTTTCTAAAAACCACACACACATACACACACACATATATATATAAATATGGAAATATAGCAAATAGAATTGTAGTGTAGAAGTGCTAAATATCATGTACATGATCTTACAGGCTGAGCCTGCAGCCAGAGAGCATACTCTAAGGAAAGCATGGAGCTGAAGGCTTGCTATTGTTATCTGTGGTATGTATTTATCCCACCTTCCCTCAGTAGGTTTTTAAGACAGTTCATTCTATTTTCTCTTTGTATTTTGCACAAAATGTGGTGACCACAAAAGAAGCAAATAGTTGAAAATAAGGATGAGAGTTAAGAAGCCATGAGGGGCAGGGTGTATTTGGTACAACTGGTTGACCTTGAAAAGTACTGGTTGACCTTGAGTTCTCTGGCTTTCAAACTCACAGATGAAAGCTTTTCTCTACCTTGGTCCTTTAATTGAATCCACCTCCCACCACGAAGGGGCAGAATCTTCCTGAGCCAGGATAGGAACTGGTCCCCTGGAAGCATCAGAATAATGTCAACAGAAAACTCTTTCATGCATTCATCCCTCTTGAGGGAGAGCTGCTGAGCTCTGCCTTGGATGAACCTGACCTTAGACATGGAGCAGGGCAGCAGCTGTTCAAGCAGGAGTGACTAAGCCTGTCTGTGAAATGCATGTATCTTCTCAAACATGAGAAACAATACAACGAGTTAGTCACACAGGGAATCGAATCCATTAGACTTGGCAATTTAATTTCTACTTCCTTGAGATCTTGTTTTAAGGGGTTAGGGGATGGGTGTCTTCCTACTTAGCATGGTAGATCTGATTAGATTCCACAGGGACTCTTCTTGACTTAGTCTTTGGGCTGTTTTAAGAACATGACTTTTTTTTTTTTTAAGTCAGTCTTGTTTGAAAAGAAAACAACAGGATATAGGCTTTGATCACTTATGAGTTCAAGTTAACACTGAAACCACTCAAGGTTGGAGATCTGTCAAATGGAGCAGCAGAAAATATGGTTATTTCCAAACAAGGGGTGTCCAGATGAACAGATTCCACATCCCAATAACACTTACAGGGTGTTTGCTTTACTAACCTGAAAATTCTCCATCCCGAGTCACTGAGCATTCAGAGCTTCACAGGATAAATCTGTATTAAATGAAAAATAAATCAATTGTCATGGTCCTATAGCCCAGAAAATTTACAGCCGAACTAAGCCAGAGAAAGTGACCCCACCTCCCCATTTCTCTTGCTGTCGCTCACACCTTCAGATCAGCATGAGGGGGTGCATTCAGCAGAGGGTGCGCCTGGCTCTTTTTGTTGGTTGCTTGGTTTGTTTTGTCAGGAGGACTTCTGTGGCTGAGCGGCGGCCTGGAAGATCTGTGGCCCTACCCAGATGTTGCCTGGCTTTCCTCTTCTAGTTAGGGAGCTTTTCATTTGAAATTCTCAGCCCTATACCCTCTAGAAATATAAGACAGTAGTAGGTAGCTTTCAAAATATGTTTTAAGTCATGCCACTTAACGCTTAAAAGCAGTGATCTTAATGGAGGAGATAGCTGCTTATTGGTTTCTGGCCACCCGGCTAGCTTAGACCCGAAGTAATGACACAGAAACTGTATTAATTAAATCACTGCTTGGCCCATTAGCTCTAGCTTCTTATTGGCTAACTCTTCCATATTAATTTAACCCATTTCTATTAATCTGTATATCACCACATGGCTGTGGCTTACTGGGGAAAATTCCCAGTGTCTGTCTCCTGCGGCTCCGTGGCATCTCTCTGACTCTGCCTTCCTCCTCCATGCTATAGGCCAAGCCAGTTTCTTTATTCATTAACCAATAAAAGCAACACATAGACAGAAGGACTTCCCACACCATTGCTCAATGAGGGTAACTCTGGGACAACACTGCCATCATCCAGACTTCAAAGAGAACAGAAGTTCCTATTCTGGAATTTTGGGAGGTAGCACTTCATTGATAACCTCCAATGATCTTTGTTGTAATCTGTCAGAATGGTCAATCACTTGGGTACTCTGTCCTTTTAAGAGACAAGCTCCTCCCACTCCCAATTCCTGCCCTCACTCCTCTCCCCTTCCTCAGGCAAATGGATCTCTCCCCTCCTTTCCAGCTTGCTCTCTCTGTGTCTGGCCCTCTTCTGAAGAGGTAACTATGGCCTCTCTTCCTCCTCCCCTTCTTTCTTCTCTCTCCCCTCTTTCTTTCTTTTCACTGTTCCCCCTTCTCTCTCTCCCCTTCCCCCCATCCATCACCCCTTACTCTTACACCAGTCTCAATGCCCACAAATATACTCTTCACCCAAGCTCTCTCTGTGCATGGCATCTGTCTCCACCCGCCACAGTCTTGGGTCACCCTGGTTTATAAATGATAACAATCTTACCTTCTCTCAAGGGTTACAAGGGCATTGACTTAAGGGCTGGGTGTGTTGCCCTTGACCGGAAGTGATTCCAGAGGGAACCTGCTTGTTCTAGTCTTCTGGACTGGAGCATTAGGGGTTGGGCTCTGTGGGTGTTGCCCTCATTCTCTACGTAAGCAGCACTTACGCATTCAGCAGCTGAACTAGTAACAAAATCTACCTCTGTTGCTGTAAACAGACACAGTGAGCCCAGATCATTCATATGGAACAGAAATTGAGCGAGTTTGGGGTTCTGGAGGGTGAGAAGTCTAAGAGCATGGCACCCATTCCTGGTGAGACTTTTCAGACACAGTTGTAACGTGGTAGAATAGAGGAACAGCAAATGGGTGCATGAGGAGGAGACAAAACAACCCCCAAACTAGGTAGCCATTAACCTCTGGAATCACGCTTCCAGGCCCCGACTCCCAACACTTCTGCAATGACAATAAAGTGTCTACAATAAGCTGGGGCGTGACAGTGCACTCCTGAAAGTCTGAGGCAAGGAGATCACAGGTTCAAGGCTAACCTGGGCTACATAATAAGATTCTATTACTTTTTCCCTGTCAGTGTGAAAAGTATCAAACAGAAACAACTTATACCTATGTACATAAGTACAATCTCCTAAGCCCCTATATCGTTACTTGTGTGTATGGTGTGTGTTTTTAGGGCTGACCATTTGGTATTGGATTACTAATTGGTTTCTCCGGCTCTTGGCATTCCCTGGTTGCCTGTAGTTCTTCGTCCACGGCTGAGGCGTCCTGGGCTTCCCCCTCACCCCTTCCACCTTTGCTGTCTGTTGTTGTCTTTGTTCAGTTCCTGTTTTGGCAGTTTCTGAAGTACCTAGAAGACACAAATTTTCTGTTCCTCCGATCTTTCGGCACACTCTTCTGCAATGATTCCTGAGCCTCAAGCTGTATTGTAGATGTAGCTATTGGGATTGGGCTCCATAACTATATATTTTGATTAATTGTGGTTCTCTGTAATGGTTTCTGTTGCAAAGAGAGGTTTCCTCAGTGTGGAATTAAGGAGTATGTTGTGGGCGGGGGGGGTCCTTCTGTGCATGTGTTGCTTTTATTGGTTAATGAATAAAGAAGCTGCCTTGGCCTGTGATAGGGCAGAGTAGAGCTGGGGGTGGGGGACTAAACTGAATGTGGGGGTGTGGGCAAAGAGGCAGAGTCAGGGAGACGTCATGGAGTCGCTAGAGAGGAAAGATGCGAGCTGCTAGCTGGAACCTTGCCAGTAGGCCACGAGCCTCATAGTAAAATATAAAATAATGGAAATGGGTTAATTCTAGATGTAAGAGCTAGCTAGCAATACACTTAAGTGATTGGCCAAGCAGCGATTTAAATAATATAGTTTCTGTGTGATTAGTTTGGGAGTCTGGGAGGCTGGGGAACCAACAAGAGGCTTCCCACTACAGGGCTACATTTATCTTGTAGGTGTAGAGACAAATGTTTGGAATATAACTAGGAACTATGCAGATTTAGTAAAGTGGCAATTGTAGGCTTTCCTTCAAGATCCATAACTTCACTAGCCCTGAGTAGCTGGCTAGGGTTCCAATAGCAGGCATGGTTTTCCCTCATGTTGAATGTGTCATTAGTCCATTCAGAGAGCTGTTAGTTACCACCAAGGTATATGAGTCACTAATGCCCTCTATGCTGGTTGTTGTGGTTTGTAGATGCCCTAGCTGGTGAGCTGCTTGATTCTTTCCTTTGGAGGTCTCTGTGGTGACTTCTGGTTGGCACCTGAAAGCTGCCCCTCAAGGAGGAGACTTTGGAGCCCCTAGGCCCTGTGTCTGAAGTGTGTATCTGCAGCAGTACTTATCTTTCAACTCTTGGAGGCAGCCAAGGGCAGCAGCACTGTCTAGTAACACTTTGGGAGTCTCCTGGAGAACTCTGATCAATAACTTGAAAGAGGGTTTCTCAGGCCTGATATTGGGTTTTTTGTTAGGTGGTCTTTGGCTCTTGGAAGGAACATTGTCAGTCCAGATGGAAATATTTCATTTAAACTCTATATGTATATTTATACACAGATTTACATTATTATAGATAGCTTTAGGTAGATAGTTAATAGTATGATTCCTTATGACTTTTCCAGATATATTACTGTTATTTTACCCTCTTCCTTCTGTATTTATACCCCTCCCTCCTCCCCAATTACAGATCGCTTTTTTTTCCATTTCCCCATTTCCTGAACCATATCATTTGAACCCTGCTCTTTCGGTCCCTCATACCACAACCTTAGCAATGGTTCCTTTTTACTTTCATGTTTTCTGCAGTTACTTCAGGAATTGTATTCAAATCTGAAGATTCAGAGCTAGGAGCGTCCGATGAGAGAATACGCAATGTCTGTCTTTCTGGGTCTCAGTTGCCTCATTCAATTGAACTTTCTTTTTTGTTTCATTCATTTGCTTGCAATTTTCATGATTTCATTTTCCTTTCCAGCTGAATAATATTCCATAGTATGTATGTGCCACATTTTCATTATCTGTTTGTTGGTTGTAGGACATTTAGATTGTTTCCATTTCCCAGCTATTGTGACAAGAGCAGCAATGAAGATGGTGAACAAGTATCTACAGAGTAGGGTGTTGAGACCTTTGGGCATATATCTCAGTTAGGGTTTCTGTTGCTGTGACGAGACACCATGACCATGGGCAACTCTTATAAAGGAAAAATATTTAATGGGGTGACTTATATTTTCAGAGGTTCAGTTCATTATCATCATACTGCAGTGTGGTGGCATGCAGGCAGACATGGTGCTGGAGAAGTAGCTGAGCATCTTACATCTTAACTTGCAGGCAACAGGAAGTGGTCTGAGATACTGAGTATGGCTTGAATATATAGGAGACCTCAAAGCCCACTTCCACAATGACACGCTCCTTCCAACAAGGCCATACCTACTCTGAAAAGGCCATACCTACACCAATAAAGCCACACCTCCTAACAGTGCTACTCCCTTTGAGGGCCATTTTCTTTCAAACCATCAGAACATATGTCAGTGAGTGCTAAAGTTGGGTAATATGGTAGATTTATTTTTTGAGCTCTAAGAAGTACCCACAGTGGCTAGCTAGGGTGACTGGATAATTTTGGAATCTAATAGTAAATGACGGGTTCTTTTCCCTCCACCCTCTCCAGCATTTGTTGTAGGTTGCTTTGTTGATCTTTTCTGTTCTGACTGGGATAAGATGAAATGTCAAAGTTGTTTTCCTTTGCATATACTGTCCAGGACTACCTGCCCAGGGGCAGCACCACCCACAATGGACTGGACTTTCCCACATCAATCAGTAAGTAAGAACTATACCACACACTTGCCTAAAGGCCAGTCTGGTGGAGGGTATTTTTTCAACTGATGTTTCCTCTTCTGCCTGGGTCTAATCAACATAAAATCTAGCCAGCACATTCTCTTATTGATGGAGGAAGGTCATTGGCTAATAAAGAAACTGCCTAGGCCCATTTTATTGGTTAGGACATAGGTGGGTTGAGTAAACAGAACAGAATCCTGGGAGGAAGAGGAAGTGAGGTAGACGCCTCAGAGAGAGGCCATGCTCCCCTCTCCCGGGCAGACGCTATCGATGAAGCTCCGACCCAGGATGGACGTAGGTTAAGATCTTCCCTGGTAAGCCACCTCGTGAGCTACACAGATTATTAGAGATGGGTTGATCGGGATATGAGAATTAGCCTGTAAGGGCTAGAGTTAATGGGCCAAGCAATGTTTAAAAGAATACAGTTTGTGTGTTGTTATTTCTGGTGTAAAGCTAGCCATGTGGGAGCTGGGTGGGATGATAAGCAGGCCTGCAGCTCCTACTACAGAATGGCACTCAGCTTTAGCTGCAAAACCCTGCAGCTCATTAAGAGGTCCTGCCACGAAACACTTAAACAGTGTTGACGAAAAGCTGAACACATGCTTTTCAGCTTTCAGCCGTAGCAGGAAAAAAGCTGCACCATTTAAAAATGCCAGCTTTCTGGGCTGTCCTGCCAGGGCAAACTATGACTCTTTTACGCAGGCAGTTCATGCGGTTTGCAAGCACAGGCTGCTGAAGCTTGCTTGCTGACAGTTACCTTGAAATGCCATAGAGTTGTGGCAGTAAACATGGCTACAGCCAGTACCTCAGCCATGAGGCTGGAAAGCTAAGGAATGGGCTGGATCTAGCTGCCAAAGCCATGGCTTTAATCCCACCCATATTGCTCAATAATTTAAAGGCTCGTGTGGTCAGAAAAAGAGAGATATACAGTAAAGAGAGATTCAAAGACAAAGAAAATTTCTAAATGGTTTACTGTGTGTTAAAAATATATGCAGACTAAAAGTTGAAGTTCTTAAAGTAAAAAAAAAGGAAGAGAGTTGTTGGGTGTGGTAGTACACACCTTTAATCCCAATGCCTAGGAGGCAGAGACAGGTGGATCTCTGAGAATTCAAGGACAGCCTGGTCTACAGAGTTATTCCAGATCAAAGATACAGAGAACCTGTCTCAAAAAGCAAAAAATAAAAGTAAAAATAAACAAAATAGAGGTTAAAATAAAGTGCACAAAGATGGAAAATCCACAGAGAATCTTGATACTTTATGCTATTATGCTCTCTTTGAATTATTTTAATGGTGAGGAAGGAGCAACATCTGCTAAAAGATATTAGTTTATAAATGTTGCTGAACTAATCCAATGTAGAGATTTTGAAAATACCTTGACTTTAGAATTTGGATCTAAGGATATGATACTTTGGAAAGGAGTTTCTTCTTTTGTTTTCACAGAGGATGAAACCCTGTGGATTGCTTCTATCCCAGTATGTTATGATGGACCACACCCTCCTGAAAGGTTGCTGTGAACACCCTCAAAAAAAATCACTTCACTCAACTGCCAACTGAGATGACCCTGGCACACAGGTTACCCCGTAAAAGATATGATTAACAGTGCCCCAATACAGCAGGAAGCAATTTGGAGAGAAATAACTATGCCCATATTCCCAAATATTGTTTATAAATGTTCTTTTACATTTAAAGGGGGATATGATAGAGATATGAATAACTTACATTGATATGGATTTTGCTTTAGTGATTTAAATTTAAGGTCAATTTTGTTATATGAATATGTGTTTCTGATCTTGCTTAAGGTATTGTGATTGTGTAGTTCATGTAAAAATGTAATGTATATAGGTTGTTAATAGATAATCATTAATAATAGTCAAGTTTGTAGTCATGTTAGATTTTCTAGATATATAGAGATATATTTCAGTTAGATCGGCATTCTTCTTATCTTTCAAAGACTACAGAATATGCTATTTAATGTTTTAATAACTTAGGGTTTTTCATGACAATGAGACATGTCTGCTCCTGGCAGCACCAATCTACTTCAAGAAGAAGATGGGCATCGAAGAGGCTCCTTATGGAGTTTGATAGCCTTTGGGCAAGAAACTGCTCTTGCCTGGACTGATGCATAAACTGGACACAAAGAACCCACAAAGAGAGGACTTGCCTAAAGGTGAGATGATCTTTTGGGGTTCTGGATCAATGTTGTTGTTGTTTTTTTTTTTTTTTGGTTTTGAAAGAATCTGTGAGACATTCTGCAGGACACAGCAGAAAGTGACTGAACTGTCTTTGAAATTTCCTGCTTCATGGAAGAGTCTGCTGTATACTATGGGCCTGTAGGCCGAAGATGGATGCTCCAATGGTACAGAGGAACTTTGGGTGACTGTCCAGACAGTGAGATGTCTCTGTTATTTCTAGAGTTTTGGATTTCTTGTTTGCTTAGGTAATATTATATCCTTCTGGAGTCTTTGATGGAGTTGAAGAATAGATAGATAGTTATAGTTTTTCTTAGTTATGATAAAGATAAAATAGATGTAAACATTGTAACTGTAATTCTTGCTTGATAACTGTTTTGTTGTATGTAATTTTGCTATGTTAAAGTTAAAGTCTTCCTTCCTTTTTGTTTAAACAGAAAAAGGGGAAATGATGGAGGATAGTCATTGGCTAACAAAGAAACTGCCTAGGCCCATTTTATTGGTTAGGACATAGGTGGGTGGAGTAAACAGAACAGAATCCTGGGAGGAAGAGGAAGTGAGGTAGACGCCTCAGAGAGAGGCCATGCTCCCCTCTCCCGGGCAGACGCTATCAATGAAGCTCTGACCCAGGATGGATGTAGGTTAAGATCTTCCCTGGTAAGCCACCTCATGAGCTACACAGATTATTAGAGATGGGTTGATCGGGATATAAGAATTAGCCTGTAAGGGCTAGAGTTAATGGGCCAAGCAGTGTTTAAAAGAATACAGTTTGTGTGTTGTTATTTCGGGGCATAAGCTAGCGACGCGACCAGGAACTGGGGCGGCAGGAATGCAACCCGCAGCTCTTACAACATCTTATCATTTAATTATTATTATTGTATAGGTAACAATGACTAGTAGGTAAATAAAAAGTCTAGTCTAAGCAACAAAACTGTGATGAACATGCCATAAACATTTGCTGTAATTCAAAGCATACATTTCACGGATGCCAGCATGCATATTTTTTTGCATTTACATTAACTTTTCTGGAATTGACTTTGTGTTGTAATCACTGTCTCTGAGCAAAATTCAAGATGTGGCTGTCATTATCAGTATGGGAATACAGTCTGCAGTCCTGGTGGTGGGATTGGTCCACAGCACATTCTCAGTGCTTTGCTTTTCTGACAGTATTCTGGGTTGAACCCAGGACCTTGCACATCCCACCAAAAACTCTGCTTCTGGGCTACACCCACCCCTCAGTTCCTGTCTCCTCCTTGTTTTAAGACACATCCATAAGGACTCTGTAGAAAGAACACGAGTTCTGGGAAAACATTCCATTGACACTTCCTGTCAGATAAAGAAAGTGACCGCATGAAAACCTGTAGGGTGACGGCAGGGGCAAGGGAGAGTCTGGAAAGATTAGGGAGTACTCTCCCTATTACTCCATGTAGCTTTGAAGCCTGTCCTGGATTTCACTCTGTAGACCAGGCTGGTCTTGAAGTCACAGAGATCTGCCTGCCTCTGCCTTCTGGTGGGATTAATGGTGAACACTGCTACTTCCTGGCTAGGGAGCACGCTTACAAAATGTTGCATGGTGCACTGGAGAGGATGAATAGGACTGAGTTCAAGGACTGCCTGGATTACATAGTAAGACTGTGCCTCAAAACCACCCACCCACCCATCCACCCACCCTCCCAACCAACCAAAGAAATTTTGTTAGCGTGGAAGAAGATGTAGTATTGAAAATTCAGAATTCTATGACTCTAGAAGGAAAATAATGAATTGGCCTCTGTATGTTAAGAAGTTTTAGGACATCAAATACGATAATGGCCTCTGTCTGCCATTTCAGCACTCAGGATACCAAGGTAGAAGGATTGTAGGAGCTTGAGGACAGTTTGGGCTACATAGTGAATTCTAGGTTGGGCAGAATAAAGCTTTGTTTAAAAATCAACGAACGAGCCAGGCGTTGGTGGCGCACGCATTAATCCCAGCACTCGGGAGGCAGAGGCAGGCTGATCTCTGTGAGTTCGGGCCAGCCTGGTCTGCAAGAGCTAGTTCCAGGACAGGAACCAAAAGCTACGGAGAAACCCTGTCTCAAAAAATCCAAAAAAAAAGAAACAACAACAAACAAACAAAACAAACATCTACAAAAAACCCCAAACCAATGGCAAACAACACCAACAAAAATGTTTAAGAATACCATAGTCAATCTTTGAGAACTCTAGACAGTGTTTCTAGAACAGAGAGAGAGAGAGAGAGAGAGAGAGAGAGAGAGAGAGAGAGAGAAAGAGGGAGAGAGAGAGAACAAAGGCATTTGTTATACTGGCCTGTGTGAGAGGGTCTGGGTAGTTCAACAGTGGCTGTTTCCACTCTAGAGGGGCAAAGAGCAAAGAATCTGGTAGCTAGGTGTCTTGGCAGTCCCATTCTGGCACTGAGCATCTGGAACTTCCTGGCGAGTCTCTGGTGTTGAGTCCACACCAGGTTGTAGAGAAGCAGGAATTTAACGGTGGCAGCAACAGCAATAGACATATCCGCTCATGAGGAAGTGAAAGCAGCCAGATGCACAGTGTGTGTGTGTGTGTGTGTGTGTGTGTGTGTCCTCTTTATATCTGGTCGGCTCAGTGGAAGGTGCCACTCACTTTGGGGTTAACCCCCTCCCTCTCCCCCCAGTCATTCTTCTCTGTGAGTGCACTCATAGACACTTGTAGTGATGAGAGGCAAGCAGGCCTGCTTTTTGTCCTGCCTGGCTCCCTCATTGCTAGCTTTGCCCCAGAAATAACAACACACAAATTGTGTTATTTTAAACACTGCCTGGCCCATTAGTTTCAGCCACTTATTAGCTAATTCTCACATCTTGCTTTACCCATATTTATTAATCTGTGTAGCACCATGAGGTGGTGGCTTACCGGGAAAGATTCAGCGTGTCTGACCTGGCGGCTGGCTTCATTGCGGCTGCTTCACTTCCCTTCTTTCTACTCCACCCACCTATGTTTTCACCTATCAGGCCAAGCAGTTTTCAATATTAATTAACCAGTGAAACAACAGATAGATAGAAGACCCATCTACAGACACTCTCAAGTGTGTGTTTCCTACATAATTCCAAATCCTGTCAAGTTTCAAGAACTACAAAAATTGTCAGTGATAAGGAATCTTTGGTTATCATTTTAGTTGCAGTTTTCTTGGGTAGTGGAAAGCATAAAATAGCATGCAGTGCTCCTAACCACTGAGCTATCTCTCCAGCCCCTATGCTTATGTCTTCTATACGTACACATTGTCTCTTAGTCCCCAATGTCTGTGTCTTCTATATGTACACATTGTCTGTCAGTCCCCACTGTATATGTTCTCTATACGTACATATAGTTTGTCTGTCTACACTGTCTGTGTTCTCTATATGTACATATTGTCTGCAGTCCCCACTGTCTATGTTCTCTGTATGTACATATTGTCTGTCAGTACCCACTGTCTATGTTCTCTGTATGTACACATTGTCTGTCAGTCCCCACTGTCTATGTTCTCTATACGTACATATAGTTTGTCTGTCTACACTGTCTGTGTTCTCTATATGTACATATTGTCTGCAGTCCCCACCGTCTGTGTTCATTATATGTAAACATTGTCTGAGGTCCAACTGTCTATGTCTTCCATATGTACACTTTGTCTGCAGTCCATACTGTCTGTGTCTTCTATATGTACACATTGTCTGCAGTCCCTACCTTCTATGTCTTCTATATGAACACATTGTCTGCTGTTCCCAATGTGTATGTCTTCTATATGTACACATTGTCTGCAGTCCCCACTGTATAGATTCTCTATACATAGACATTGTCTGTCAGTCCTAACGGTCTATGTCTTCAACATGTACACATTGTCTGTCAGTCCCCATGTCTAAGTCTTCTATATGTACACATTGTCCGTCAGTCCCAGCCATCTTTCTCATATCCTCTGTAATTTGCAGTCACAGTTTTCTCCTTTTTTAAAGGTAAAGTGAGAGTTAAAAATTGCACAGGAGCATGATTGGGGGAATAATTAGGAGGTAGGGTTGGTTGATGCAGTGCTTGTGTAGATATATGGAATGACAAAGAGAGGAACCTAGAATTTCTGGCTACAAAGCCTGACAGGTTATCATGGGACAGTCTGACCAATCACCTTGCCTTAGTCCATTTGGCTGTGACAAGGTAATGTGGACCAGGTGTCTTATAAATAGCAATTTATTTCTCATAGCCCCAGAAACTGTGCCCGAGAGCACAGTACTGGCAGGTTTGGT
This sequence comes from Microtus ochrogaster, assembly GCF_000317375.1. Classification (NCBI taxonomy): domain Eukaryota; kingdom Metazoa; phylum Chordata; class Mammalia; order Rodentia; family Cricetidae; genus Microtus; species Microtus ochrogaster. The sequence continues at coordinate 45,676,263 of NC_022030.1, forward strand.
GTCTAGTGAGAGTCCATTTCTTGGCTTCTAGAATATTCTCACTGTGTTCTCTTATCAGGGAAGTGATATCTTTGATGTGGTCATTCTTCCAGCCCTTATGATCTAATCACCCCTAAAGGCCCCCCACATCTTAAAACTTTCACCAAGGAGGTTAAAGATAGCAACATATGGATTTGAGGGCTACAGTAGCATCCAGCCCACTAAGTATCTGTTTTTATAGTTTTACTGGGATGATGCTCTACACACTTACGTGTGCATTACCCGTCACTGCTAATGCTTCACACTGAAACGGTGGTGCTGGATATCGGTAACTAGGGCATTATTTGGTCTTTTAGAGAAAAGCTTTGGCAACCCTTAACTGGGAGAATGATGCCATCCCTGGATTAGTGTAAGAAATATAGAAAGAAGAGCAGATCTGTAGGGAAAGACGATGCATCTGTCTGTCTGGCTTCTCTTATGGACCTATGCGCCACAGGTCAGTTCTTGTACAGTCTCCAGGTCAGGGTTTGGTATGTGGGACTGTTTTCCAGAAGATCCCACAAGTTTAATCTTTCAACTTAAGTCTCCTGACTGGAGTTTCTCAGTCCACCTGAGGCCTTTAGGCCATTAACCCTCCAATTGATAAACAATGAATTTCTTCAATGAAAGATCTCCAATTCAACAAAATGAAGACTGGTACTAAAGGCAGAGACATTTTGAATGCTTCTCCAAAGGAGTGTTAATATAGACCATCGATGGCGACAGGCTAGCTGAACTAGTAGCTTAGGAAAAGCTCATAGCAAAGGACTTCGGTCTCCAAAGACATACATTACACTGAACACAAACATAGGAAACACCTCCACCTGGAGCCTCCAAGAAGGGAGAAGGTTCATGTGGATGTGGAGTGTGGGAACCTGGTCCTGCTATCAACAACCATTCAGAGTGGCTCTCTGCAGATGTCTTCTTAGTAGAGACATCCAGTGGTCTTCGTGATCTAAACAACACGAGAAAAGTCAAATCTAAAAGTTAGTTCATGACCATTCACTTGGTCCTTCGAAGGCGAAGGCAGAAGCTGGCATTTAGTGGCTCTTACTTGGAATCTGAGAGAGGAAAACCGAAAAATTGTTAGAGCCAGCTGCTTACCAGAAAGGGTTCTCCTGCCTTCTGCCCCCTTGGAATGGGGATGTGAGAATGGATTTTATGCATGACACAAGGTCAGCCATCTCTGGACTCCAGAAGAATTGCAATAATTGTCTAATGACTTCAATTTCCATCCTTCCTGCCCATCTCAGCTTTATTACTATAGAAAATGGGGGTGTTTGGAGGAAGAGTGCAGGGCAGTTAGGAATGTTGAAAATTATGTATCTATGTGGAACCCATCTGGGATGTCTAGGGAAGAGAGACCAATTGAGAAACCAGATAAAATGCCAGTTGACAACACGAGTGAGTTCTGAGCAAACAGAGTCCATCACCTGCCTTGTGAAAAAGCAAGGGAACAGAAAGAGATAAAGAGAGCAGCATTCACCCTCTCAAGGAGGACTTGCCAGGACATTGATAACTCTCTTGAGCCTTTGATTTTTGTGACTATCTCTGAAATGAATGATCTGCTCAGAGTGGGATGAAGATCTGCCAACCCGAGTTCATCAGTTCACCGCTGACAACAGGCTGGGCTCACAGAGCAAACCCTCATCCCCGTCGGCAGTGTCAGGGTCCTTGAAGGGGTTGTTGGAGTTCTTTGGAGGCTTGGGATAGAGCAAGGGGTGCTTGGGATTAGATGGAAATCCCCAGTTTCTTGCCTTTTGGGAGTGCAGGTGACCCAAGCAGGTGTGACAATAGGCCATTTATTTCTTCAATGAGGTATCAAAGACAGTTACAAACATTTGAAATATGAAGGAGATAAGAAGAAATCAAAGCAGCTAAAGCAGTGATCGTCGCTAAACTAACTGGCAGCTGTGACCAGCTCTTCAAGGTGACCTCTGCTCATAGCTTTAAGAAAACGTGGAGAAATTCTGGGGTGTCTGATAACCCTAGTTTCCCATGTATACATGGCATCTTGGTGGGCAATTACTGAGCAAGGGGAAAGGTATTGGATTATTAATATATGAATTATTAATTACTGTAATTGCGTTTGTCATGTATTGAGCACCAGCCATGCACTGGAAGCCGAGCAGACCTTAAGAGTCCCTGCCCAGTGGGGGGTGACTGAGGTAATTACATTTGGAATAGATGCAGCCGCAGGCTCACAGTATAGCTTGTGGTGTACACAAGTGTACAGCGGGCGCCTGCTTTTCTTACTCCCCCTAGAACCATATATCTTCATACGATTTTTCTAATTTGTTTATGTAAAGATGAGGGATGCACTATTTGTCAAGATAAAAGATGCACCAGGTTATTTTAATTAATAATTTACCCTACATCCTAGTAACAATAAGAAACCAGATGAGGAAACGTCTCCAAGCCAAGACATTTGCGATTCTTCCACACGCTCCTGGCCAGGGATCTGTTGAATGAGCAGAGGAAGGAAGGGGCCCATGAAAGGACAGAGGGGCAGGTTTTGTAGTTGGAAGGACACCTCTGGGCTTGACGAACACTTTGGTCCATGTTACCAGCTAACGTTTAATCCTTTGTGTGTGGAGGTCTAGATGTTAAGGCTGGAAGCGACTGTTTCAGTATCTTCTTGTCCAGTCCAGGGGTTGGAGGTAGGGGTGGCTCATGCCTACAGTCCCAGTACTCAGAAAACATCGGCAGGAATACTGCAGTTTCCAGTCCAGTTCATCCCGAGCCACACATCTTTAAAAACAAAACAAAGCAAAATGAGCATTTCCATTGCCCCTAGTCAGGGGTGTAGCAGGCTTTCTAGGACCGCCAGCCCCCAAATCATGACATGTAGACTTAATAATTATGAGTGCTCATTCTTAGCCTAGGCTTGTTTCTAATCAGCTTTTTCTACCTTTAACTTAAATTAACCCATTTCTATTCATCTCTGTGCTGCCAGAGGCTCGTTAACCTCACCTACACACTGTCCCTTCCGCTTTCCTGCTTCCTCTGTGTCTGGCTGCCTGGGCCCTTGGCTGCCTGGCTTCCTTTTTTTCTCTGTCCATCTGCCCCATCTATCCCTCCTTTGACTAGCTAGTGGCCGTTCAGCTTTTTATTAGAACAATCAGGTACCTTAGGCAGGCAAAGTGAAAAAGCAATATGGCTTTACATAACTAGCATAAACAAATGCAACAATCTTTACATAGATAAACAACTATCCTGCAACACAAACGAATGCAACACATCTTTGCATAGTTAAACAAATTTCTGTTCCCACAACACAGGGGCACCCACCCTTATAAGCTTGTCTACTCCTTTTAGAGAAGGTGCTAGCATGGAATTGGACTCATGAATTCAAGAGAAAAGCCAAGTTCAGCCCTGGGTTCAAACCTTCTTGGTGGTTTTCTTCTCATTCTTCATCTGAAGAAAACATTCCCACAGAGACAGCCATCGTTATATCTGATGATTTTCCACCATCCAGAACAGTGGCACCACCGTTGTTTGTGGGAAGCTGTTTAGGGGCTGGCCTGCTCATCAGGGCCCTGTCCTGTGACTTACTCTAGACTGAGACATGGGCGATGTTCCATACATGGGCTCGGAAGCACACGGGACCCAGCTGCACTGGGTCTGGTCTGGACTGGACTCTGCACATCATTTTGGACTCCCAGATGTGGGAGGGACCAGCATCTGTGTATCCATGTTCTTCACCCCCTCACCTCCCCAATAAGGAGGCTGAACTGTCCCTTGGGTAACCTGGGAGAAGGACAGCAGAATGATGATCTTTGGCTGAAGGGTGTACTTTTTGAGTTCGTCAACATAGACATTATGTGTTCCCATTAATTGTAATAAGCACTCTGTTGGGGGTAGTGGGCAGCCTCCTGCGTAAACATTTACTTATTTCCTCTTCCTAGAGGGCTGGAGCGAGGCATTTTAATTAAACACACACCTTTAGCAAATGAGGTATTTACTTACAGTGGGAGTTATAGTGCAGGATATTACTTATAGTGCATCTTTCATATTAGATTCTATGCATTTCTGAGAGCACACTGCTGCAATATTCCTAGACTCTGCAGCTTCTAGGTAAAGACTATTCCTAGGATTTCTGTATCAAACTGCTCATGCAAGCTGGGAATAATTCTATTGGGGGTTCCGATCCAAATATGTACCTCCAATTCCTTTGCCCTTCAGTACTGCATCTTCCTCTTCCAACTGGGATGAAGCCTCGTTTTCTGCGTGCTGGACGCAGGTCTGCCATATTGAATGTTAGCTTCCAAACCCACACCGTGAGCAGTTCCAGCAAAGACTCTCCCCATCGGCTTTGTAAATGCCTTGGCATTCAGAACACATATACATTCTATTGAATTTCCTTCTATCATGGCTTTTCCACTGGGGGATTAAGAGGCTAATTCAGAGCCGTATGATTACAGGGGGATGTGTGAGGAAAAGCAATGGGGGATTCTATTCTATAAGGTCTGCTGGGCCCAAACAAGGAATCCATATGTTTCCATTTCCCTAATAGGCAGAGAAAATAAAAGCCAAAGCGGCCTAGAGACACGCACCTGCATCAGAAGTGGGGCAGCAGTAACCTATAAATACATGGAAGGCAGCTCTCAAACAATCCCATCTGCATTTTATTGAAAGGAACCTCTGAAAAGCAGAGAGAGAAGGTACAGTTTACAAGAATCGTGGTATAAATCCTGCCACAGTGCCAATTGCTAAAAGCATCGGAGCCCGGGCAGGAGAGAGAAATCCATTCATTCATTGCTCCTAGAAAATAGGCATCCAGGCCAGCCGCATACCTCATGAGCCCCGTGGGATTTATGCCTCTGACTGACTGATGCCACAAGTCACCTTGGAGTGATTGCTTCTATATCGAATGTTCCTTTATAGCGTATATGCTTTCTCATTGCGACTCAACTCAATCCCATTCCACCAGCCTCTCTGGGACACTTTGCATGAGAGATGCGGTGGAGGTAACGTGTTTGTTGGTTTCTCCGGCACATTTCAAGGCTGATCCATGCTTAAGCTGGAAACGTAGGGAAATTCCATCATTTCCCTTCTCACAGCAAATCCCAAGTCAAGTGGCTCCCTCCTCCCTGCTAGAAAGGATCCCAGTTTCTGCTTTCCCAACTGTTAGTATCCTCAGGGACACTCACATTGCTCCCCTCCCCTCTTGCTTCTCTCCTTCCTTAGCCCTTCCGTTCTTCCTCTTCCTTCTTCTCCCTCCTATCCCCCCACCCCCACTTTGTGTGTGTGTGTAAAATAATTCCTTACAGGATGTTCTTTCTTAGTGAGGCTAAGCTGAGTTTCAGGTTGTTTTTTTGTTGTTGTTGGCTTGTTTTTGTTTTTCCTTCTGTATCTCCTGAGACACCAAATTTTCTTCTAGGGTTGTCCAGCTTTTTGGGCTGACTTCCTTCCTTCCCTCCCTCCCTCTGTCTCTCTCTTCTTTTCTTCCTTCCTTCCTTCCTTCCTTCCTTCCTTCCTTCCTTCCTTATTTCGTAACAAGAACCCCCATCAAATTGCATTTACTTACTCTGTGGTATGTGTGCGCACGTGCCTCAGTGTTCACTGTGGAGGACAGAGGACAGCTTTCACCATGTAAGTCCAGGGGACGGAACTCAAGTCCTCAGTCCGAGCCATCTCCCAGGTCCCTCACAGGGCTTATTGTCTGCGTTTGTAGTTGTGTGTTGTAGAGGTCGTTCCTGAGGTTTCGCTTAACTCACCCAAGACTTCTTAGGTAAAATCTGAACTGACTGCAACGGGTGGGGGTGGATCTGAGGGAACCAGCTCTGAAATTGCCTCAGGGTTTCACCTGCACCAAACAAAAGTACAGGCCAGCCCCTGGTGGTCCAGGAAGGCGCTGTTACTGAGGACACACACTAGGTGGCAATCCAGGCTCACACACTGAAGGGAGGAGGCCAGCGATCAGCACTTCTGGCGAGTGGGGCTGCCTCGTTTCCACGCCCCTCCCTCTTGATTCCAGATCCCTGCCTTGTGGACCTGTCCGGGGTTTCTTTCGGATGACGGAGGGCATGGACTGGGCTCAGCAGCAGAAGCAGCAGGGTGCTGAGGGACACTGCCCCACACAGACTTTTCCATGTGTTTGGATGAGTGGATGGATGGGTGATGGACTAATAAGCCCGAGATCATGCTTTGGGGAAGGCATTTAAGGAAGATGGGCATGAACTGGGCTCACATTTGAAGGCTGAGATTTGAGTTTGTCTTCTTAGAGAGACTGGATGAGAGGGGGGCTGGGGTGGGGTTGTGTCTCTCCCTGATTCTCCAAACCTCAGATCCTTTCTCTGTACAGTGAGAGAGTAATGCTGCCGGACAAACAAACCCCACCCAGTGTATGTGATGCTTCCCCAACTCCTTCCCTCATTTTCAAGTCATCTCCCTATCCCTGCTTCCCCCACGTTCTCCCCCCCCCCCCCCCCGCTTTCTCCGGCTCTAATGAAACCACCTAGGCATACCCATCAATTCTCCTGTGATGGTTCTGAATATTCCCATGAGCTTTCCCTCAGCTGGACCAGCTCCTTGGAGGCTCTGTTTGTGGTCTGAGACCAGGACTCTGGTGCCACACTGCCATACAGACCTTCCAAGGGTATTGTGGCCTCAGCATGCTCCACCCAGACTTGACAGCCACTGTCTTCTCTACCCTCTGCTCCCAATATTCCTGCTTTCAAGACATGTCTGTTGCTACTGGGCTTCAAAGGGAGGGCCTGGGATCCATCCTGGCTTGCTTTCCTTCCCTCTCCACAGCCAAGAGGTCCTCCAGAGCTGCTGGCGTTTATAAGTCTCTCCGACTTTCTGGTAGCCACTCAGGAGGTTTTCCATGCCTCCAACCTTTTAACCCCTGCCACACTTTTACCCCCTCCGCAACTGGGGTCAGCAAGAATGTTCTAGAATTAGGATGTGATGGTATTGCTCTGCCTCAAAACCTATTTTAATTTTTGTGATAAAAGCCAAACTCCTTGCCTCGGGCACAGATCCTATTACCATGACCTTACTGACATAGCCTCCTGTTCTCCCAAGACAAGCAGCTGGCTCTTTCCCCAGGGCCCAGCTCTTCTTGATGGATAGAGGGGCATAGCTCAGCCATTGGAGTGTGAGGGCTGGTCACCAAGCTGCCTATCACACTGCATGGCCATTTTCCTGGTTATTTCCTGCCGTGTTCTTCCCACAGAGCTGGGAGTTCCCAGTACAGTGCCTGACATACGTGATGGGCTCCTAGGGTGTCAATCAAAAGCACCATGAAATGGCCTTGCCACTAGTGAGACACTGTGAGTAGAATACCCAATGTGGGGGTGAAAAGCTGATTTAGGCCCGGTGTCTGCCCCCACGGGAAGCACACCTGACCACCATACCAACATGTAATGAGGCATGGACACAGGTATCCTTCAGGCTGAAGTCAGGTCATGTTATGGCTTCCCTGTTTACCTCTGCTAGATTTTATGCCCAGAAAGCACCAGAAGGCCTTTTTGTTTCTCTTGGATCAGTCTTGAGTCTTAAAGGACACCAATGCTTTCACACAAGTAGCTGACAGGAGAAGAAGAGAGAGTACTCAGGAGGGAAGGAAGGCGTTTAGACTTCTTCAATATTTTGGATTAGGGTCAGTTAGGAGATATGGAGAGAACCAGGCCTGCAGGTGACTTTTCTATGCAGCCATGGAAGAAGGAGGTGCAGGGAAGTGTATGAGATATGGGTCACGTGATGCCCATATATTGGAGTCAGCTTGTTGTTACAAAAGGGCCATGATGCAAAGTCTACAAAAGGGTCAGCATGCTGTCCTATTCCATGCATGCAGACAGAGACCTCATGTTCACAGAATGCTGTAAAAGTGAATGCTACTTCCTGGCGTCAAGAAGCCTTTTCAGCTCTATAGACATCTCCTGGTACACCCTGGATGTCCAAGGTCTCCATCACATTCCACTGGAACTGTTTGGAGTTGATTTTCTGGCACATCTTCCAAGTGACACAGTGTCATCTGTAGCTCAAGACTTTTTATGCTCAACTTGTTTTAAGCATAGCCAAGGGTCTCCTAGTTCATCAAGATCAATACCTTGACAGGATACAATCCATCAGCTCAGGCAGCCAGCCAAGGGGTGGACGTTGAGCATCGTGATGCCTAGGGTGACCCTGTGAGCTTTCTAGTGTTGATGAGGAGGTAGACGTGCCGGAAGATGACCCCTGTCTCAAGTTATAGGCGCTCAGGATCCTTCCCTGATTTACCTGTGTCCTTCATGCTTCAGTATGCTCAGTCAGAGTCCCAAAGGCTTAGTACTCTTGGGGCAAATTGAGTTGCTAACCGCAGGCATAGAACTCTCTGGAGTGTCTTTTTCTCTGTCTAGACCGTTACATAGGTCTCACACAATGGGGTTTTGGCCCTCTTTAGAGAACAGTTCTACCCACACATAGCAGCCAATGGTTTCAGAAGATGCGCAGCACCTGGTGGGTGAGGGGCAGGTCAGGGAGCTCTTCAGAAATACAAGACAGAACTTTCTCTCCGTTTATCTTTTCTTTCTTTAAAAGACACAGTGCTCTGACTTGCCTGAAGAATGGCTAGACAATTACTAAGCGTCAGAGTCCTTCAGAGTCTCCTCAGGATTAGGGTCTTTTTGGACCTTGCTTCAAAGTGTCCCCATTAAATTGTTTGTGGAGGACAGAGGTCTCACTATGAAGTTCTGATTGGCCTGGAGCTTGCTACACAGATCACACTGGTCTCAGAGCCAAGGACCTCTGCCTGCAGAGCCCGCCTTCATATCCTGTGCTTACAGGTATGAGCTTTCATTATTCTTTCGCAAACTTGGCTGTTGGATTCAAGAGAAAGAAAGCTTTAGGAGTGTTGCTTTTATTCATGGCCTTCTTGATTTAAAGTATGGTGACTCAGAAGCAGAGAGTTCTGGATTCTACACCTGTCCTCCATCTTTTTGTGGTGCCAAGCATTGAATCCAGAGCCTTACACACATTAGGCAAGTGTAACCACTGAGTCCAACCCCTAGGTTAAGATTCTTCCTTTTATTGGCTGTGTAGTCTTGAACCACTGGATTAATGTCCCCGAAAGTCCAAGTTCTTCATCTGTAATATGTAATATTATTTCACTAGGTGGTTGTGTATATTCAACATTGCAAGTTGTGTGCTAAGCAGAATGCTGGGCCCTTGCAGGGACATGTACTGTTTTATCTACTTGATCTAAAGTAGTCACACCAGGGAGAACAGAGAGGCTCTGGGCAGACTGAGATTGCTGAAGGGGCAAGAGAGCCCTCCTTCAAAATCTCAGCGAATTTTATTACTCACAACTCCATTCCCTTGCATAGAAACGTGGTGGTGAGGATTCAGCGTGGCTGTGTCATGGGAAAGGAGACTCTGGGCCTGGTACTCAGTGACACTCCACTTGGAGAACTAAGTAAAGGATCTATGTTAAACCACTTGTGTTTGCTTTCCATCCACACCACCTCTTTTTCCCCGGGCGAGGCTGAACAGCAGTGGAGGAAGCAAGCGCAGCGTGAATAGACTGTGTGCTGAGAGCTTCATAGCTTGCGATTGAGTTCCCTTTGTTGATGGAGAGAACCAGTAGAAAAGAGACCAATAAAGTGGTGGCCCTTGTAATTCCACTGACAAGGTCTTCTGGGCTCTCCTTTGTAGGTTCTGGATGTTGTCACGTGGATAGGTGAGTCTGGCTTGGTGTTTCGGCTATGGTATTCCTGACTTCTCCCTTCTTGGCTTCCTTTTGTTTTTAACAAGGTTCCATTTGTTCTTTCTGTTTACCTTTCATTTCTCTACCCATTTTTCCAGCTGAACTGCTTCACAGAACCTTTTTTGCTCCTGACGTCAGACTTCTTTCATGGAATGCATGGAGCGCTGGAAGGAATGGGCCTTCAAACAAGGATCATGGTATTTCTGGATCTAGGCACATAACAGTTAGAAAGGACAGTTGGGGTTTCTACGTCTGTCACATCTACCTGGTGAATTTACTTCCTTTCTGGTTCAGATGCCTTGTCAGTCAACTTTCTCCAGAAAGCCTGTCACAGACTCAGGGGACACTGATACTTTTCATTGTTGTCAAGCACTTTTGTAAAATCTCAAAGGCTGGAGGGAATTGCCAGTGTGATTTTCTGGTTCTTAAACGGGCTGGCATAGCATCTCCTCTACTGGAATAACACTAGCATGTACTTACTACGGAGTTGCCTTTACTGTTTCAGTCTTTCTCAGATGTTAAAATGAAAAGTTCAATAGAAAGTTTGTTGCTCTTGTGTCTGTTTCTCTGTGAGTGCGTCTTGGTCTCTGCTCAGCTAAGCTTTGTGAGGTCACTGATTGCAGGAAAGAACATGGACTCAGAGTGGAATCTCACCTGACTTCTCCCTGACTAGATCCCTTTTCTGGGGTCGCCTGTCCTTCCCTGGGTCCCTCCCTCATCAGTTCCAGCTGTGCCATATCCTCACCAAGAACAACTTCTGTCGGCTCCAAATTCTACTGCAGCTTTAGCATGCAATTACAAGGGTGGTGTCTAAGTAAATATCACATAGACAGGCAAAAAAGTGAATGACTTCATTGTGAGAATTAAGTTCAATGTTTTGGAAAAATTTTTATTGACTCAGGTGAGTGATATACTTGTGAGAGATTTACTTTAAAAAAAAAAATAAACCATAGAAAGGCTCTGTGCTCAGAATGCTTCATGGGTATCTTCAAATATCTGCCCTGATTCTGAAAAACAGCCAGAAGTTGTGGAAGATGTAATCTGGGAATGGCTTGTAAAATGAGAAATTTCAGACCCTGTCCCAATGGGTCCACAGATGACTACAAGGAAGCCATCTGTGACAGTTCTCTGAGTGTGTATATGCTGAAGTCTTTGCTCTTTAAGATGTGGTACCTGGCCCAGTGGCATTTGCCTCACTTGGGTATTGAAGAGGAGAGTGAATTGGCATATGCATTCTATGGGCAAAGGATGCAGCTGACTGGCAGAGCATCTACCGTATGTGGACAAGACCTGGCGCTGTGGAATAACTCTTCTGTACACTGTGTGAATGTGTGTCGCTATGATTGGTTTGGTAAACAAGCTGATGGGTAGTTGAACAGGATAAAGTTGGGCAGGAAAGTCAAACTGAGAATGATGAGATGAGGAAGGGAGGAGTTGGAGGAGATGCCAGCCAGCCACCGAGGAAGCAGGATATGTAGAAAGTGAGGTAACAAGCCATGATCCGTGTGACAAGGCATAGATAAGAAATATGTGTTAATTTAAATGTATGAGTTAGGTAGTAACAAGCCTGAGCTATCAGCTGAGCATTTATAAGTAATATTAAGTCTCTGTGTTGGTTATTTGGGAGCTAGCAGATGGGACAGAAACTTCTGCCTACAATTCTGCATCCCTAGCACTGCTGCGAGCAAGTGGGTGAGCAGTCTAATAAATGCTCTGACAGTTTGCATGTACAGTGAAGTTTGCAACAATATGACCTAAGCTACCTGTTATTGTTAGGCTTTGAATGGAACATTCCCCACAGGCTCATGGTCACTTGTCCCCTCCTGGTAACTATTATTCTGGTAGGTGATGGAAACTCTTGTTGGAAGAAGTGGGTTCTTTGGGTTGTGACTTTATCTGTCCTCCACATTTTCTTCTCTCTAATTCTTGTCCACCACCATGAGATGGGCAGCATCTGTCACATGTGCCCACTACTTTAATGGTTCCTTCTCACCACAAGACTCACAATGAACAGAACTACAGTTTGTCACTGTGTTAGGCCTGGCCATGTTTTTGTTTGGATTAGTATGGCTTTTGGGTTAGGAAAGCAGTGGAAAGCTTTAAGCATTGCTTAATGGGCCATACTGGTAGGAGCATGGAAGACAGTGGTGCTGACTATGATCTGAGGAGTTGCGTGGATCAAGAGGTTATAGAGGAGAAAAGTTTTAGTATGTTGCCTAGAGATCATTCTTGTGATATTTTGATGAAGGAATTGTTTTTTGCCCTTGTCTGAAAAGTTTGCCTGAGGCTAAAGTGAAGCGTTTTTAGATTAATTCTCTAGGCAGAAAAAAAAAATATCTCAAAACAGCTTAGTATAGACTCTGTTGTATGGTTAATAGTGGTGACTCTAAAGATGATTTATAATGAAAAGGAGCAGGGTAAATTACAAAATTTAAGGAGAAAAGGAACACCAAAATTGTAATAGAACCAAGTCTTGTGTTTAAGATAAACAGTCTTGCTTTGGTTCAGTATTTCCTCCTCAATAAGCTCCCTTTCCTATGTTTTGGAATAGTAATGTATATATGTTGGAAGTATATGATCTGGTTTTTTATTTTGATTTTATAGGTGATTACAGTTAAGATATTGTATGATCTCAGATTAAACTTTGAAGTTTAAAGCATTCTTGAGACTTTGATAGACAGGGAGTTTTGAAATTGAACTAAATTTTGCATCATGATATTGTTACAAACTTATGGGGGTCAGGGACTGGAGTGTGGTAGCTTGAATGTAGTTGGTCCCTGTAATCTCAAAGGGAGTGGCACTCTTAGGAGGTGTGACTTTGTTGGAGTTGGTATGGCCTTGTTGGAGGAAGCGCGTCACTGTGGGGGGCAGGCTTTGAGGTTTCCTATGCTCAGGACATCACCAGTATCTCGGCTGACTTCTCAGTTACCTCTCTAGTACCATGTCTGTTTGCACATTGCCATGCTTCTGCTGTGATAATGGACTGAGCCTCTGAAGCTATAAATGAGCTTCCCCAGTTAAATGTTTTCATTTATAAGACTTTCTGTGGCCGTGATATCTCTCCATAGCCATAAAAATTCTAACTAAGACAGCTTGCTTGTTTTAGTAGTTCACCGTCCTGATAGTACCAGCTAAATAGCTTCCGTCACGTGTGTACCCTTGAGTTCATGGAGAGTTAAAGGGGAGAAAATAAAGTAGAGAAGGGGTCAGCGAAGACGCATTGGTTGGCAGAAGAATGGCCCTTCTAAAGATGCCGTGAACCAGTCCCTGGAATCTATGATTGGTTATGTTATAGAACAGGTGGAGGTAAGGTTGCAGAGTTAAGGCCCTAATTAGCCATCCAGGAAATAGGAGAGTTTCCTGGGTTATGTGGCTGGGCCCAGCTCATCAAGAGAGTCCTGTATTGGGGGTTAGAAAGAAGCTGGGGTAAAGTATTTCAAGGTACTCTCCAGCTGACTCTGGAGATGGTGGCTGATCTAGGGACTGTGGGCCATGTCTAGAAGCTGGGAAAGGAAAGGAAACGGATTCTCTCATAGAAAGAATGAGGCCCCATAGGCATTACCACAGCTCAGTGAGACCCATTCCAGACTTCTGACCTCCAGAATTGTAAGATCGTATGTTATTTTGTTCTTGAACACCATGTGTGTGGTAACGTGTTCCAGTGGTAAAAGGAAATGAGTCTGTATGCTTTTGTGAACTTGTCTTTTTGCTCGGGCCCATCCCCAAGTGTGCCGACACCCTTTCTTATACACTCAGTCAAGTTCTTAAGGCCATTCCTGGAAAGGGCAGCTTCTTGGTATTTTAAGCTTTAATGAAATACAGGACACTAAAACAACCTCACAGGTAATATTTCTTTGCTGATTTGGAAGACATTATTAGATCCGACATGGTCTTGGGTCCCCATTGTGCATGTTGATAGCCATTGGGCAAGCCTGCCAGAAGTTTCTGCTTGGAAGGATGCCAAGTGTATAGACAAGCGTGCCGTGGACTCAGCCCTCCATGTGATAGCTGTAAACACAGAAAAAGCGTGGACACAAGCCCCCACCCTCATATTTGGAACATGAGGCTGTCACTTTCTGCATCTCTTGGGCTGTGTACCTGCATGGCATCATGTTTACGAAACTGTTCATCAAGACATCAAACAGATCACAGCTTCCAAGCACAGACCCCTGGAGATCTTTCCTTCCATACAGAGTCCGTGATTCATGGCAGGGAAGGGGAGATATTAATTGGGGTTGGAACTAAAGTCACCCCTCATGCTAATGTTCTTGCACAGGGCCTAAAGAGCAAGGCTAGCAACCGCCTGTGATCCACACTCAGCCCCGCTCCTTAAACACACATTTCCTCCTGTGTTATTGCATTATCTGGCTGACCTGTTAATTAGCCCTCTGAGGGTCCTGGTGAGGCTGTTTTACTCACAGGCTGGGATCTCTATTAGTACTCCCAGAATGGCAGTCACTTGGTTTTGCCCATCAAATTTTTACTGTGGAAGAAAAAGCAGAGGTTTTTGTTTTTGTTTTTGCTTTCTTTCCTACTCCATTTCTTTTTTAAAGGAAAAAAAAATCCCCACAAATACAAAAAATGCTGCTCTGGGTGTCAGCTGTGAGCCACGTCTTGGAAACTCAGTTAGTCCAGAGGATGAGTGACTGTAAAGCCTTCCTTCTGGTAGGCTTTCCCCTGGGGACTTGTTGGCACAGAGAGTCCAGTCGCTCAGCAATAATACATTTCCAAGTTATTATGCCAGTGGAGTTCTGAGAAATACTGGGATATAAGAGAATGTTTTTGTGACAGGCCAGCGTGATAAAAAATAACTAAACCAGTGCACTCCCCAGCCACAACCAACATCCCAGTCTGCTGGAATTTGGTTGATGCAAAAGGACCTGCTTTCTTGGGTTGTATCCCAAGACCAAGACAGTCAATGAAGCGCGCTCCACAGTGGCAGACTGGTGAGCAGACAGACCCTTCTCTCCCAGAAGCGGTGGGATCTTGTGGTTTAAGGATGGCTTTACCATGCTTCTTTCTCACTGACATCTGGATAGTGCTTTTCCCTCACCCTTTATTCAAGATTATGATTCATTCCAAACCAGTGACTCAGGGTGCTGTTGGAAGGTCGGATCATGGATTGTTAATGTTTCTTTTTCTTTCTTTTTTTTTTTAAATTTATTTATTTATTATGTATACAACATTCCTTCCATGTATGTTTGTATGCCAGAAGAGGGCACCAGATCTCATTATAGATGGTTGTGAGCCACCTTGTGGTTGCTGGGAATTGAACTCAGGACCTCTGGAAGAGCAATCAGTGCTCTTAACCTCTGAGCCATCTCTCCAGCCCCCTGTTAATGTTTCTTTATGAAGAGGAAAAGAAGCTTCGGGGTGGTTCAGCTGGTGGCTCTCACTAGAGCACATGCAGCCGTTGGGGTGGAATATGGCTGTGTCTACCATCTCTGATGCCGAGTCTAGAGTCCAGAGGGTGCTGTGTGACAGCTTTCTCATCAAATGCTGCCGGAGAGAGTCTTTATGGGATTTTCTACCTGACTGTAGAGTCGGGTCATTTACTCATTTGACCTTTTCTGAGGTCAGGATGTAAGGGTGGTTAGTTTCATTGAATAGTTCATTAACTATTGTTGAGGTCTTAATTAGTGCCAAGCAAGTCATGGTTGTGCTTAGCAGAAAGATTAAAACAGTTGCATGTGCTTAATTCTGACTTTTGGTTTTGGTAGGGGACAGAGAATCGCACCTTTTGTATTTGTGTTCATGATTCGTTTGTTCTCGCATCCACTTGGCCGTGCATGCCGGTACTTTCAGCCCATCCACATTGATAAGTTTTCGCAGTGAATCTTGGGTGCTCTGGCATTCAGTGGTCAGGCTGTTCAAATCCTTCAGAAAACTATCTGGTGGATCAGGCCCAGGGTTGTGGGACAGGAAGAAGTCATTATGAAAGGCTGGGATGATTTGGCTGGCTTCCATTATGTAGGTGCAAAACTTCAGATGGGATTTCAATTAGCAGTGCTGTCAGTGACATTCTGCATTGAACCTTGTCCCAGGCACTTTGGGTGCACAAAAAAGTTATTGTGACCTAATGAATGAGAACAAGATGTTTCCCCCACCCCCAGGGACTGTGGTTAACAAGTTATCGTCATTAATAAGGCACACAGGAGGTGGGGAAGGAGCACCTGTCCTGGGGGGGGCTAAAGCTCACTCTTCCCTCCAGTATATTCCAGGTTTTCCTTGCACCTGCTATCTGCTCATGTACTAGACCTTTCACTTACTGTTTTTTTTGGGATGCGGGGTGGAATTCAGGGACAGATGTATCAACAGTAATGCGCTTTCAGGCATTTGTATTAGGTGCTTGGATCATGCAAAATGATGAACTGTCTTCCACCTGAGGTGTGTGTACCTCTTGAAGTGAACGAAAACGTCTCGGGGTAGGAAAGGCTCTGCAGGAACAGATTCCCCAACTCTAAACTTACATAATTGCCCTGTGCTCAGTGACCAAGCTATGGTTAGTCTACAGTCTGCCAGGTTTCCTTTGACTTTCCTTTCTTATTTCCTTACACACACACACACACACACACACACACACACACACACACACACACACACACTTCAGCTCCTCTCACCAGCCATGGGCCACCGATGGTCCATTTCCTTGGGGAGAGAATGCCATTAGGACTCCCTTGACAGGGAGAAGGTGCTTGGGGGTAGGGTTTCATAACAGCAATAAAAAGAGACTTCTCTAGGAAGTTTTGGAGGAATCAACATCTTCCTTAGTTCAAGTCGCATGCTCACACCAAAAAACCTGATCCACCAATATATCTATTCATCTGTCTCTTTGTCTGCCCACCCATCCCAGAATTAGAATCCAGAAAAAGGAAATGATCACGGGCATTTATGTCAACATTTCTTCGAATTAGCAAGGTAAGATTGAAGTTTTCCTGATTTTAGATGGATTTAGTAATTGGGATGAAAATTAAGATTGGTATTCCAAAATCATTTGCTAAATCGGTTGCTACATGGGAGATACTTTCTACAAAGTGAAGCTAAACCTTCAGGTTCAAGACTGTGAGGAAATAGATTTAAATCACTAATAATAAATAGCTAATACATTGGAAAACATGCTAGTTAGAATTATTAATTTATGACAAGAATGTACAAAAGAGAAATCAAACATGAAAACATGGCTTCTACTTGAAGATGATTTATGGGGCGCAGAACACTGACAGAAGCTTCTCAGAGACAGGAAATCAGAGCTTAAACCTGGAAGACAGACCTTAAGCCTGGAAGATGAACTCTTGGCTCCACCTCCCCTGAGTTTCCATTGGGAGGCAGCTGGCTTTGTGGTTCATGAACACCAGGACTCTTGAGCGAGCGTCTCAGCTTCAGGACTTCTTACTGTATACCTCTCTTGCTAATATTTCATTTTTTTCTTCAGCATGGCTGTAGGTGTAAAGATTTATATGTGAAGGCTGGAGAGATGGCTCAGAGGTTAAGAGTACTGGTTGCTCTTCTAGAGGTCCTGAGTTCAATTCCCAGCAACCACGTGGTGGCTCATAGCCATTCATAATGAGATCTGGTTCCCTCTTCTGGCCTGCAGACATACTTGCAGGCAGAACAATGTATACATAATAATAAATAAATCTTTAAAAAAAAGATTTATATGTGAGATTAGGCTTTGGGACTGCCAGAGTTCCAAGGCTTATCTGTGTAGAACGGTCAGGACATGTGGGTTGTCCCTCCAGCCCTGGCCTAGTAGTGCCAGCACTATAAAACCCCTTATTGTCCCTCATTTATGTCAGAGAAACAAGAGGACTGAGTCAGTGTCAGGGGAAAGTTCAGGCAGCGATAAAGAAAGCAGAGAGATTTCTGAGATAGTCATGGTGAGAGGAGACAATGGCCTCTCAGCCTTGCCTGGATGGGAAAGGGCGCCTAGGGTACTTAGAACCCAACTCTTCATAGGAACATAGTTCAGCAAAGCTTGCTTCTCTTCTGTCTGTCAGTGGAAATTGTGTTTTGCAGAGGCAATCCTTGTGTGAAGTTGCGGAGGTTGATCTTTGTTCTATCTATGACCCATGCTTGAGTGCTCATCAATGGAGGGGCCCATTGATGAGAGATGTGAGGAATGATCCCCATGCTGGTGTTGTGTGGAGCTGAGTGTTCCAGGAGCAAGGGCTACATCTCTCTACGCACAGAAAGAACCCCTTCATTCCCAGACCAACTGGGCTGTCCTGAGCGCTCAGGGTCAAGTCTCCACTAGACGGGCGGGGTCTTGATCCTGGCTTCCATTCTGTTTCAACAGTCCCCTTTGCCTTTCAACTCTGTTTTCATTTGAAGGCTCAAGCAGTTAATGAGCTAAGGGTTTGACCCAGGGTCTCTCCTAGGCGCTGTTTCTAGGGAAGTGTTGTTGAGAGTCACTTTATACCACTAGAGCAGTGACTCCCAGCCTTCCTAATGCTGCGACCCTTTAATATAGTTCCCCATGGTGTGGGGGCCCCCGCCACAAAATTATTTTCATTGCTACCTTATAACTGTAATTTTGCTACTGTTGTGAATCATAATGTAAACATCTGACAAGCAGATGGTCTTAGGCAACCCCTGGGAAAGGGTGGTTCATCTCTAAAGGGGTCATGATCTACAGGTTGAGAACCACTGTTTTAGATGGTTCACAGAACACCAGCTCTGCCTGTCCACTGCAAAACAATATGTTTTCTCTGTAAACAGGCAAAGATTTAGGACAAGAATTATATAAAAACAGTCAACAGACTCCATCAGTAGCTTCCCAGAGGCCCAGGGTCTTTCCTTCAATGTGGCTTGCTTTTGTCTCTGTTGCCCCTGGGTGAACCTTGTAAGCAGCGTGAAGCAGGCCTGACATTTGTTTCTCCTGACACAACAGAAGGATCCTCTTTTTTTTCCTGCCATGGTGAATAGGTATGACCAAGAAGAAACAAAGTAGTTTCTCATTCTCCAAGAAATAGGTGAGATTTCTCCAGTTTCAGTTCGTGAAGAAATCGACGTTGCCACATAAAATCTGGAATTCTAATTTAAATATATATACAGGATCTTGCTTCATAACCCAGGCTGGCTTTGAACTCATAACACCCATGCCTTAGTCTCTGAGTGCTGGGATAACAGGTGTGCGCCACCACATCTCACTTCCGTTACATTTTTAAACTGCTGAAAACATCGCCTTTGTGAGTATAGTGCAGTTAGCTAATAGAGATTTGTTCAGCAAACCAAAAAGTAAGAATTCCACATTCTTGAACTGAGAAATTCCCACCTCCTGGTTTCTGCTCTCTCTCTTGTTCATGCAAAGACTGAATTGCGTTACTGCAGCAGCACCAGGCCCCGATATGCTGCTCTTCAAAGGCGAGACCTGCCAACAGGACTCCTGGATGAAATATAGCTCTATCCTCACCAAAGCCTTCTTGAGATGCATAGATAAAGGATTTGGGGGAAAGGCCCTGTGCTGTTTCCGGCTGCCAGGCAAATCTGTGTTCTGCAAAACAGTTGGATGACAGTGTCCCGGAGAGCCCCAGGAGGTTTCATGGCTGCTAAGCTTCCCTCAAGAGAGACGCTGGAAGAGAACTCTGGTCTGGCTCCTGACCAAAATGGCCATCCCGCCAGTAACCACTGAGATGTGTTTCTGAGGAGACTTCCTGCCTGACCCAGCTGGTCCTGAGAGAACTGACTGCTGGATTGGGGTTCTTCTCCAGGCTGTGTTGATGTGTACTTCCTGGACCGCATGTAATAAACCAGGTTAAGAACCTGCATGGCAAATGATTATCAAGCCCACAGAAATAAAATAGCAGGTTAAACCACCACTAAGCAAAGAAAGCCTTCTGATTCTACCAATGTTATTGAACTGTTTGCAACAGAGGATTGACGGGAGAAGGGGTCCCCTCCCCCACCCCTGGCAGCCAGAGCAGAGCTGAGCTCTTGCAGCTCATATGAGTGCAGGAGCCTGTCACTGGAGGCCACTGGGCACATGTTCGTGGTCAGGACTGAATTCTTAATGCTCAGCAGAGGTAAAAGAAATCATGATGTTTCTGTCCCATAATGGAGCAATCAAACTGCAAGAGTGTGTGTTTATATGTCTGCGGGCTTTAAAGGGAGGGAGCGAATGCACGCATGACTTATATGAAGGCAGGGACGCAGGCCAGAGAGAGAAGCCTAATAGCTATTTAACCATTCTTAAACAAACCATAAAATCATATTGACTGAAGGCCTGCAGGGATTCTCTGTCTGAACATCTTCTAGGAAGTTGTTTCCCAAATGGAGGATTTATTAGCAAAGACGCACTTATTGGAGTTGTCAAAGGGTCTGGTGGGCTTGGTGCAAGCGTGTTGGCCCTTGTTAATATGCTTGTGTAACCCGTGCTGACAACAGCTGTCTGGGGGTTCCAACCCAGAACCTCAAATGTTTCGTGCTCTGTGCTCAGAGTCCCTGGGCTCTGACCAGAGGGGTAGCTGGCTGGTCCCCAGAGGATGATATCCGATCCAGTTGTTAGTGCAGGCAGCCTTGAGATACGTGGGAAAGAATTTCCACAGACACCAGGCTAAGAGGCCTGTCCACATCTCCTCTTCATCCTGGCAGCAGGAGAGTTTCTGGAACAGTCTGTGCTGCACAGAATCCATGTTTATGGAGATTATTTTGTTAATTTGGCCATAAATATGTGACCTACAGTATGTTTGCCATGGACCGTGTGCTGTGTCCTTCTTAATGTTTAAGAACATACAGCCATTCTGCCTGCACCCAGCCTTTCTTAGAGGCCTCTGGGCAGTTTCTGTTTTTTAAAAATGTTTATTTGCCTTTTAGAGACTGAGGAAGGATTCCTATAATTCCAGATTTTTTTTTTTTTTTTAGTGAATGTTGATTTAGAAGGTTGACTGTTCCTGACACCCTAGACATAGGACTAAGATTCCATTCTGAGTGTAGCGGTTGGCCGCCCAGTGGCCTCTAAAGAAATGCAGCTGTGGCTTCCACTCCCTTAGTGGATTGTCATCTTCTTTGGGAAAAGGGTCTTCCCAGCATTGGAGACATGATGTTAGATTACAAGGGCCCCTCTCTGAGAGGTCACAAATCAGGACTGGTAAATGCAGATGCTGCTGCACAGCCACTGGAGGGAGCAGGCTTGACCTGGGTTCAGTAATAGAGATTGCAGACCGAGGGTAACTTCCTACTGTTTCAAGCCACCAGATACGATGGTGTTACAGTATCCAGAGGAAGCTAATACAAGTGTTCTACATATTCTATGTGATATGTTCATATATGTGTGTGTACATGTATGCATATAAGTACATATTTATCTTTATATAAACAGGCTGTATGCCTTTTATCCAAAATGCTTAGGTTCAGAATTCAATTCTTCTGATTAAAAAAAAAGATTTTAGAGTATTTGCATTAATACTATCTTAGGGCTAGAAACCACACATTATACATACAGCTTAAAGACAAATCTACTTAGTATTTTAAACAACTTTGTGCAAGAAACAAAATTTTGTGGTATGGATCTTCTACTTGTGATGGATTGTCACGTTGGTGGTTAAAGTTGTAATGAGCTGGTGAGATGGCTCAGTGGAAAGAACACTTGCTGCCGAGCCCAAAGACCCGAGTTCATCCATTGGGGCCCACAAGCTGAAACGGGAGGACAGAGACTTGCGAGTTGTCTTCTGACCTTCCCAGGAATACTATGATACAATGCATGCACATCAAAGCAAACAAATTGATAAATATATACATGCATAAATAAAGGCAAAAAATGTAAAACAGAGAACCAAGAGTCAGTGAGATGATCTAACAGGTAGAGACACTTGCTTCCAAACATGACAGCCCTAGTTCCTTCCAGAGGATCTGCACGGTATGTCGGAGAACAGCCTTCACAAAAATACCTCTTGCCAGGGCAGAGGCATGGGGATTTAGAAATAGTGAAAAGAATATGAAGACATGTTGTAGGAGGTTCTTCTGTCTATGTGTTGCTTTCATTGGTTGAATAAAGAAGCTGCCTTGGCCTTTTGATAGGGCAGAAGTTAGGTAGAGTAGACTGAACTGCATGCTGGGAAGAAGGGCAGTGTGGCAGATGCTATGGTTCTCCTGCCCAAGACAGATGCTGGTTAGACTCATGCTGGTAAGCTACGGTCAAGTGGCGATACACATTAATGGAGATGGGTTAAACTAATATGTGAGAGTTAGCCATTAAGAGGCTAGAGATAATGGGCCAGGCAGTGATTTAATTAATACAATTTCTGTGTGATTATTTCAGGTATAAACTAGCCGGGTGGCTGGGACAAACAAAGGTCCCCCTCTCACTACAAAGACACAAATGAAAATAATAAAATGGAGAAACATAGTGTAATGGATTAAATAAAAAATGCTACAGGAACCCCAGTGGTTGCAGCAGCAGAAACACTGCAGGTCCCGAGCAGTAGCAGCAGGCCATTTGGTGGCAGGCAGCAGGCAGCAGGCAGCAGGCAGCAGGCAGCAGGCAGCAGGCAGCGGTTTCTGAGAGCAGCCAGTCCAAGGCAGGGACAGCACGTGAGACCATAGTATCAGCAGCAGGCCATGAGGAGAGACAGATAGATGGGCACACCATGAGACCATACTGCAGGTCTCTGAAGGTGGCTGGTCCCAGGAAGGGAATCACACGGTGGGCGAGAGACAGAGACATGCATAGGCATGCCATGCAGAGTGAGGTTGGATATTTATTCAGTGGGTTATGGAGGGGAAAGGGAGAGGGAGAAGAGCAGAGAGGCAGAGAGAGAGAGAGGGAGGGAGAGAAAGAGAGAGAGAAGGCAGGAAGGGGAGAATGGAGAGAGGCAGAAGCGGCCTCTTTGATAGGGAGACAGAAAAGGAACGAACTCAGCCTGGAAGCTGAAGATCAGCCTGCCTCAGCGGCCAGGGGAGGGAGTGGGTGTGGCTTGTCTCTTAAAGAAACAGGACAGACTATTACGTTCCCTTCTCTTTTTTTGTAATAAAAAGGTGAGAGGTTAGGCACCACAGATTAAAGGAATTGGAACAGCGAATTCTCAAGAGTACCTCCTGCATTTTTGTGGGTGTCGTTTTGGGGGTGGAACTTGAGAAAGCTGGGTGCTGGTCACATCCTGCTGTAGCTGGTCTGTTTGTTCCTGTCTGGTGTTTGTGGTATGGAAATATCTGGTGTTTCTTACACCTGTTTAAGGTATTGGTGGAACAGAGGACAGGTTAAGTTTAGAAAAAAAAATTTAGGACCAGGGAATTGAGAGGGTTGTATATGACCTGTTTAAGGTGGACCCTTTAATTTGGCTCCCTGGAACTCACAAGAATTTTTTTGGGGTTGTCAAAGCTGAGTTTTAAACAGCAGCATATTTATATCAGAATGACTGTGACACATGGTTTTGCACAATGAAAAGTATTCTTAAACTATGGAAGGCAGTGTGTGAGAGAGATTTGATAACTTGTATTCATCCTCACACCTTTATAACTTTCAGGAACACACCTTAATAACTTGTATTTGTAATTTGCTGATATTTGTTTGGTGAGGTTGTCCTTTTAAACCAACAAAACCTCCCAGTTGTCAAACTGCATCAGAGATCTTTGAGAAGGACAAATTTTACTTGAGGAGTTATTGATTAAAAAACAACAGAGAACTTACTTGGTTGACATCTAGAGCTACTCTTAGGGTCCTCCATGGTCGCTGAGGGTCGTATTTTTCCTTTGCTCTTTGGGGCAGGGCCTGCCAGGCTCCAGAAGATCCTGTGGGCTAAGAAATCTGTATGAAGACAAGCCTACCCTGACCTGAGCATCTAGGCGGTTGATTCCAGCGATTCAGTTCACTGTCTGGAGATCTTCAGTTTAGATGAAAGGCAGTTTTTTTCCAGTGATTAGCTCTTGGCAGTTGAAGCAAATTGTGGATGGACGTTGTTCTGTGCCCATTTGCTTTCTGTCTTCTTTGAAGGAAGTAGAGTGCTGCTGCTAGGAGCCAACCTGTCTCTTTTTGTTATGAGAAGTCTTTTAATAATTAAGCATTTAAATACCATATCCCCAGATCTCTGAGCAACTGAGGGCTGTTTACCAGATATAAATGAGTTATAGCTACAGTATAGAATCTGCCGGAGTCTGAGCTTGACTGTACTAGCTCTTAACAGGTAAGATTTACACTTGTAAAAGACAGAAAGAGGAAAAAACTGCTTGCAATAGAAGGTTTACAGCAGAACTGACAATAGTAGAGAACAGCTTAATATATTTTAAAGCAGGGTTGGATTAAATATACCATAGCTTTGTAAGAGACTTAAAAGTACATACCAATTTAAAACATGAGGCATTCATTTTTTAGTCTGGAATGAGATATAATGGGCAGACAATTATAACATTTAACAGTAAACATATGTTGATTTAAGTCATATGAATGCACACATACACATATTAAACAGGAATTGGATAAAGTGGATGCTCTTGGTGGGCCCTACCAAAGACATGCCACTGAGCAAAACACACCTGTAACAGAGTCAGCACCGGGGGACCAGGCAGGGATTACCTCTGTAAAGAAGGCAGGACTTGGTCACCTGATCTGGCCCTAAGTAAAAATGGCAGTGAAGTCACGTGACCTCAGTTAGGATGGCAGTAAGGTCACCTGATCTCAGTCAACATGGTGGTGGTCACGTGTTGTATGGAGAAGCCAAATATTTTTGAGCCATGGGAGTTTTAATATAATAACAAGAGACCTCGAGGTGTGATCCACCCTGTTGCTGAGCTGCCACACCACAAGCTGGGTGGGGAGCAAAGGCTGGAACTGAAAACAGTTGCCTCATGGATCCAACTAATCTTGTTGGTTTCCACAGAACCAGTGGTAGCAGTGGTAGGGACAGAATAGAAGAAATGGGAACAAGAGGAAAAGAGCATTTTCAGACGGGTGGGGAAGGTGCTGCCCAGTGAAAGGAAAAGCAGGAGCTGGCAGGGCACCGGCAGAGTGTTTACAGGTTGGTGGCTGATAGTTTGAGGGTTTATTCCCCATAACTGAAAACGTGAAAACCCACAAAAACAGCCACACCACAAGGCCTACAGGAGAATGTCTCCTCTCTACAGACGGGGTGTTAATGAAGCTGACTGGCCCTGGTCTTGGTGACTTGGAAGCCAGAGAGGCCAGAGGCTGCTCTGAGTGGTCTTTCACAGTGGGGACCACTTACGAGTGGTCCAAAAGGCAAACACACTGCTCAGTGTGTGCAGTGCTAGCACGGGAGGACAACCCTGGGTCATCCAAGCATGTTTTTAGCTATGGGAAGCAACCAGAGATGAATGTCAGTGAAGGACTCAACCATAGACATGAAGGCTGTGGTTGGGGGCAAATCACGGTACCAATGCAATGGTTTAGATAAACCCGTGTGTACTTCCCAGAGTGGGAGACCACGGTGGGCCAGAGACAGATAGACATGCCATGGAGAGAGAGGGCTTGGATATAGTTTATTCAGTAAAAGGGAAGGGGGAGAGAGAGGGGGAGAGAGAGGGAGAGAGAGAGAGAGAGAAAGAGAGAGAGAGAGAGAGGGAGAGAGAGAGAGAGAAAGACAGAGAGAGAGGGAGAGAGGGAGGGAGGGAGGGAGATAGAGAGAGACAGAGAGAGATAGAGAGGGAGAGGAGCCAGGGCAGCAGCCACCTCTTCTGAAGAGGGATGGGGCAGAGAGAGAGAGCTCACGGGCTGGAAGCAGAAGGAAGATTCGTTTGTCTTGGTGGCAGCGGCAGAAGAGAGGGGAATGAGCAGGGCTTGTCTCTTAAAGGGACAGGATAGACCATTACAGTTGGACCCTAGCTTCTTGTTCAGGACCAACTTTGAACATATCCCAGCCTGGACCAGTCAGCTAGAAAGGAGACGCCGCAGGTAGGAGAACAAGCCTGCTAGGCCTTTGTCTCGGGTCAGCTAGAAAGGAGACGCTGCAGGCAGGAGAACAAGCCTATTAGGCCTTTGTCTCAGGCCAGAAGAAGCCATTTTTATTATTTTCTGTGGCCCCTTTCCCCTCCATCTGCCTGCCAGGGATCTGTCGAGGCCCTAGTCCCTTAGCCAAACTACATCAGACTCACATTTGTGATTTATTAGCTTTGTGATTTTGGTGAGTTAAACAACATCATTGGGACTCAGTTCTTTGAGGATTAAGTACATTAATCTTAGTGAAAGCAGAGTGCCGGGTGGGAAAAATCCTCTACGGGTCCTACTGTGATGGCTTTCTAGGCTGCTGTGGCTACCAGTAAAGCAGAATCCAGGGCGTGATCTCAGTGCTTGCAGAGGAGCAAGGGAGCGGTATCTCTTTGCTGGGAGGGTTTCTGGATGCAGGCTGGATGAAGTAGCACACGGATTAGACTTGGAAACTGCACAAGTTCCTGGTAGGTGATTAGAAGAACAGGCTGGGCAATTTCCACGGTCTGGAAGGAAGGCTTGAGGGACCCAGGAGACAAAGCAGGTAAGACAGGCCAGGACCTGACAGAAAGAGTCCCAGAGGAATAGCTGTGGCTCTTCATAGCCGTAGCATGGCCAATTAAGTCACAGGTAATTACCTGCTTAGCTAACAACATGATCAAATTCTTGGCACTGGTCACTTAGTGGAGTGGGAGGGAAGCAGAGTCCTTCACCTGTGAAGTGTCGCGTAGAGGAGTGGCCAGACTCTAAGCACCAGTCTGGATGAAGTATTTCTTTGGGCCTGGCCATTCATGCCCAGGTTTTCCCAGTAATTGAAGTGGCGCCTCCTTTATCTTGCAGGAGAATTGTTTTGCCCTGCCTTCATCTAGAGCCTTGGAGTCTGTGCTATTTAACTCATTAAAGTGCACCCATTAAATAGGTAAGTTATGCCAGTGCCAGCAGCCTGGAACACACACGGAGGCTAAATGGGCTTTGTGTAATGTAAAAGAAGCAGCAAACCCCTTGTCTTGCCCACAGTGTGCTGAAGTTGCAATACACACCGCAGTCAGCCCTCTGGGATTTAGGCGCTGCACATGGAGAAGTCAGGGGGAAAAGGGCTTTATACACCGAGAGGTTTCCAAAGGGCAACTGGGGCGGGAGAGCAAGCTATTCTAGGATGAGAGGAATGGGGATGGAAACACCGCAGCTCACAAGCTGACACAGTTCCTATACCTAGAACTAAGCAGTGAAGCTGTGACGAAGCTATGCGCACCTGCATAGGCCTCTGCTTGTCTAGGTGAGATGCAGAGGAGGCCGCCCACCTGTGAAGACATTGATCCTTTGTTTCCTGGGCAACCCTGGATACAGCTTGCTTCATATAATGCTTCCTAGTTGGCCGAGGTCTCAGAGATGTGGCAGGGAAGGTGGATGAGGCCAGGCTTTGGCACCCTGACATAGAAATTGAAAAAGGAAAGATTGGTCTCAAGTCACAGCCGATTTAAAACTCTAAGCACAGAACCAGTGGGGTTTCCAATGATGTGTTTTGAGTGGGAGGTAATGTCACTCTTCTTTGTTCAGCTGAAGGTAGGTGGGGAAAAATCAAAGGCTTTATTTATGGTAGAAGTGGGAGCTTTGGAAGTGGAGGGACGTGAAGATGTTTTCAGGAAAGCATTAGGCTGAACCGGTGACAGTGACTCCTGGGGAAGCACGGTGGGGAACTGCCTGACAGCGGAAGGGAAATGAGCATCCATTTGTAGCTCATCCCTCTACTCTCTTAGCTGCTAGCCTGCGCTTGGAGTGTGTGCCTTCTTCGCTTTGCCTCTTTGCTGATTGGCATGGATTTTTTTTTTTTGCTAATACCAGGACAGATACATCTAGGAGAAATATAGACAAGTCAGTCTAACATGCATCCCAAGAGTCAACCATTTCCAGTGTTTAGTATCCTCTCAAGATTTCAAGTTATCTTTGTAGAAACCTTAACTCTGAATGAACTATGAACACTCAATGATATGAAGGTCACAGTGATGACGCTGGGTGAAAGGTGCCCATCAAAGTGAGTGCAGGCTTCATCTCCCCATTTGTGTAAAGCCTTGGAAAATGGAAACTTTCCTACAGCAACAGGAAATAGACTAGTGTGGAGGCTAGGAGGACAAGGGGCTTAAGAAAGAGGCATGGAGAAGGGTTAAAAAGAGAAGGAAGGAAAGATAGGGTGGCACCAAAGTGGTGAATATCTTTGCTGTCTTCACACACACACACACACACACACACACACACACACACACACGTGTCAAATTTTATTAAATTATATACTTCAAATATGTGTAATAAGGCCATTATTTGTAATATACCAAAGAGGCCATTAAAAACCAAGCTTAGCCTTTTAAAAAAATTGAGACAACCTCATCGTGTTTCCTAGCTATTCTAGGACTCTTTAACAGTCTTATCCTCCTTCAGACTCCTGAGTGCTGGGGTTACAGATGTGTGTCACCATGCCCAGCTAAACATTAACTTTAATGTCAGCTGGTCACACCTGAATCAAGACAAGGGAACACACTGGTTGGGGATAATGCAGAGTGACAGGAGTAGTAACAGAGCAGTTGTTCATGGACATGGCATACAGCGTGACTTTGGGAGGCAGAAGATCAAGCTATGTGTGCCACTGTGCTTGTCATGTAGAATGGCCCCCCCCATCTGTTTGCTGACTTCGTTGTTTCCATGGAAACAAGGGAAACAGTTCATAACTCAAAAAGCAGACTCCACTGGCCTGGAACACATAGACTTTATGGCCTGTTTCCATCTGTGTTGCTACCCACACTCCTACCCCATATACTGCCGAGAGAGGAAGCTGGCCAAGACCCTAGACCCCTAATGTGAGCTTTACTTTCCCCCCTGTTATTCATACTCTGAGAAATGGAGAAACAGCTAATCTTAAAAGCTATTAATCTACATGTAATAGAACAGGGGAGAAAAGTACAGGCAGAGGCATGTTCTATTCTGTGACCTTTCACCTTCTCCCTCAAATAATTAGTGAGCAGACTAAGTAAAGTAAGCCTCGTTGATAATTAGCTATGGAGATTGTCTCTTTTAGTGCTTGCTGTTAGAGGGTAGGAAGATTAAACCCCGACGATGGCTCCCTGTTTACAGTAGGCTCTGAAAGAACAGAGAAGTCACCCCAGATGTTGGTGGGGAACGAAGTGAAACTCCTGGTGTAAGATTCTGAGAAAATAGCTGAGTTTCATTTTATTGATACAAAAAAAGACAACCTTTTACAGGCAAGGCTTCAGAGCACTCAAAATGCTCAGAATTATAGAATCAAGTCATGGAGGAGGGAGGCAACACAGGATCCATGCAGGAGAACAGTGCCCCAGGTTCGAGCCAGTTGGATGTGCTGGGCAGGAGGGCATTGCCACAGCGCTCTCGGGCAGGGCTGTAGAGTGCCCTCTGGGTGTGGTGACAGGAAGTACAAACATCCCAGGGCAGTGACCAGGAAACGGACCCAGGGAACCACAAGCACATGCTCGCTCGACTCATTAGTGAAACGGGGAAAGCAGAAACAGGTTTGGTCAAGAGATGAACTGAGGAGACCACAATTTCAGAAGGGCAAAAGTCGTAACTTCCGGTTATTAGATCCGTGATGCATCACAGCATGAGCTGAGCGGGCTGGAGAGATGACTCAACAGGAGCTGCTCTTGCGCAGGCCCAGGCTCAGTTTCCAGCGCTAACATGGTGGCTTATAACTCTCTAACTCCAGCTCCAGGGGATGCGATACCCTTATCTGGCCTCCGGGGCAGGGCATGCATGTGTCACTCACACGTTCATACCCAGAAAATAAATAACCAGTAGTTTTACAAGAGTGGTTTTACAGAAAGTCTCGAACAATGGAAGTGCAGAGCTTGGAACTTGATGGACACATCAACAACACAACTCCCGCATCTACAGCTCGGGGATCATTGCAGAAGTCACCATCATGGCTGCCCGAACATGCCCCGATCAAGACAACAGTAGACCTGCTAATGTGGATGGTGGAAAAGCTCAGGAGACCGCAACTCTACACAAAGAACTACGGACAGATAAGGAGTGCTGAGATGGGGAGACAGTCTTCCCAGGTAAAGGTGTACCAGTCGGTGATTTAATACCAAGTGATTGGCCAATACATACATACTTACATACATACATACATACATAGAAACATTATACAGACTGAGCAGGTTATACATACGTGTGTAGGAACACACAAACCTATGTAAGAATAATTAATGAAGAAATAGGCAATGAATTAGAGAAAGTGAGAAAAAATAAATAGGAGGGTTTGGAAGGAGGAACAGAAAGGGGGAAATGATGTAATTACTTTATAACCTTTAAAAAATGAATGATAAAATGATAAGAAGGAGAGTGATTTGTACTCCAAGATTCCATGCTTCCCCACCTGAAGGTGGGGTGGAGAGCTGGGGAGATTTCTCAGTGGTTAAGAGCACTTGTTACTCTTGCAGGGCTCTTGGATTTGGATCCAAGAACCTACATGGGGTTCTCCAACCATCTATAACTCCAATTTCAGGGATCTGTCCTTTTCTGACCTCCTTGGGCACCAGGAATAGACATGGTACATACATATACAAATATGCCAACAAAACCCTCATACACATACATTAATTAATCTAAAAGTTTAAAGTAACCCCCACTAAACAAGCAAACAAAAAGCTAGAACTGAGGAAATGTATTCACCAGGCTCCATCTTGGAAGCATACGTACAATTTATAGGAATAGTTGCCCCGTGCACTGAGCAAGGCCATGTTGGCCTGGACACACTGTGGAGGCGACAGCATTCTGCCCCACCCTAGTGGCCCAGAAGGTTGTTCTGTCTGCCCTAAGGAGAGCAACACTTGCCAATCTTCCACAAACTGCTCTTTCTGTTATCAGAATGGTCACTATCTGGCTAATGAAAAAAACTATCTGGTCCAAACATGACCCTGAGGTTTATCTGAATCGTTTGTTGCTCATCAGAGTAACATAGATCAGAGGTGAATTATATGCCAAAAGACACTTCGAATGTACCATTTATCTTCCCTGTAATTGATTTCTGTGTAGCCCAAATACCCTGTGGGGGTTTGCAGAGGGCTTAACACACTCTGCCATTATGATGACATCACCTCACATAAAGCAGCCCTCTGGATGCTCGGCAGATGACAGGGTGTCTTTGGCTTTAAGGGCTGCACACAGTACCACATTAACTATGGATTACAAGGAGCAACTGTTCCCATCACGCCTTCCACCCTTCATTTTCCTCCAGCGCTGTCAAGCTGGTCCCACGCTCCAATCAAAATGGAATTATTTCAAAATCCATACCCAATTGATTCCTCTTGGCAGAAGAAAGTATGTAACAATACATATCCATCGACTTTCAGTTTGGGCCTGTGTTGAGATTTATCGTCTCTGGGCAAATATTGAACCGGGTGAAGTTTCGGTCAGTTGTGTCCCTCTCAGTCGATAAATCTAAGTGTTGACTTTGGGAGGAGTCAGTGGCCATGGCTTTGTGGCTCTGGATCAAGTATTTGTGTAAACTGATGTCTTTAAAGGCTGCGAAGGGGAGTGGTGCCACAAAGCCTGCTTCAAGAGCCCTCTAGGCTTGTGGGTTTCAAAGATAATCCTTACGTATGTAGAAGAAAAGGTACTGTATCGCAGAGGGCGCTCGTGAAAGGTGAGCAGGTGGACGCATCCTTCCTCTGAGAAATAGCCTGGGAAGGAAAGGTCTCTGTCGATAAAACCATGGCAGGCGGTTATACATCATGATTGTATTAATTACATAATCTTTGCAAATGGTCCTCCAGGATGTTGTCCTCTGACCCAAGGGCTGCTTTATGCAAGGCAGTTTAGCAATAATTGGTAGTTTCTCTGGACCTCTCAAACCAAGGGGGAGGGTAACCCAACCTGCTGCCAAGATAATGTATTAAGGTGGTCAGGGGTTCATGAAGACGCTATCAAGATGATACCCAATGAGTACCGTGGATTCATTGCAAACAGCACAGTGACCACTCAGCTATGCATGTGTATTCTCTGAAACTTAGGCATGCTGTTTGGTCTTCAAGTTTTCAAATTACAAGGATGGGAGCTGCTGAGTGCCAGTTTCCTCTAGACGGAAACATCCCAGTTCTCAGAGACAGGGCTTAAAACAGAAACTGCACAACCTGAATTGTTTCAGGAAGCCCCAGAAACTGACCACACTCCATTACGTATGTAGAAGAAAAGCTACTGTATTGCAGGGATGCAGTGGAAGGCATGCAGGTGGACGCCAACTCTCTCTGAGGAGACTGGGCCTGTTAACACTCATGGTTCAAGGCTCTCACAGGTCCCTACTCTTCCTTACTGAGCTATTGTCTACTGATCAGTTGGGGGAAGGGTAGTCGTTGTCTTTAATCTTGTGCCTATGGGTAATCCCGTCTGGCTCCAATGCACAGTTTCAAACCTAGGGTCATACAGATGTCTCTATTTAAAATTCAGTGGGCCAGAATACAAAATGAATGTGGGAAGGGGTTTTGTGGTGGAGTGGCAAAACAGGGATGGGAGAGAGGTAAGAGAGTGGAGGGGTAAGAGTAATCAAAGTACATTATATATATGTGGCTTTTTCAAAGAACAAAGTTCATGTATATTGTTTAAGAATTTCTATTTATAAGATAGAGATTAAACACCTATACTTTTCCACATGGCATGCGAAGCCCTTCATGATCACATTTCTGCTGCATGCCCTTCTCTCCAGGAATCCAGTTTTGTCTCCTCCTTGGTATCTGCATATCTTCAGATCACCCTCTTCTTTCATAAGGATGGCCAGGCTAATTTTGTCTTTGTTTGTTTGTTCCAAAAGTTTCTTCCCATGTTTCTCAGGGTGGTCTCAAACTCCTGATCCTCATGTTTCAACTTCCCACATGCTGTGATTCCAGTTGGGTACTATCATGTCCAGACTTTTTAGAAAACAATGTCTTCAGAAATAAACTTGCTGGGTGTAGTGGAAGATGCTTGTACCCAGCACTTGGGAGGCCACACCAGGGAGAGTGAGTTTAGAACTAGTTGGAGCTACACAGTGAGACTTTGTTCCTTTAGTAACCCCTCAAGAAAGATAGACTCCATCTATTGTCTTCTTAGAAGTTTCTCCTTCTTTTTTTTTTCAAATTAACTTTTATTTGAAATCACTCTTTCCCACATGTATTTTAGAATTCTATACTATACAATAACCCACAAAACCATAACCCAATACCAAAATTTCTAACAGCAAGTTATAAAATTTTTCTAGGTAATAAATAAAGGTTTTCCTTCAATGATTAAGGGAATACTTAAGTTTCTGTAAATTTAACATAAAAATCACACTTTAAGATCATAAGGTTTAACATGTAACTTCAAATATAACATGTTTTATAGGAATCTACAAGCTTTTACTTCCTAAAAGGTGACTTAATTTTTTTAGGTTCAAAGTTACATTCTTCATATTTTCTCCTACAACTTCAAACTTTCTACACTCAACTAATCAACTGTTCCATGCCACTCCAGACAAACTTGACTACTTAAAGCATTATTTATATTTCCCAAAGAAAGTGTGGAATATATACACATTAG
>NC_022030.1:45713185-45740021 GCF_000317375.1 Microtus ochrogaster
TCCTCCACCACCTCCACCACCACTGAGCTGGTCTGCCCATGTAAATGCCTGGTGTAGGTGTGTGAGCTCTCTTGGTTATAGAATAATCCACACGAATTCTTCTAGCATCCAGCTCCATTCCATTGCTCTTTCCATAGCCTCCTTAGAGTCATCTGTCCTCTCAACATACACAAAAGCAAATCCACGTGACCTGTCAGTTCGCTGATCATAAACTACATTGACACCACTCAATGGTCCATATCGAGAAAATACTTCATGAAGATCTCTTTCTGTTGTGTACAAACTGAGGCCAAACACTCCCAGGCAAGTATTGGGATCTGGATTCGCCCTGCAGCCTGTATGTCTTCTGCGATTAGACATTGGAGAATGATGGCGATACTCTGGTGTATAGGATCTACTTCGAGATGGTCTCCTATGAGAGTGGGACCTGGACTGTCTATGAGAATGTCTCCTTGACCTTGACCTGGATTTTGATCTTGATGGAGAATGGGATTCAGAATGTTTGGACACCTGTGGTGGACTACGAGATCCTGACCTGCTCTCCGATTTTACGCGAGCAGGAGTTCCCGTTGGAGATTTTGACTGAGAGCGAGACTCTCTGTCCTCGAAGTTGTTCTCTACAGCACTCATGTCGGCCAGGAGCTCCCGAGAACTAGACAAGAGACAAGTCTCGGCTCGAGGGCCGACGGCCTAGTGACCCGCTGTCTGGACTGTGGGAGGAGGAAGGCGACGGCAACAACAGCCGGGGCGCTCCACTCCCACTAGCTAGCACGCACGGGCAAAAACATGAGAAGTTTCTTCTGTGGTTAGATTTTCATTATTGACTCCTTCATTGTGTATTTTTAGTTGGTTAATTATTTTTTTTGCAGGACTGGGGAATGAGCTGAAGGTCTGGTATATACTATATGAGTGTTCTATCTATACTCCTAGCTTTCTATCAGACGTTTGAAACATCCTATGTGTGGTTATTGATATGGTTATTGATAGTGTTCCACACACTGGGGAAGTAATGGGGAAAAACAAATGGGAGAGAAAGAGAGAGAGAGAGAGAGAGAGAGAGAGAGAGAGAGAGAGAAGAGAGAGATCCTTGCTGCTGTGAGGTTTGCATTGGGCATGAGAAGCAGGATTGTATCTGCTCTGGCATCATGAACCCCACAGACAGCGGCTACATTTTTTTAATCTATTTCTTCCCAGCACTTAGCAGGGCACGGCTGTTTAACAAAGATTTTCTTAGAATGGGAGCCGATCCCAGAAGATCCGAGATGTGGCAATGGTGTGCGTACAGGAAGGTAACAGTGCTCTTATTGTCTTGACTCATTCAAGTTGGCCTCTGTAATTTATTTGTTCGTTTGTTTGTTTATTTACTTCTTGTGAAAAGCTGTGGAGCTACTTAAGAATAAGTGTTTCTTTTTAAAATGAAACAAATATGATTTTGTACAACATTGTGGAATACTTAACGATGCTGAATTGTCCATTTTGAAGTAGCCAGGATGATCAATTTTTATAATATGGGTATTTTGTTACAGGAATAGATAAAGGAAGTGAACCTCTTCATTTCATTTGAGAAAGAAGCAGTCTCTAGCAATGCACTGTTTGGGGTGTGGCAATTCAAAGACAGATCACATGTGGGCCTTTCCTCTAGGGACTTAGTGTGTCCAGCAGGGGAGAAACGTGAGCTGCAGTGCAAGGAAGAACTGTCACTTGTGCCCAGGGAGAGCTTGGCCCACAGTGCCTTGACCCCTAGGGACAGTCATTGTATTTAAACACACCGAGTGCTTGGAACATTGTAGAAGACAGCCTTTTTATAGGGCAGTTGTCGTGTTTAAAAACAAATGATGGGAACATGAAGGAACGTTCGTAAGAGCAGGATTCCAAGGTGTTAGTTCAACGGTTGCCTGAGGAGCCTGGCCAAGTACGTGCTCACATGGGAAAGCCACTTGGTTGTATGCTCATCTTGAAGCAATCAAATACTGCCTTTGCTGGCATGGGTGCGTCACACTGGCCTGACTCTTCAGAGATGGAGCAGACATGTTTAGGAGAATTGTCAGACTAATGGAAGACTGAGAGACAAGAGGTACCAAGACCCATAGACTCCTGACACAAGGCTAAGGGAAGGCGGGAGGCATCTCAGGGTCTGCCTGGCACTGCTCTCAGCTCAGATGGCAACCGGCGTCCTTGCTGTGGATCTGCAACGGCTCTTTCCCAGTAAACCAGAAGGAGATGGCAGCACAAAAGCAGAGATGTACAGTCGCCTGAGTGTCTACACCATGAGGGCCCAAGGAGAAAACCAGCTACAGGTCGAGGGGAGCCGACTGGCCGTGTGTCGGGGGTGGGGGAACGAGACATAAGTGAGTACTGTGTTTTGCTGTTCACCTCCCAGGAATGGTGATCTTACATATCTGGCTGTCTTTCTTCGGTCTTTTTACTAAAGTCAAGGAGGATATTGGGGAAGGATGGTTACAAGACAGCTTTTCTTGTGTGAAGCAGTAGGAAGGATCCC
The DNA here is from genome assembly GCF_000317375.1 of Microtus ochrogaster. Classification (NCBI taxonomy): domain Eukaryota; kingdom Metazoa; phylum Chordata; class Mammalia; order Rodentia; family Cricetidae; genus Microtus; species Microtus ochrogaster. The sequence goes on from NC_022030.1 coordinate 45,715,686, forward strand.
AAGAGGATACCCTGGGTGGCGAACACTTCTATGTTCTTCTGGATGACACTGTATGACATGTCCCTTGAGGAAGACTTCTCCTTGGAAAATGATGCTTACTGTTTGAAGGGGGAGTGAATCTCTCCCTTCTTCTGTAAGGGAGAATTACTTGGAAACTGACTCCCATACATAATATTAGGATGTATTTATTTGCTTATGTGTTTGCACATGTGTGTATCTGAGTGTCATCATCTTTACCACATGCTTGCAGGTGCACGTGGAGGCAGGAGAGGGCCCTGGATCCTCTGGAACTGGAGTGCAGGCATTTGTGAGGGGCCTGTTGTTGGAGTGGGAACCAAAGCCAGGTCCCCTAGGAGAATAGCAAATGCTCTTAAGGGTTGGGTCCTCTTTCCAGCTCCTCCCTCCACAGACTTCCATTTATTTACACAAACATACAGAGCTGCTTTTCAGAATTCCTCTGCTCTGTCTTAGGAATAGTCAGTCATGTAAGTATCTTAGAGCAAATCCTTTAAACTGCCAAAGCCTCAGTTTGCAAAGCTATCAAATGGGCCAAGAAGACCCATTAAGCGGTTTTGGCTCTGAAATGTATTCTATTTGTTCTCTATACATAATCCTATCCACCCAATTATAATGCTGGTAACTGTGTCTGTAATTACAGTAATAAAGCCCCCAGAGGCTGAGACAAACACTGAGAACACCAACCGTGGGATCACTTGGAGCCAGGAAGATAATGATATGTTGTATAGATGTGTTTTGTACACACACACTGACTCTGAAAATTTGCTCGGATCTAAAGAAGGTTTAGGAGGCTCCACCTCATTGGTACTGCTGGCAAGTCTGGTGACAGTGTCAAGCATTTCTTGTTCTGAAATAAGGACCTTTTGGTTTTTATAACTTTTAGCACTTTCTCTTTTATCTTCTCCTTCCACATTTATATCACTTCAATAAGCATTTCTTGAGCATCTCCTAGGTACCAGGTTCCTATGCAGGGCCTGGGAGAAGAGCAGTAAACCAAGCAGAAATCCAGGCCTCCCCATGGCCGGGGTGGGGTGGGTGGGTGGGCTGTATGCAAGGCAGACTAGTTTAAACATCTGTATCTGCTGTAACAGATGACGTGGAGTCAGAGGTGTTGAGCTGGCACGGTGGGTGGATAAGGCTGTCACCACCAGGCCTAACCGTCTACATTCGATTCCTGGAATCCACATGGTGGAAAGTGAAGACTGCGTCCACAAGTAGTCCTCCGGCTCCTCATGCACTTCCCACCACAATAAATCGATAAATGTTAAAAAAAAAAAAAAAGATGTGATACAAAAGCAACCAATGGGGGCAGGGGTCAGAATAAAGAAATCTCTCTAGAGTCTAGAGTCTAGATTGAGGGCACGACATGACCAAGGCCTAGTGTGGAGCCTCACTTAGAGATGGGACTCAGATCTATTGCCTGTTTTTGCTTGAACAGTGCTGGGCAGGACTGATGAAGATTTTCAGTCATCAGCGAAAGTTTCTGAAGGGTTATTTCATGCCATCCCCCCCTTCCCCTGCCCCCAGGCACAAACCCGACGCAATCCCAGTTCACATGAAGCTTACACTGCTGACCTCCAGCATGACGCAGTGGAGCACTGTGGAAATGGTCCTGGGAGTTCCTCTCCCCTGGCTAGCTGTCCAGTTGGCCGTTACCCTTTCCATAGCCGAAAACGGCCTGCGTTTCCGGATACAAGGCCCTATCCGCTGTTTGTTAGCACTGTGGTTCAGGGCGTGAGGACGGTTTTAGATGACTTGTGTTTGCCAAAGAGAGGGACACTTCCTGGTTCCTTCAGACCCTCTGCCGTTCTGCTAAGGCAGGTTACCCACGCAATATGCTCTTGGCTTTTCTGTCAGCTTGGTTCCTGCAGCACAGGACCAGCTCCAGGCGTTCAGGCAGTTGAGATGTGCGGAGACAAGTCTCCCTTGACAGAAACCGTCAGTTTAATGAGTAGAATTAAAAATGCAAACGGTGGGCTCAACTGTGGTGTAATTAAACCGGCGGAGCAGCTCCCTTAGACAGCGGCTCCCATGCCCTGTTTGTGGTGCTGGGTCCTGTTTATGTCTAGGCAGCTAGCTTGCCTTGGGCTTGCCAAGTGGGGGAGCCTACTTCACTATCTACCTCCTTCTCAGGGGGCTGCGGGGCCTAATGAGGGTGGCTCTGCGGTTTCCTGATGAAAGATGCCGTAAAGTATAAAGTCCTATTACGTAAGTAGGAAACCACACCTCGGCATCTACGACCCACTAGCCCCAAAGAGAACCCCCGCAGCCTTTCAACCTATTTGTCAATTGCCAGAGGCTCTCTTCTCAGCACAGGTGAAGCAATAATAAGTAGAAACTGGATGTGTATTCCAGGTATTTTAGTCATGTCGATAAAAATACAATCATACTGCCCCTTAGGCGTCCACTCCCCCTATCCCCCCGCGCCCCCCCCCCCCCCCCGCTCCTGCTCCAAAACAAAACTCCTCTCCCCGGGGGTGGGGGTGGGGTGGAGAATATGCACTGGCTGAGTTGGGTGTGTGCTGCAAGGTGCAAGCTCAGAGAGTAAGAAAGCTCCTGGTTTGGAGGGAAAGTGCTCGGTGGATGCACTTGAGTTACCATGACGACGGGGGGGGGCACAATGCTCTTGGGCGCCGAACCCGTGTTTGCAGCATTGCGCTTCAGAAGGGGGATTTAGAGATGCAGAACAAAACATAATAAAGAAGCATCAAGCCTAATAAGACTAGGGACTGAAAGAAAGCCAGGGACTTCTGTTTAGACACCACAGCGTTCTTGCGTTGTGGGTCTGGGAAGTGATCCAAGACTGAGGCTTGTTCATTATACCTCCCAGGCCGCAGGCATTCAGAAGGGCTTTCTGCATTGAAATTGCAACTTTTTCTCACCTGGCTGCAAAGAGAACCCACTGAGTTTAGAACAGTATGCAAAGGAAAAGATTTTTTTCTCATTTAAGCAACATCCCTTTGTACCTGGTCGATAAGATACAAGTGGGGGAAAAAAAAAAACAAATAAATTAAAACAAAAAAAAGAGCCCAGCTTGAATATTGAGCAAGTTGCCAAAATTGAGCCCGGAACAACCCCGTGGTGTCTTTATTGGGTAACACGAATACCAGTTTTAGATATGGCCTCATTCATCAAAGCCTCGGATGCTCCAGGAGTTCTGATGGAAAGGAAATAGCAAGAAGCCGCTTTCATCATTTACATAATTAAAAAAAATTGCTGGAGTCTTTTGTTTGGTGCCTCTGGCCACAGACAGCTGACACCTGCTTTCGGGGTGCACAGTACTTTCTACCACTTTCTTTTGTTAGCAAGGAGTGGGCCCTGTATCCTGAACCTGGGAGAGGGACTTGCAGGGTTGCAACTTATTGGGAAACATAGTGGAGAGGCAGGAGATTTGATGCCAGTGCAGGCAGCCAGCTGGTCTCTCCGTGGCCACTGGCTGCTGTATGATAGTCTGGTTGAGCGGAGGAAGCATGGAGCCCTGCTCATGCCGTTTAGATGGGAGTTCTCTGAGGAGATCTGTTTCTGCCTCGCCAGCTCACGTTGCTCAGAGAGGAGTCAGGCGGTAGGCATTTTGCGAATGTATGAATTCCGTTTCCTTGCAGTTAGACTCTGTCCCTGTGGATCAAAGGAAGTCATTTCACAGCCCCTCTTTGTGGAGGCTGACAAATGGCACAGAATAACATCATCTGGGGCTTCCCAGGAAGCCCCTCAGTGCTGGTACAGATGGGGCAGCTTCAGTCTGACCTCAGGATCAATATTTAGATATCGAATTCCTTTTTGGAGATCCCGCCATATGACATGTTCTGGATAGAGTTCAGTTGGGGTAATCAGCGTGAAACCCAGATTTTCAGTGTATTCCCCAGCAGCAGCCTCCTATTTCTCCGACTCTACCCCGGAGTCTACCTTTAATATTTGCTATAGAAAAACCGTCTATGACTAGTGGTTTGCTTTATGGTTCATGATTTGCCGCCACAGGAAGAGGCTGATGTATGCCAGCTCTGCCTGTGGCTCAGCAGGAGTGGACATGTATGACAGGACACTGGCTTTAGCCGCAGTTGCCTGTCTTAGCTAGGTTTCCCACAGCATGACCAGTCATGAGCTACTCCTTTGGTCTGTCCCGGACTCAGGAGACACAGGAGAGTAGAAGCCTGCTTCAGTCAGCTTAGCATCTTCGTGTGATTCAAGTGAGATGCAGTGATAGCTGTTGGGAGCCACTGAATTGTCACAGCAATAGCAATGGTATGATGAACAGTATCCGAATCGCGATGACATGGTACCAGCATTTCAGAAGAGGCAGGGGCTCAGAGGAGCTGGACTGATGAGTGAGGAGATGGTTAGGGGAAGACCACCATGGCCACCTCGCTCTCCATTCATCTGCTCTTCCTCCTCCTTCCCTCCTGTCCTCTCCTTTTTGAAGTTTTTGGTGCAGGGTATGGTGATGCACTCAGGAGGCAGGGGCAGGAAGATCTCCATGGGTTCGAAGCTAGCCTGGACTCTATAGAAAGTTCCAGGACATCCAGGGCTACATAGAGAGACCCTGTCTCAAAACAAACAAACAAGCAACAAGCATAAATGAGGGTTTAAACCACACTGGGTGTCCATCTGAACGAGCAGCTTCCTATCCATAACTGGGCGGTGTTCTAGAGTCTCAAAGCTACTAGGTTAGGAATCTCAACTCTAGAATAATGTTTTTTTCCTTCAGATTTCTTGCAGTTTGGAGGAGGAACAGGACTATGCAGTGTAGGATATACAAGTTTGTCGCACACTTCCTTCCTTACACATGGTGAACTTGGGCGTGGCCTTTAATTGTTCACTTAAAACACGGTCATAAGCATTTACACACAGGTCTGCTTGGAACCTTAGAGGTGAGCAATTGGAGAGTCGCTTCCTAATGCAATCTGTCACCAGTCTTGGTGAAACTAACTTAAGATTGCAAACACCGTAGAGCCCTTCATTCTCTCTGCTCACAGCCCCCCTTTCTGATGAACCCCAACCTGCCAGTTGAGTGTTCCCACACAGACCTCAGTTTGAGTGGTGTCTCCTACAAGTCCACAGCTCTCCTCCAGCCAGGGCAGAGCTTCAGTCTCAAAAGAAAGCCGACTGAAAAGCTGATGTCTCAAGGAAATGGTCCATTTGGCTTTGTTGGCCAGTGGAGTTCCCAGCAGGCTGGCAGCTGACACGCCGTGTTTCTGTCTTTTCCTGCCCCCGACAGTGGGTCCCCATTCCTCTGCCTTGAGTTTGTCAGTGCCTGGTAGAATGGAGCTTCCAGCAACAGTTAATGAGGAACAGGGTGAGGACCACAACCAGGGTGCTTACACCCAGTACCTTCCCTGCCAACAAACCTGTGTCCCAGGGGTATGCCGGATGGAGGGTTCAGGGTCCCTGTGTGATGTCAACTCTAAGATGTCAAGAGGTGGGGTCCACATGGCACTGACTGGAGAGGAATTCTACTGTGTAACTTTGATGAGGTCAGGGGAGTGAGGGGTCAGTGCGGGTGGAGTGAGAGGGAACTTTAGAAGGAACAGCTTTAGCCAGTCTTTGGCAACTGCGGGCCTGCTCTTCGTTCCTCTGCCAGCCTGGACAGGCCGCTGTCTTTGCAGTCTGGCTCCTGTTTGCTTTCTACCCATCCAGCCTGTGATCTTTGAAGAGGAATAGCATTACTTTGAGGACACGTGGCTGAGCTGACTGACACTTTATACTCGTTGACTGGGTGACTATGCATTGACAATTTCCACCTATTTTGATCCATAAAAACAGCAATTTTGTGTGGCCCAACCCAACCATTTTCAGTTTCTCAGCCACCTTGAGAGATGTAATGGCCATTTCCAGAGACACCCGTTCCAAGCGGCTCATGAGGACATAGCAACGAGACTTTAAGTCCACCATCCTGACACCAGGCCTGCTCGAACCAATGCAGCACGCCATCACACCCGTCTATCCTAATACACAGACATCAAGAATGGCTCCATGGCTGCGTGCTGGAGCTCTTTGGTTGAGTTCTCGTCCAGTGTGTGCGGTGCCCCGGGTTCGGACTCAGCACTGGGAAAATAAAACACCCGTCAACAACTCCCAAACCTAAGCCAGTCATGGTGGCACACACCTTTAACCCCATGGAGGTAAAGACACGTAGACCTCTGTGAGTTTGAAGCCAGCCTGTTCTACAAAGCAAGTTTCAGGACAGCCAGAGAAACCCATCTTGAAAAACTAAAACAAACAAACAAACAAAACCCCAAAACAAAACAGCAATAGCAACAACACTACCACCGAAACCTAAATAGACCACAAAACCAGCTTCCCATGTCTGCCCCTCTGGAGGAGGCCTGGTGGGTGGTGGCATAACTCAGAAGCTGACATTGAGCTACTACATGGGAGGAATCTCTTTCTTTTCCTGACACCGAAACACTCCAGATTGTTTCTGGTCCATGTTAAAAGGATCTGCCTTACCTGGCCTGGGAGATACAGGTAAGGATGCAAGGGAGAATTGGTATTGAAACTTATAAAAAATATTTTCCCTATTTAAGAAGTAATACATTTTTAGTGTAGAAAATGATGACAAACACTCATAAAGCAGGAAAAACAAGCAGTAATAGTTAGCTAGAAATATAGCGATTTTTAAAATACAGCATTTTATTGAGTTTTTGAGACTGTGTGCAATGTATGTCACTGATATTTGCCAATAACTCTTTCAGGAAATAGATTCAAAGCGAATCTTGGGAAGCAGCATCATTTTGGCGGCTGCATACCACTCCACTGGGTGTTGGCATTGTTCTCGGCTTGACCAACTCTTGCACTGGCCCTTTAGGCTGCTGGCAGGATTTCAGAGTTATAAATTCAAGTCATAAAGTACACTTTTATGCAGAAGTCTTCATACATAATGCTATTCATCCAAAAAAATTCTTTTAGGACCCACACCAGTAGTCAGTGGGGACCCCCCTTACATCCTTCCTACCGTGGAAAACACCATCACCTCCAGGGTGAGTTTTGCTAATTCAGTCTCTCCATGCAAGTCTGCAGACAGAATCCCAAGCCGCTTCCGTTGGCAGCGCTTGAGTCCCAAGGTTTCCCCTGTTACTCTGCTGTCCTGTGAAGGGTGTGACACAGGGTCACCAAGGAGGAAAGAATCTTGCAGATGAACGATGCCGGTGAGGAAAAGCTACAGGCCTTAACTTAATCTTGTTTGATCTTTACCCCCCAAATTGAAGCAAAGATACCTCAGATGCTTCTTAGATAAAAAGAAGTGTGTTAAAAGTTCCAAAGAGGCCACAGTAAGGGAACTGGGAACAAATATCCCACAAGGTGGCGCTGTTCCCCCTCCAAGTACCTGAGGCCTGGCTGAGTTCCCGAGAGAAGAGGCTGGGAACCTGAGGTAGAAGGGACTGGCGAGAGGTCCTGGGTGGGAGGTGTTTGTTTTCTCTTCCCTTGCACATTCAATCAGCAACTCTTTTGTCCCTACATCCCTCCCCATCACCCACAGTGATTTTACCTTGGGTGTCTTGCTCCCCCTGCCCAGTCCTCTGTCCCATGCAGGGCAAGTCCCCCCCCCCCCCCCATCCCCCATCCCCGCTGCTCTCTTCTATTCCTCCCCACCTCCCCCAGACAGGATTTTATATCGCCCAGGTTTGCCTTGAACCACTGTATAGCCAAAGATGACCTTCAATGTCTGGTCCTCTATCTTCTAGCCTGGAGCTGGGATTCCAAGCGCGCAAGCCTTTTGTGGTTTATACAGCTCATGCTTGTCAGACAAGCACTGTCCCAACTGGGCTGAACCTATGCCTCCTACATCCCCACCCTCCTTTCTCTTTTTCTCCCACGTAACTGGCCTTCATTTTAAAAGGTGTTATGCACTTATTTATATATTTAGTAAGATCCTGGGTGCACTTCCAAAGCACAGAGGCGGAAAGCTGAGGATGTAGCCCCAGTGTTAATGGGGAACACACACCAGGTCCCGGTTCTGCCTCCAGCACCAAAAACCAAACCAACCAAATGTGGACTCTTTAGATTCCTAGACTAGTTTTCCTTGAGGTGGGGGGACCCTAAAAACCAAAGTGTAAATTATTTTCCCTCTTAAATAAGGCTCCTGTCTGTCTGTCTGTCTGTCTGTCTGTCTGTCTGTCTATCTATCTATCTATCTGTCTGTCTGTCTGTCTGTCTGTCTGTCTGTCTATCTATCTAATGGGTAATATTGTCTGAGATTAAAAAAAAAATGAGTAGCTTGGTAAATCTGTAGGTGGTACCAGAGAGACACAAGGGCACACAGAGAGACAGCTTCGTTTCCACCGCTACCCTCAGTAGCCTTTCCTTCCTTCTTTCCTTCCTTCCTTCCTTCCTTCCTTCCTTCCTTCCTTCCTTCCTTCCTTCCTTCCTTTTTGTATTCTGTTTCTAAAAATAGTGTTTCCCTGCTTGCTGTTTCTGGTAAAGTACAAATCACATTTGAAAAAACCTTTTTATAGCTGTTATATAAACGTTCTCCAGAGTGTCTCTTCCGGTACTTTGGATGGCTGTGGATGCAAGCAGAGAAGAGAAGGCAGGGTGGGCTGCGACGCTGCTCCCAGTATTGGCCCCAAAGGAGCAGGTGACCACGCTGTGCTCGATGAGGCCTTCCTACGCCCTTTCTTCTCTGAAAGCTGTGAAAAATGACATCCGTCCTTTTAATGCTCAATTTCAAATTATGTAAATCTGACATTAGCCAAGGAATATTTTCTTTATCATTCCCATGGTCATGGATGGTAAATCTCTCATACTTTTTCCATGTAGGAGATTTCAACCTTCTTACACTGTGAACAACATTTTCATTTGCAGAAGGGCTAGGCTACGCCTTGCTCTCCTGGGACTCATGTGGCTTGTGGACACAGGTTAGCTAGACTTTATAAGTATTAAATGGTTAATAAAACTAAAACCAGTTTTATTAACTTTAAAATATTTTGTGGGGCTGGGAGATGGCTCAGTGGTTAAAGTGCTCGCCACGCAAGCATGAGGACCTGACCCCTAGAACTCAGAACAATGTCAGAGGGCTAGCTGCGACTTCCCTGCAATTCCAGCACCCGGGCAAAGCAGGCATTGCTTGGGGCAAGCTGGGCCCAAGCGAGCTCTGGCTTCAAGTTAAAGACACTGCCTCAATAAATAAAGTGGAGAATAATAGAGGAAGACTTACAATGTTAACCTCGAGCCTACACACGCACACACACACACACACACATACACACACACATGCACACACAGGAACATGAATATGCACATCACATACACATGAGAAAAGATGGTTGCACAATTGTCTTATGTACACCACTAAAGAAGTCCTCACAGGTTTGTCACCAGTAGTTTCAGAGTTTCTGTTAGCATTTCTGCAATCCTCCTATTGGTGACGCAGGTTTCCTTCCCACAACTTCTGTGCATAACTTCTGTCAATAATCCACAATGCTGCAGTGTACATATTAAGTGTATGTCCTAGTGAGCATCCTTGATTATTTCCTGAGTTAAATTCTTTTAAATATATACTAGTTAAAGTTTACTATTTGAGACTTTAGTTCATTGCCATCCTCAGTTTCCCCTCTCAACTCCTCTTGTCCTACCTCCTCATGTCCTCTTCTTCATTTCCTCTCTCTTTTTCAATTTGATTCTAAGTTATTTCATTTTTAAATTTTATTTTATTATTTTATATGTGGAGGGATTTTTTCTGCGTGTACATCTGTGCACCATTGTGTGTCCTGGTGCCCATGGAGGTCAGAAGTCGACATTGAGTCCCCGAGACTACAGTTTTAGGCCACTGAGCATTGCCATGTTGTACGGAACAAAACTTGGGTCCTTTGCAAGAACAGCCTGTTCTTTGACCTGCTGAGCCTCTCTCCAGGCCCCTTGATTCTATTTTAGATGGCGCATTGTTTTTCCTTAATTGTAATAAGATGACTGAGATGATCAGTGTGCACAGGAGTTTGCTGTGGCTCACAGATTTGGAGGTCTCAGATCAAAGTTCTATGGCTCATTGTGTTGGCGTTTTGGTAAGGTTGTCATGGTGTCATGGTGGTTTAGGTAAGTTGTCATGGTGGAAGACTGAGGGAAAAATGGAGGGGCAAAGACTTGTGGGTCTTTCTCATTGGTTCTTCTCTTAAAGATTCCAGAACCTTCTGTGATGCCAGTTGGAGGTGCGAATGTTTAACACATTGGCCTTTGGCACACATCCCATAGCAAGTGACATTTAAAACTTGAATAATTTCTGTCTGTGCTTGGTTATTTAGAATTAGAATTTTTGCATTTTGATTAGTCTTTAGTGACCTTGCTAAGTGTTCTTGCTTGCTTTAATAATTTTAATAAACAATTAAAATATTATAATAAGCATACAGTAATTATCTCCATATAAAATCTGTTGAGTCTTTAGGTCGATAGTTATATTAACTGCCAGTAATGAATGACAGTTTAATTTATTCTTTTTTGAACTTTTATAACAAATTCTCGCTGAATAAGTATTTGTTTTTTCTTGCCTTAGTGCTCTGGTAGGGACTTTTAAATCTATGTTGTGCAAACACGGTAAAATTGTAATTGTCACTTTACTTTTAAATAAGTTTGGTGTTTGCTGTAGTTTATTGTGGTGCAGGGTTTGCCAATCAGAGAAATCCACTTTTCTTCCTTGTTTGTGCATTTTTTGCTGTGAATGATGCTAAGTTTTGTTAGAATATTTGGTCTGTGTAGGCAATCATATGTTTTTCTTATTTAATTTGTTAGTGTGATAAGTTGTTTTATATACAAATATTTTCTTCTCTTACCAACAATTCATTTTTACTTTATGTGTATGTGTGTTTGCCTATGTGTATGTGCACCACATGCACGCAGTGCTTGGGGATCCACAAGGGGAGTTACAGCTGTGAGCAACTATGTGAGTGCTGAGAATTGAACCTGTGTCCTCTGCAAAAGCAAGAACTGTTAACTTCTGAGTGTTCTCTTTAGCCTTGGCTTTTTAAAGAATCAACATGTATTAATTGTTGTATAAGTGATAAGTTCCATAATAACAATTTAACTCTCCCTTTAAAAGGCAGGTATTAACCTCAATTTTGCACATAAGAAAATAGGGTTACAAGAGGCTAACCAATTTGCTCAGTATACACAGCTGTGTGTTAGGTTTAGCTTTTGAGCCCAACCCTGATCCATTTCCAATGACTTTCCATTTACACTATTGTCACTCAGAATATATTCCCTTCTGGGGGAGGACCAGCACATCGTTCTAAGATTAGAAGAGATATGTGTGTGTGTGTGTGTATGTGTGTGCGCACACACATGTGTGTACATTGTGTTTTGAGAGTTGTGGGGCACATTGGGTAGATGTTAATAATGTAAAAGAGCCCCAGAAGTTCCAGTGCTGTTAGACTGACAGAGTTTGGTTGCTAGGTATGAGGGAGGAGAAAAGGGAAATGGAAAATGTCAAAAAGAAAGAGATGAAAAAGTAAAAGAAAGGACAAAGCAAAGAAAGCAAAACCTGGCCTGAGTTTCTTTGGGGTGAAGTTCCAAGCTTCTGGAGGTCCTTCTCTGCTGAGCTCTGGGATTGGGCTGTCTACTTGGTGAATCTGCTGTCACTGCTCTAAGGTCTCTAGACTGGGGCAGATGCTGGTTGTCCCTTAGAAGACACCCATTCGATGTGGGAGGTCCTTCTGTACATGTGTTGCTTTTATTGGTTAATGAATAAAGAAGTTGCTTTGGCTTGTGATATGACAGAGTAGAGCTAGATGGGAAAACTAAACTGAATGTTGGGAGAAAGAGAAAGAAGGCAGAGTCAATGAAATGCCATAAAGCTGCCAGAGGAGACAGACATGCCAGAACCTTGATGGTAAGTCACAGTCATGTGGCAATACACAGATAGAAATGGGTTAATTTATGAAGTAAGAACTAGCCAATAGGAAGCTAGAGCTAAAGAGCCAAGCAGTGATTTAATGAACACAGTTTTTGTGTGGTTATTTCAAGTCTGGGCAGCTGGGAATGAATGAACAGCCTCTGCCTACAAATTGGTGCCAACATGGTCAACTAAATCTACTTAAAAACCTGAGAGAGCTTGAAAAGGAATTCTAGACACAAAAAAGCCAAGTTTAATGCAGCTTCTTGCTCTGTTTGTTGACAGAAAGCAGAGATGTTGCTCTTTAAGAGGTTTCCTGGCTCAGTATTAGCAGTTAAAAACTACGTGGCTTCTTTAAAAGTGGTGGCTTCCTGATTCACTAGCACAAATGGCTCTGACTCCTTTGGGAGGTCTGGCTATAGAGCATTTAAATGGGGTCTGTGAACATTGTGTTACAAATTACTTAATGGTGACACAGACCCGCTGGACCCTGGATCTGGGGTAGAGAGAATGGCTCTCAGAGGCATTGAACATGCTTCTGCCATGTTAGGCTGGGTGGAGCAAGCAGGCAGGACTGTGGAGTTGGTTCTAGCCACAGGCACTTAGCATTAAAAAAAAGCACTTCTGGTCAGAAAATAATTACAGATATGCAATAAAGACAGATTCAGATTAAGAAAAATCTCTAAATGGGTCACAGTGTTAGATAAATGTATGTAGGCTTGGGAGAGAGAAGAGAAAGCTTATACACAGTTATAAAAGAAGTAAACGGTTTTAAAAATTAAAACAAAGTCTTGGAAGAGACAGAGTACAGACAGTCATAGATTAAAGGGATAAAGAAAAAAATAAGCCACAAAAGATGAAATATACACAGAGAGTCTAGAGTATGTATATTATTGTGCTTTCTTTGAATTTTTTGATTGTGAATGAGCTAAGTACAGAGAGACATCCCATTGTATGGGCTGCTAAGCTAAACAAACATATATATATTTTAAAGTTATCTTGACTTCAAAATTTGGGTCTAAGAATATGCTGCTTTGGAAAAGAGGTTCTTCTTTTGTTTCCACAGAAGATGAGAACCTGTGGATTCCTTCCAGACTAATGTGATTTGATGGATCAAGATTCCCCCGAAAGGTTGCTCTGAACATCCTCCAAAATTACTTAGCCCAACAAAACACAGGAAGCAGTTTGGAGAGAACTATGCCCAAATTCCCAAATATTGTTTATAAATGTTTGTTTACATTTAAAGGGGGATATGCTATAGATATGAATACTTTGCATTGGTATGGATCTTGATCTACTGATACAAATTTTAGGACAATTTTGTTATATGTGTATTTCTGCTCTTGATTAAGGTATTGTGTTTGTGCAGCTCATTAAAAAATGTAACATATAATTAAGAAATACAGGTTAATAGTGATCTATAATAGTCAAGCTTGTAGTCATATTAGTTAGGTTTTCTAGATATATAGAGATATATTTTAGTTAGTTAATCTTTAAACCTTTCAAAGACCTATTGAATATGGTATTTAAGATGTTTTAAGAACTTAGGACTTTTCTCGACAATGAGATACATCTGTTCCTGGCAGCACCAGTCTACTTCAAGAAGATGATGGGTATTGAAGAGGGTCCTTATGGAGTTTGTTAGCCATTTAGGAAAAAAACTTCTCTTGCCTGGACTGCTTGATGTTATGCTATATAAACTAGACATGCAGGATCCACAGAAAAATAACTGTTGAAGTTTACTAAAGAAGGTGAGATAGTCCTTCAGGTTCCTGCTTCATGAAAGACTGCTAGACATTCTGCAGGATACAGAAGACAGTGACTGACAAACTGCCATTATAGGTGGAATTATCTTTGAAATTTCCTGCTTCATGGAAAAGTCTGCTGGTACTCTGGGCATGTAGGCTGAAGATGGATGCCCCAATGTTAAAAAGAACTTTGGGTGACTGTCTAGGCAGCAAGATGTCTTTGTCAATTCTAGAGTTTTGGAAGTTGCTTACTTATGTCCTTATGGGGTCTTTGGGGAGTTGAAAATAGATAGTTATAGTTATAGTTTTCCTTAGTTATGATAAGAAATAAGGTAGATATAAATATTTTAACTATAATTCTTGCTTGATAAGTGTTTTGTTATATGTAATTTTACTATGTTAAAATTAAAATCTTCCTTTTTATTTAAACAGAAAAGGGGAAATGATGTGGGAAGTCCTTCTGTATATGTGCTGCTTTTATTGGTTAATGAATAAAGAAGCTGCTTTGGCCTGTGATAGGGAAGAATAGAGAGAGGTGGGAAAACTAAACTGAATGCTGAGAGAAAGACGGTGATTTAATGAATACAGTTTCTATGTGGTTATTTCAAGTCTGGGAAGCTGGGAACAGATGAGCAGTCTACACCAACACCCATCCATTTCTTGGTGTTCAGTATTCTGAAAGGACAGTAAAGACATGTACCCAAGGTGGGTAGGGAGCACACATGTCAAAAGGAGGTTTATTGAACGGCTTTGGCTCACACAGTTATGGAGGACTTTAGTTATACACTATCCAATACATTATACAATATCCAAGCTGGCGGTGAAATGGAGTTGGAGTCTAAGAACCTGGGGTGGAGGGGGTTGGGAGATGAGGGAGTGGGGCCTGATGGTGTAAGCCACGGCCTGGGAATAGCAACATGAAACTGTTTGGTTCAAGATGAGGCATTTGGGAAAACAGTGGGGTATGAATTCCTCCTCTGTCCTTTCCCCCACACATGTGTGTGTTTCTGTACCTGCGTACATGTCACACATGTGTGCATCTGAGGATCAAAATGAGTCTTATGCACATTCTAGGCAATCACTCTCTTCTTGAGTTGTGTGCATCCACAGTCCCTATTTGTTCTATTTTGGCACTCAGCAGGTCTAAACAGATCACTGGGGTAGGAGGCAGTCTAATTGGCTGAGCCCATCCATTTCCCTCCTGGCCACCAATTTATTTTCCATCACAGGAGACAATCACGCACAAACAGAAAGCTGGGGGGAAGCATGAATAGCATGGAATAAAAGGCTGGACTAGTCCTTTCTCAGGACCTTTCAAAGCTGATATTTTTGGATTTTAGAGATTTTTTTTTTCTACTCTCAGTGTAAAGATGAAGGTTGGAAATAGCAGTTAATCTTTGCTCCAGTGTATGTGTGTGTGTGTGTGTGTGTGTGTGTGTGTGCAAGCATGTGTGCATGTGTCTGTGTAATCATAACTAACCATAAAATAGTGACATGGGGATATGCCCCGATTTTGAAGGTCAGGTCCTTCTTGAGTTTTTCACATTGACATAGCTAGCGAGACTTGGCCATTAGAGGTGGAATAGAGATTGTCAGGTGAGCCTGAGAGCACCTGTCCATGCCCAGGTGAAGTACCAACTCAACTGAACAATTAGTCAGACTTACACACAGGCAGATCATTGCCAGCATCTTAGTCAACAGATCAGTGAGCAACACCCCTCCATCACAGCCCCTGCTTCCTTATTTCCCCATGATATGGGAAATGAGTGGTAGGGGAGGCAGGGGTGAGAAGTGACCAGACAGACCATCACCTGCAGAATCTGCTCTCAGTCTTGCATCTGACACTTTGAAAGCAGCTGCCCGAGAACCCTACAAATCTCCAATTTGCTAGTCAGCAAAAGAAATATATAAATAAACAGAAAAGCCATCATCAGCTCCCGGCCTCCTGACCCGGTCTTGAGATGTGTGGCAAGCGTGCTGACTCTGGGGCTGCTTCAGTGAACAGTGCACAGCATCAGCCCGCAGCTCACACCTGGCTGGGCAGGTCTCCACATGAACACCTCCCAGCCATCCCTGGGTCCTCAATCTCAGGACACCCACAGGACAGCGGGAGGCTGAGCCCAGTGGAGAGAAGTCTGTCTATACTTAAAACCTAAAGTGGTACTGATGACGAAGTTCTAATTTTAGCTGGAATCTCCCTTTTCTTATTACGGACCTCAGAGAACATACCAGAAGCTATAACCATGATCTGGAGCTGATATACATCCAGTTTTAATTCATTAATGCAGCCAAAGGGGGAGGATGATACACAGGAAAAGATGAGCAGTGGAATAGTTGCTCTCAACCCTGGCTGCATGTCAGAATTGCCTCAGGAAAAGCTGAAGTAGCATTTTATTAATTCTTGGAGAATTTCACATATCCGAGTAATGGATCTGGATCCTATTTGTCCTCCACTTACTCCTTCCAGCTCTTTCCAGATTCACAACCCCATATTCCGCCCCATCCAGCTTCTTGTCCTCATTTTTAAATTCTTGTGTTTTAAATAACCACCAGGTCCTCCTGGGTGTGGGCAATTCCTGGGTGTGGTTGGTGTACTAAGGGCCACATCCTTAAAGAAAACTGAGTCTCCCCTAGAAGCCATCGCCTGCCACTCTTGAGCTAGGCTGAGGGCTGGTTAAATACTCTAGACTTGTTCTTCTGAAAATATTGAAAACTTTTCCAATTACTGGATTGAGTGTAAATATTAAAACTTAAAATTTCGGAATCTCTGGAGGGATTTTTATCATTTATTTTTTAAAAAAACTTTCCAACATATATCTGTTGCCCAAGCCTTGAACACAATGGCAGCTGAATCACAGACACCCTTGAGGTAGGTGGAGAGCCAGTCTCTGCCACACTCACCGTGCCTTGTAACTGAAGGATGGAGTGTCCTGTTCACTCTAACGTTGGTGCTTTGAGAAAACGCCTCATCTGCCAAGTTTTCCTCCTGGACCATCAAAGGGAAGACAGACCTCAGGCTAGTAGAATGCTTGCCTAACATAGGCTCTGTACATCTGTTAGCATATGGCGGCCTTAGTACTGACCTATGAAGTGCAGTTAATTAATCTAATTTTACACAGGGGAAATATTCTAAGCCTGGGGAGATGATTTAGCAAAGCCATGAGGGCAGAGAGGATGACTTGGAGTTTGAGTTCACTGCGGGGAAAGTGTAATCGTCTGTTGTCTATGCCATGTGAGGGCCAAGTGCCTTGGGTCCTCTTGAAGAACATACTTGTCAAATCAAGGCCCACATAACATGGTTTAAGAAATGTGTAATCTGCTCTAGGGTAGAAATCAGACTTGTCGTGGTGGCTGCAGTGGGGCTTCTACCTATGAACTGTGTGTGTGTGGGGGGGTCTATAGTTAATCTTTGAGATAGTTGCTTAGTTTTCTCAGGGGCCAGGCTAGTGAAGAATTAAATAAAGACAGGACTGGATTCACCCTATAGACTTGGCCTTTCCACAGCATGTATATAATGTCAACTGAATACCTAATTATGAAAGTTTAATAGCCACACTAAAAAATGGAAGAGAAAGGAAATTAATTAATTTTAATGGTATATTTTATCTAACATAATCTGTTAAATATTTCTTTAATTTCTTTTTTTTTTGTTCTGGAGACAAGGTTTGGTGTCAAACTCCCGAATTCAAGAGATTTCTGACCAAGTTAACTGGAATCATGGGTGTACAGCACTAGCTTTTATTAAAGTATTTTAATATGTGATTGTATAAAGAAGCCAGGAGGTGGTGGTGCATGCCTTTAACCCCAGCAAGCAGGAGGCAGAGGCAAGTGGACCTCTGTGAGTTTGAGGCCAACCTGGTGAGTTCCAGGACAGCCAGAAATACACAGAGAAACCCTGTCTCAAAAAAAAAAAAAAAAAAAACCAAAAGTGTAAAAATATTATTGACATATTTTATAATTTTAGGGGATAATAAGCATTCATGTTCATAGTAAATTCCAATTCAGCTGTTAGCATCTTTTTTGTTTGTTTGTTTGTTTTTTGAGACAGGGTTTCTCTATGTAACAGTCCTAGCTGTCCTGCAACCAGCTCTTGTAGACCAGGCTGGCCTAGAACTCACAGGGAAATGCCTGTCTCTTCCTCCCAAGTGCTGGGATTAAAGGCGTGTGCTACCACCGCCTGACCAACATTTTAATTTACACTTCAATTCCATACATTTAAAGTTACAAAAGTATACATACACGATTAAATTACTTCAAATCTACTCAAAACTTTCTAAAACCAAAATTGTGTATGTTCAAAAGTTTTTTAAACAAAAGAAAATCAGCCCTTAGTTACACTAACAATGTTTCAAGTCCTCAGTGACCCTATGTGGTCACACTACCAGCAATGGTACCGCTGTTACATCACCACGCTGAAGTCAGCCTGGACTACATAGAGAGACCTTGACCCTTCAAACAAACAAAAATTAAAAAGTGTGTATTTATCTCAGTATTTTAGAAGCTTTTCTCCTGGGGAGCTGACCTCTTCTTTACTAGTGGGATCTTGGTAATAAAAATGGGCAAGGGATATATTGGAACCATTTGTCTTGGTCTCCTCACTCTACCGGTGGTTTCTTCAGTTGGCCCAATGAAGTGGCAGCCCCGTGGCCTGCTTGCCTGTCTATTTCCTCCTAGTTACTTAGTGTTCTATGAACCCCGCATCATCTCTTTGCAGGTCACAGCTCTCTGTCCTTCCTGTCAGACCACAGGCTCCTGATGGGGCTGAGCATTTGGAGTGCTCTCACCCCATCTCACCGGGAGAGGCCGGATCTGCAGTGGTTTCTCCTGCCGTCAGCCTTGGCCTAGGAGTGCTACCATTTATTCTTGGGTGGCACTGCTGTCTTCACCATCACATTTGAGAATCTAATCATCTTTTAGAATTTTTTCGGGCTCCCTTTTTTGTATGTCTATTACAGTATCTCCATGTTAGATTTTTTTTTTTTAAATTGTGTGTGTGTAGGTGGTATATGCATCTGTGTGGAATTGAGTGCATGGAGGCCAGATGAGGACATCATCTGTCCTGGGCTGTTATTTTCTACCTCATTCTCCTGAGAGGTGGTCTCCATTGAACTAGAGCTAGGTTGGTGACCAGCCAGCCTGACTGACCTTCTCTTCCTACAGCACTGAGTGTATGGATATGCAGCCATTGGTGGCTTTTTATGTGGTGCTAGGAGTCAAAATTCACAGTCTCATGCTTGCAGGACAAATGCTTTTATTCTCTGTACTGTCTTCCAAGCCCCTACTTTCTGGATATTTTAATCTCTTCTTCCACCACCAACCACAGGGATGCTGACATCTCCATCTTGATTAGCATGCACGTTGTCTTTTCATTCTTTAAGGAACCACCTCAAGGTGAGGGTATGTTGCCTGCTAGGGTTCTTGTCATAGTGTCACATTCTAATCCTGGGAGAAGATTATCAAACTGACATTCTATTTCTCCAGCATATTATTTCATTTTACTAATTAAGCACCTTCGAAATATAATTCCCTGTGAACCCTGCTGTTTCTGCTGGCATTTGCTGGCTAGCTCTTGGAGACTCTGAGCTATCCAATTGTGTTTCTCTCTTAGCAGGTGGATGTAGGTCAAGACTGATCATTCGTTTCCCAACCACCCAGACCTGAATAACCACACAGAAACTTATTAATTACAACACTGTTTGGCCAATGACTCAGGCATATTTTTAGCTGGCTCTTACATCTTGAATTAATCCATTTTTATTAATTTGCGTATTGCCATGAAGCTGTGACTTACCAGAAAGGTTCTGGGTCTTTGTCCTTCAGTAACTACATGGTGTTTCTCTGACTCTGCCTACTCTCTCTCTACCTCTTCCAGCCTGGTTATATTTTGCCCTGCTACAGGCTGAAGCAGCTTCTTTATTAACCAATGGTAATAAAATGTATTCATAGCATACAGAGGGGAATGCCACATTATGTCCCCTTTTCTGTCAAAATAAAAAGGAAGGTTTTAAGTTTAACATAGTAAAATTATATATAGCAAAACAGGTTCAAGCAAAAATTATAGTTACAATATTTAGTCCATTTACATTTGGCAAATTAAGGAAAATACTTTACCATCTACCCTATCTTTGTGAATCTGAAGATTTATATCTAATTCACCCTTTATCATAACTAAAGAAAACTATAATTATAAATATCTGTCTTAATTATTCAAAGATCCCAGAAGGATATAAAATATTATGTACCTAAGTAAACAGGAAAGGTATTGTAAGCAACTTCCAAATTTCTAGAATTGACAGAGACATCTTGCTGCCTGGATAGTCACCCAAAGTTCTTCTGTGACATGGGGGCATCCATCTTCAATCTACAGGCCCATAGTATCTGGCAGACTTTTTCATGAAGCAGGAAATTTGAAAGGCTGCTTTGCCTGTCTTGACAGTTTGTCATTCACTTTCTTCTGTATCCAGAAGAATGTCTGGCAGTTTCTTCTGTGAAGCAGGAACCCTGAAGGACCATCCCATCTTCTGGAATGCTCAGCAGTCACTTTTCTGTGGGTCCTGAATGTCCAATTTATGCAGAATACCATCAAGCAGTCCAAGCAAGAGCAGTTTCTTGCCCAAATGGCTAGTCTTGTCACATTGAAGGCAAGTTTCATAAAGAGTTTCTTCAATGCCCATCAACCTCTCTCAAGTAATTGGTGCTGCCAGAAGCAGACATGTCTCACTGTTGAGAAAAGTCTAAGTTCTTAAAACCTTTTAAATGCCATATTTTATAGGTCTTTGAAGTGCTGAAGATTATCTATCTAGCTGAAATATATCTCTATATATCTAGAAAGCCTAACTAACATAACTAAAAGTTTGATTATAAATGACTATCTATTAACCTGTATTTCTTAATTATTCATTATATTTTTTAAATGAGTTGCACAAACATAACACTTAAATAAGAGTAGAAATATACATATAACAAAATTAACCTTAAAATTTTATCAGTAAACCGAAATTGATACCAATGTAAAGTATTCATCTCTATATCATATCCCCCTTTAAATAAAAACAAACATTTTTGAGCAATCATTTTGGGAATTTGGGCATAGTTTTCTCCAAACTGCTTCCTGCTATTTATTGGGTGAAATACTTTTAGGATTCACAGAGACCTTTGGGATGTTTTGTTCCATAAAACCACATTAGCCTGGAAGGAATCCATAGGTTCTCATCTTCTGTGGAAACAAAAGCAGACCCTCTTTTCCAAAGTAACATATCCTTGGACTCAAATTTTAAAATCAAGATACTTTTAAAATATATAGGTCGGTTTAGTTTAGCAGCCCTCAGGATCAAATATCTCTGCAATCAAAAAATTCAAAGAAAACATAATAATACACATAATCCAGACTCTCTGTATAGATTCCATCTTTGCATAGCTTATTTTTTACATCTTTAATTTATGACTGTTTGTATCTCTTTTATACTACTTTTCGAAAATTCTAAGTGGGTGTGGCTAGGACCAACTCCACAGCCCTTCCTGTTTGTTCTGCCCAGTCCAACATGGCAGAGACATGTTCACCACCTCTGCGAGCCACGTACACCACCCCAGCTCCAGGGATGCAGTAGATCTATGTTGTCATTAAGCAATTTGTAACATGCTGTTCAAGACCCCATGTAAGTGCAGGACCTCCCAAAAGAGCCAGAGTGTGTTCTGCCAACATGAACCAGGAAGCCAGAACTTAAGGATTTTTTTGCCACTAACACTGAGTCAGGAAGGCTTCTCTTAAAGGAGTCGTGCCTCTGCTTGCCACCAGCAAACAAGAGTCTATCTGAAAAAAAAATGCAGCTACCTAGAAATTGTGCTTAATTCTGTTCTTTGTGTCTAGAATTTCCTTTCAAGTTCTCTCAGTTTTTATGTGGATGTAACTGCCCCATGTTGGGCAGCATTTATAGGCAGAGATTGCTCGTTCGTTTCCTGGCCACTGAGACCCAAATAATCACACAGAAACTATAGTAATTATAACACTCTTTGGCCAGTGACTCAGGCATATTTTTAGCTAGCTCTTACATCTTGAGTTAAACCATTTTTATTAATCTGTGTATTGCCATGAGGCTGTGGCTACCAGAAAGGTTCCAGATCCTTCTCCCTCAATGCTACATGGCATCTCTCTAACTCTGCCTACTCTCTCTATATATCTTTTCCAGTCTGGTTATATTCTGCCCTCCTATAGGCTGAAGCAGCTTCTTTATTAACCAACGGTAAATAAAACATATTCATACCATACAGAGGGGTATCCCACACCAGCTGTAACTGTTTCAGCCTGGATTGTATTAAAACTTAACTAACCCTGGTTACGGGATCATTCCTCAAGAAGGGAAGTAGGGAAAGATCTCGTGTGAGACCCTAGGGGTGTTGTAAGGGAGCTCTTGTAGGTTTCAGTCAGAGGCAGAATGCTATTTCTTCACAGGGAGGGTGGACCATTTCTGTAGGCTTAGAAAGTTTGGTGCAGAGGAGATGGATCCAGCTATTCCTAGCTCTCGGGCCAAGGTCTTATTTTTCCTAAGCCTAGCCCTGATCTTAAGAAGGTAGATTTTTCTTATTTAGGAGTTTAAACTTCGGGTCCAGCTATTTTGGCAGCAGCGTCTTGGTCCTAGTCTTCAGTTTTCTTTGATCTTGCAATGCAGGAGACGAAGGCCTCTTTCTATGCTATCAAGAGGCCATCTGGCTTCCACACCAGCTCTTAGGTGGGTTTGATTTTCTCATCCTCTTCCTATGTCCTGCCAAGAACACTAGCGAAGCTGAGTAATAGCTACGCCACATTCTTTATAATTCCTATTGCAGCCATTTTTTCTCAAATGCTTGATTAATTGTGCTACCAAATACATCTAGAACACATCTTAAAATATTACTAGCAGCTGTTTTAATAACTAGACTGGACTATTTGGGCAGAGACTAATAGTTCAGCCAGTGGGTCCTTCAGTCTCACTGCCGGTCAGAGGGAAGTGTCACAGCTCTGAAATTCCATCAACTTCTCCTACTTTCTTTTACAACCTGCAGTTGGGTTTCCTGAGAGGGAAGCTGGCAGGTAGGATCTCTAACATAGAAGTCCCTAGCAAGGGAAGGGAAGGTGGCAGAGTGCACAGAGACAGAACCTGCACTGAGATATAGGCTGAAGGTCAGCCTCAGCTGAACTCTTGGACCTAAGGTGACTTTTCAGGATTATACAAAGCTGGATGTGCTGGTCAGGCCACTGTATTCCTGAATCGTTCAGTAATTGGATGAGGACTAGCTATCAATGATATATCAATAATACATATGCATATGCCATTTTATATATACATGTGTATTAGAGTCTATTGCTTCTAAGATTAGAACTGGGTGCATCTTTCTGTTTGCTACTAAGTATTGATTTTTTTTTAAAGAAAGGGACATTATGTTGTTTGTTCTCTATGCTTGATCCTGAGTAAATAGCTAAATATTTAGGCTCAGATAACAGAAAATGCATAACACGTATTCACTTTTAAATATTGAAGTTTTATAATTAACCATTTTGAATGGCCAGAGAGGTGTTTTGGAGTGAAGTTGTTGGTCATGAGAATACAGGCCTGCAGCTAGAATTCTCTCCACTGGCAATTCTGGCAGATTAACTCAGCCAATTTAAACAAGGGCTTGCTAAGTGCTGAATATGATTTTGGATATTAAGGAAATTATATGCTGACCAAGAGGCCATCTTGCTCTAACCGGCTGATAACTTGAAAGATAAGGTCTCGAGGAACTGAAGAGGTAGGAGGTCATATTTAAGATCCGTCAGTAGAGCTTGCTTTCTTGGGTGGGCATCTCCAGGCAGACTCTCAATCTTCGGTGTGAATTAAGACCATAGGCTACTGGGCCAAAGTCAGTGGAAGGATTATGTGCTATTGATAAAGATGCATAACCTGATACTACCTTTATCACCTGGAAAAGAAGGAGTCCAAGCCTGCCTAGTAAGTGTTAAGCATTTGTACGCAGTACAGGGTTTGCACATGATTCTTTTCATCTGTACTATTCAATAGAGTAGCCATCAATCACATATGGCTACTTAAATAGCAACAAAAATTAATTATTGTTAAATGGAATTACAAATTTAGTTTCTCAGCTGTCTAGGCAAGTACAATAGTTGACACGTGACTAGCTGGACACTTACCTCACTGGACAGAACAATTTTGCCACCATGCCTGGCTCTATTTTTCTTCTACCTATACTGATTGCCGGGAAGAGAGAAGGCTGGCTGAGAAGACTATCACTTCCAACAACAGACATAGAAATGACATGGAACATTTGTATTTCTGCAGGAAGTTCTACTGGATGCGCATGGCTTAGATTACCACCGACTCAGACCATTAGAGCAGAAAATGCCTCCTTTATTTATTAAATAGGGATGCTGGGACCTGTGAAGCTGCAAGGACTGGGATCAACAGTCTCAGATCAATGATTCTTTCTTACAGGCTTCTTTCTGTTCACAGACGTGGAAGTTTTCTTCAATATTCTAAGAAACCATAGAACGCGGGCTTTCTTTCTTTCTTTCTTTCTTTCTTTCTTTCTTTCTTTCTTTCTTTCTTTCTTTCTTTTTTCTTCTTCTATCTCTCTCTCTATCATCTACCTACCTACCTACCTATTATCTATCTTTCTTTCTGTCTGTTATCTATCTATCTATCTATCTATCTATCTATCTATCTATCTATCTATCTATCTATGTATCTATCATCTATCTATGTATCTATCATCTATCTGTCT
>NC_022030.1:45740121-45747214 GCF_000317375.1 Microtus ochrogaster
TCTATCTATCTATCTATGTATCTATCATCTATCTATGTATCTATCATCTATCTGTCTTTCTATCTATTTTCTATCATCTATCTATCTATCTATCTTCTATCTATCATCTATCTATTTATCTTTCTATCATCTATCTATCTATCTATCTATCTATCTATCTATCTATCTATCTACCTACCTACCTACCTATCTACCTACCTATTTATTATCTATCTCTATCTATCAGTCCCTCCATCCATTTATCTTTACTTCTATCCTCCGATCTGTCTATCCATTCTTTACCCATCCTCCAACATACTCTACCTTGAACTTCTCTCTCTCTTTGGAGATGGGGTTTCACTGTATAGCTCAGGATGGACTCAGACTCTGAATCCTCTTGGATCAGCATCCTGAGGGCTAGGGTTATAGAAATGTGCTACCATGTCCAACTGTCTGTTTTTTTTTTCCACCTAGACTGGTTACTGAAACTATTCACCTGACAACAAAAAAATCCTACTGAGATATCTCTTACAACTGCAGAGAAGGCATGGACATGGTTGGTATAGCACGATCAGGGTTATAACTGAGGCAGGAGCAAAGGGTATAGATCCTGGGGGAGGAAGGATGCATTCTGTCAGAGAACAAAACAGGATCTCTCTTTAGAATTGGGTTCTGAAGAAGTCACAAGAATTTATTAGGTAAGAAGGAAGAACTGATGCTCTAGATAGATGGGGCACTATAAGCCTAGGTGTGGAAGTTTGAAGAACACTGGACTGAGCAGCAGTGAACAGCCCCACTGGGGATCAAGTGAAGCTTCAGGAGAGTGAGATTGGAGGGTTGTAGCAGGAGAAGGAGCTGGAAGATGAGGTTGGTACTGTTTGCGAAGACTTTGTATGACAGATGGACAGATCTGGGCTTTATCTTGTAGGCAATGGACGCCTTTGGAAGTGGAAAAGGATGATGTGATTGATCTGTGTTATAAAATGATCAATACTTGGGATGTAGATAATGGATGAGGGGTAGAGTGGGTTCAGCGCTCTGCATTTATCCAAGATGGAGTGAGATTCTTAAAAATAGCATAATATTCATGGTATCGCCTTTCCTCCCAGAGCTGAAGAATAGTTAGTATCCCTCCAAAGACAAATTGTGAGCATTTCTACCTGCCCTTCTCCTTTTCTCTCTGACCTCATCACTCACATGATTTCTCCAGTCATTTCCCCAATCACACTTTCCCCAGCAATAGATTACAGAGGCACCAGAAACGAGCACAGTGAGAAGTCTGGAAGCAATCGGTGCCACCATCTGAGCTGTGGGTGGCTTCTGGGTCCCTACTGTCTGTCCCCAGGGATGGAGCAGAGAGATGCCTCCTGAGCATTTCAGGGCACTGTTAGGCATTTGAGTGAGAGCACCCCACTCATCCTGCCTGGAAGAGAGCCGATGTCACACAAGAACAGCCGCATCCTTCCATTTGATTTTCTGCAAGAAAACTTTAGGAATGGAACCGAGTGGGACTTAGAGAGAACACTTACCCAATGGAAAAAAATTAGGCTGTGTTCCCATCTCCTCCTCCCAAGCCGAGAATGCTTTGTTGGGCTAAACAGTTACATTGGACTAAGAGCTATGACAATATGCAATTAATAGAGCATTTCTTTGTAACAGATAACAGTCAAAACATCTTGAAGCCCATTCACAGGGACAACTTTAAAGGAAGCTTCAGCTGTCCACACACACATTGAACACTGTCATTAAGGCCTCTTGGGATGACAGCAGCTATAGTTCATTATCCTGGGTGGTAGATGTGGGGTGCTCTAGTCTTTAAATTTTCTTTTGGGAAAAAACAATGTCTTTTAAAACTTAATTTGCAACACAACATAGGCAAACAAAAGGAAAGGGATGTGGTCTGGCGTTTCATGGAGAAGCCCAAAGGATGAGGGGCTGTGCTCAGTTTCTGACAGCAGAGTGATTTATTTAAAAGGAGCCCTTACAACTGCGGGCTTCCAATGGCCAGTTGAGCATGTGTTTCTCAGTAGAACCTTACACAAAAAGAAATGAAGTCCTAGCTTGACTGTGGGTAAACATGTCCAGACACATATTTTTTTAGTCCTTGTTTCTTTCTCAACGATGACAATGGGCCAGTCTTTTAATTTTATTTAGCATCAGGCCTCACGGTAGATCCAGGGCCTAGTCTACCCCTCTTCCTTATGTAGTGGCTCTATTTTGTGCAGAGTTTCCTGTGTCTAGTTAAAAACATCCCCTTTCCTAAGAGGATACATTTAATTAGGTTTGGGGCTTATGTGACCTAGTCTTGGCCAATGAGATATAAGAATAACCTACTAAATGGGGTTCTGAAACTGACAGACACAGTGTTTGTGGGGTGAACTTAGATGCCGTGGACTTACATTCATCTTTGCTTCTTGCCTGAAACACAGGAGAGCAGTTGAGGGTGAAACAGCAAGCCTGCAGCTCATCTAGGTGCTGGGGCTAAGGCTCAACAGATCATTTCTAGTTTCAGAGGATTTGTAGTTCCTTTGACATAAATGTCAAACTGCATCTGATACCCAAAGCTGGGCAGCTAATGGGTGACAAGTGAGACCCAGGACTAATTTGAATGATGAAACAACAAAATAATCTCAAACCCAAATTATATGAAACTGTCCCACTGACAATGTCAACAACTGTAGCAGCAGGGACACATCTCCCACACTAATTATTGGCGTGGGTGTTATGATCTGGGTACTCTGTCTTTTTAAGGGACAAGCTCTGCCCACTCTCAACTCTCTTTTGCAGCTGAGACAAGCTGGTCTCCCACCTCCTCCAGCCTGAACTCTCTCTCTTCACATCCCTCTTCTGAAGAGGTGGCTGCTGCTTCACTCTCTCCCCTCACCCCTCTTCTCTCCCCCATTCCCTCTCTCTCTCCTTCTCCCTTCTCCCCTTTTCCCTTCATAACCCACTAAATAAACTCTATACCAAAACTCTCTTTCTGCATCGCGTATCTGCCTGTCTCTCACCCGCCATGGTCTCCCACCCACCAAGGGGACCCGCGAGGCCTCGGGTCACCCGCTGCAGCCCCTCGTGGAACCGGCCTCCCCTCCCATCTTAGCTTTAAAAAGAATACAGTGGTAAGCATGGAAACAGAATGGCCACCTCCTCACTTGTGGCCTGGACTGCATGGAGAGAGGAGGGACCTGCAAGCGTGCATTTACTTCTCTGAAGCTTCAGGGGAACGCTGGCTTGTTCAGACCAGGCTGAGCCCAGCTTGGATGTGACCGCAGGGAACAGCGAGCCTTGGCTCTGAAGGACTATTTGGAGCATAGCTCTATTGTTACCACTTCCGAGTACTGGTCTTGATTTGAATTAGCATCTAGCTGGTTGAGTTAAAAGGACTCTCCCCTGGGGACCTTGCTTTTGACTCGAGCAGGGTGCCAAGGTGAAAAATTTTTCTTTTTGAAGCTAGTTTTAGCGACTCAGGCCTTTTTACTATATAAACAGTTAATGTCCTATGGTAGCTGGAACCAAGGTCAAGGGTAAATACAGAATAGTAGTAGCCTGTTAAGTCAGAGCAGAAGACCAGTAGATTACATACACTTCCTGAGGCTGCAGTTAGAGCAGACATACTACCTCCTGTATGAGGCTCCTTTCTTATCAGTGACCACTGTCAATAAAGAAGGTTTGTGGGGACTATTTTTATGTAGATTTTGGCTCTGAGAACAAGGACTTGACTGAATCCTTTTCACACCATGGCTTCATGGTATCCAGTTGTCCTGCAGGAAAAGTCAGGTTTATACACCGCTGGGATGCTATAGAAGGGAGGAATGCCATGATTTCACAGGATTTTTACAGAATTGACAGTGATTTATCCAAAGGACAGATGTTCCCGCAGCTCTGCAAAAATGGGTTCTCCAGGTGGGGTGGACTATCCCTTCCCGGGGAGAGCCCCGTGGATCTGTCAGCTGTCTGTGGGCTCACCACAGCCACTGCTCCGGTGGTTTTGACAGTTCAGACCAGGGGAAGAAGTGCTTGCATTAGGCTTAGGCGTTCCTTCAGCACTTGGCCAGCAGACATGGGCGTGCCTGACTTGGAAGCTTGTTTGGTGGTACACACAGGCCATTCTGTTGGGGTATAGTGAGGGGTCTGAAGAGGTTTTCCTGGCATGTGATTCTCAGAATAAAGGATCAAATGATTTTTTTTAACCATGTAGATAGGTGTTGTGTGTATGGTGTTTTGCCTATGTGTGTGTCTATGTATCACATGTGTGCAGTGCCCACAGAGACCGGAAGGAGTGTTGAACTGTCTACAATTATAGATACACACAGTCATGAACTGCCTTATGGTGCTAGTAACTGAAGCTGGGTTTTCTGTAAGAGCAACGAGTACTCTTAACTGATGAATTATCATTCTACCTAGCAGCAATCAAAACCTTTTTAGCTTTATTTATTCTATTTCATTTTATGCACATGGGTGTTTTATTTGCATGTATGTATATGCACCATGTATATGCCTGGTGCCTTGGAAATCAGAGGAGGGCACTGGATTCTCTGGACCTGGCGTTATGATGGTTGTGAGGCAACATGGGAGTGCTGGGAACTGAATCCAGATCCTCTGTAAGAGCGGTAACTGCTCTTAACCCCTGACTCATCATTTTAGCCCCAGGAGCAATCAGATCTCACGGACTGTGTGGCCAGGGGAGGAGCATCCAGTACCAACATGTTAGTGTTAGGATTCTGTGGGTCAGGAATCTGGGTGGGGCTCCCTGGGAATAGTTTATTCCTCTCCTGCAATTACAGGGATGGCTCATTGGTTGAACATAGCAAGGATAGTTCAGCTGGGTCTATGGATCCGAGGCTGGGAATCTGACACTTGGCTTTCCCAGTTCTGTCTTTTTTTTTTCTTGTTTAGTGTCATGTATACTCCTGCTGGGTTGGGATGTGCAGCATGGCTTTTCCATTTCTGTTCTGGTGTCAGTTGTAATGGCTAGGCCCTGTGAGCTGGTTGTCACTGTCCTACCACCATGTATTTGTTTGTGTTTGTGCTCCCTTTCAGTATGACTGTCACAGAGCACCATCTTTCTAGGGTGCTGGCTTCTCTGAGTAGAACTTGCTGTGGAATATTACTTTAACCATTTCATTTACATGCATTTATGCTGTAGAACATTTGTTTAATGATATAAAGTTGTGTTGCATTCTTTTTTGTTGCATTTGTTTAACTCTGTAAAGCTGTGTTACTTTGCCTATCTAAAATACCTGATTGGTCTAATAAAGAGCTGAACGGCCAATAGCAAGGTAGGAGAGAGAAATGGGCAGGATTGGCAGGCAGAGAGAATAAAAGGAAGAAGAGAGAGAGGAGGGGAGGGGCTAGAAAAGGAGGAATATACCAGGGGTCAGCCACCCAGCTACACAGCAAATCTTGGAGTAAGAAGTAAAGAAAACTATATAGAATAGAGAAAGATACAAGGCCAGATGCAAAAAGTAGATGGGATAGTTAGTTAAGAAAAGCTGGCTAGAAATAAGTCTCTATGCATTTATTTGGGAGCTGAGTGGCAGGCAAAGCCTAAAACAAAACAAAACAAACAAACAAACAAACAAGCAAAAAACCTCCCAAACTCTCCCCCCCCCCAAAAAAAACAAAACAACAACCAACTACAGTAACCCTAAGAGAGTCAATGGAAACTCTAAACCTCAATGCTCTTTTGTCTTGGAAGAGCTAGAAGACCACTGCTTCTGAAAGCTATTGGCCAAGCCACAGCCAGCTCAAGTTCAGGGATTGGACAATGCACTTCACTGCTTTGATGGGAGAGAAGTAAAGAGTTTTGTGGTCACATTTAATCTGGTGCAGGTGTCTTACTGCTCGGCTCTCTCAGGCATCAACTCCTAGCTGCAACCTCAGCTGGGTCCCACTTAGCCTCCGAAGACCAGTGCTGGGAGTTACTCATCTAGCTCGGAGAATATAAAAGATTCATTGAAATGGCTGAACCGATGCAGGTAGAGAAAGTAAAGGTACAATTTAAATACCCATAAACATAATAACCTACAATGACCTTGCAAGGGGCTCAGGTATTAATGCCTGTCGCCTGTGTGTGCATGGGGAACTACTGGTACCTTTTCCAAATGTGAAAAGTCACAGGAAAACACTCTAACTTGGTCCTCCTACTCCTCCTTCACCCCAACATCCTGCTCCCATGTCATCTCTTCTTTGGGATTCCTGTTATTTTTGGTTGAATGAGTCACGTTTGGCTTAAAAGCCAAAAGAACTCCAAAAATGCTCAATGTCTGCCTTCTACAATATTTGAAGACTCTACACACATATTTAAATGTTTATTTTTTGATATTAAAAGTTTTTTATGTGTGTGGGTGTTTTGCTTGCATGTATGCCTGTGTGCCACATGCATGGTTGTTTCCCCTCAAGGCCAGAAGAGGCATTGGGTCCCCTGGAATTAGAGTTATGGATGCTTGGGAGTCACCATGTGGGTGCTGGGAATCAAACGCAGGTCCTCTGGAAGAGCAGCCATGCTCTTAACCATGGAGCCATCTCTCCAGTCCCCGCACACACAGATTTAGTTTTAAAAATTGCAGTAGTTTACAGAGACTATACAATCAGTATCCACAGCCACTCTTTTCTAGCATTTACATATCAACATGCTAATCTATTTTATTGAAGGTTTTTAAGTGAAAGAAATAAAGCATTACAAGGAAAGTGATTTTTTAATAGAGATTTTTCTCTCCCAAGAGGCAGCCACTATCATGAATTTTGTGAGTAGTATGCTATTTTAAGCAGTGTTTTCATCAACTGTTTTATAGACAGCTCTCTTTCCCCATCTCTAATTTACTGTTGCAAGTGAAACCTGAGGAGAACCCTCTCAAAATTCTCTGCTGCTTCATGATTTGTGATGACCGCCCCCCTCTCTCCGCCAGTTGGGAGATTATTACTGAGGATTCAGTGGAAGATATACATCTGGAAGGAGGCACCTGAGAACACTTCCTCATCTGAACAGAAACTACACATGTCCCTATCTGTCCAGTCCGGGACCCTCACCACAAATGAACAGAAACTACACATGTCCCTATCTGTCCAGTCCAGGACCCTCACCACAAATGAACAGAAACTACACATGTCCCTA
>NC_022030.1:45747519-45771927 GCF_000317375.1 Microtus ochrogaster
GTCCAGGACCCTCACCACAAATGAACAGAAACTACACATGTCCCTATCTGTCCGGTCCAGGACCCTCACCACAAATGCTCCCACCTGAGAGTCTGTACGACACAGTTTTGAGGCCGCCACACCTGTGACCTTTGAGCTGTAGGAACAGAAGCTACATTGCTGTGTCAGAGCAATACAAATGCCCTGCCCTGCCCAGCTCTTCAGTGTCATCTCACGTCCACAGATGCAGACGGCTGCTATGTGGTCTAGTATCTGTCGTGGTTCTCAGCGCCATCAGACACAATGCCCTGCTCCGTATCATTTACAACACTCCATAACCTCAACTACCAGACTATTTACACTCAGAGGAAGCAAACATCCTAAGTAGGTAAAACCATAGAGAAAAACAAAATTGCGGTAGCTGCTGGGGGCCAGGAGAGTAGGAAGTGACCGCACAGGGAGAGCAAGGCTCTCTTGGGAATCCACGTGAGGATCTGGGTTTGAGTAAATTATAAACAATTTCAAATTGGCTTCTTAGGCACTAGGCATTTAAAAGTTGGGTATCATTTTGCAATTGAAGACAGTCCCCAGCATCATAGAAGGTCTAGAGTCTGCATGTTTCCAGAACATGCTCTGTAGGTATAGGGATAAAGTTGAGAACTTTGGCCCTGTAGTACAACTTTGTCTCTCTGGTTGCTGCCCCAGTCCTCACCTATCCCATCCCCATAGCTAATGTCCACCTACTGCCTCTCTATCTGGCTCCGGGAATGGTAAAAGGGCAGCCTCTGTGAGACCTGCAAAGTAAACACTAAAATATTAAATGCTTTCCTCATTCTAGAAGAGAGAGCCTGGTACATATCTCCCAGGTGGATAGTCTTTAGAGTTGTTAGCAGACGTGGGTTTAGGCATGGTGCTACATTTGTTTGTTTGTTTGGTTTTGAAGGCACTGGCAGCCAAAGCCATAACACTTCAATATGCCGTTGTCTTGGCTGCCTTTCCTGGGCTGTGGGGGATATGCTGCTGCTAATGCTGTTTGGCGGGAAGTGACTGCATGGCCTTTTAGAAACCACTTTCTCCACTCTTCCTGATTCACTCCCCCTGCTCTTGCCAGACCTCCCCTGGTGTCACTTACAAGACGTCCTAAGGATAGATTGCCTCTAGTGACGTCACTGTTAAATCCACAGACCCCCAGGGAAGAAGCGCCTAGAGAGGTGCCCTTGAGAGCGTTGAAAAGGAAAGCGGCCAGAGTGAGAAGCACCAGGGACAAGGAGGGTTTGGCCAGGGCAGGTCAGAGCATACTCTTAAGAGCTCACGCCTGCACAGAGCATTCCTGGGAAGGGCCATTGCTGCAGGAGCTCAGCAGAGGTACTGCCTGCCCTGCCCTGGGCCCAGAGGCTTTGTGCTCCCATCCTGGGATCAGGCCAAGGAGACTTAGTGTGATGGAGACCTTCCAAAGTGGAAGGGAGGTGGGGATACGGGACCCCAAGGTTGCCCCAGGGCTGCCTAAAGGAGCATAAGGGAGGAAACTGGAGAAGTTACCCAGAGATCTGTGAGTGATTTCCTCTGTCTGTCAAATCTAATGCTCGTCTCAGCGGCTTTTGCTCCGAGCCCAGCTTTCTGCGCCCCCCCCCCCCCATCCCGTCAGTTTCTTCAGATGTTAGGAGGAGCTCCAGGCCAGCCACGTGGCAGCAGACTCATTTGTTTTTATTTAGTTTCTGTGAATGTGAGCTGTTTTGCACATAAAAAGAATCAACTGAACATTAACCACTAACCACCCGAAGCCTTCGTTGATGTGCCGGAAGCCTTCCACGCCCAAGCTCAGTCTTAGCCTATGCGCTCTCATGTTCCGTGGGAGCAGATGGGTTTCAGCCACATTCTCGTGGATCACACACGCCTTTCATGCCCTTTGATGAGGACACATCCCGTGTATCCTAGGTATACTCCTATCGCATGTTGTCTGGGGGACCCCCCACTTCTTTCTTATTGATATTGTTTTTCTAATGAAACAACACTTTTTTTTTATCATGATTTTAGTATATATTCTTCCTAAATGGAATTTCCATGCTAAAGGTCTGACCTCTTTTGCTCTATTCACTAGTTCTTAGGTTTTTTCCAGAAAGATGCCTCCAATATTGCTCTCAGCAAACTGGAACTCTTGTTGTCATCAGATTATTCACTGAGATCAGGTATTTCCTGGTCATCTAGCATGAGCAAGCATAGTGTCAGAAGCCAAGAAAGTAGCGACACACCAGACATGGATCCTGAGACTCGCCTAGTACCATTCCCAGCTTTCAAGGCAGCTTCTCCAAATAAAGTTCCTTGTTCACCTGGGGAGGGTGCTTAATAAAAATATAAATTCCAGAGACTTTAGTCGAGAGTTTCCTGGACCAGAATCCCCAAATGCAGAGCTCACAAGCATGTATTTCCAGCACCATTTCCTGAACGCACACTGTGATCTGACCACCATTAGGCAATGGTCACTCTGAGGCCCCTTCATTTCAACAGGAGTCAGGGTGATGAGGAGGAACCTGGCTTCATGGGCCTTCTGCTGCAAGGGAACGCCAGCTAGAATGGCAGGACCCAGACAAAACCACCATGTTCAGGGCAGGCTGCAAATAACAAACATATGGGTGGATTGGGTTTTGCTTCAGCTAATCTGATCCTCCTGGAGGCGGAGCGCCCTGGGCTCCAGAACAGAGTAAGAACTTACTCTGGCGTTAAGAGCACTGGTCCAAATTAGTTGAGTGAAGCTGAGCAGCTCTGGGGAGGGTGAACACGTGGCTTTGCTCAGGGAGGGAGCTGTGTGTGAGGCACACATGCCCACCCATTCTCTTCCTGCCATGCAACCAGACTGTAACAAGTTACAACAGGAAAGGAGGCGGGGGACTGATGTGGAAGTGTGCTCACCAAGATGGGGACGTGTGTAGGCTCCCCTCTCCCCATGAAGGAGAACTGGTTCTGCTCTGTGGGAGTGGCTTGAGCACACCACGAGCAGATGGGCGGCGCTAACTGCCAACTGTGGCCTCAGGACAAAGGAGACACAAACCAACAAGTGTCAGATGAATGGCCCCAGGAATTCTGTCAGGCATGTGATAGCCAGTGGTCCAGACTGGGGTGTGCTTAGTTGCTATGGCTCGAACTGCTCCTCAGAGGCTGCATCATGAGGGACTCACGGCTTTATTCTCGCACACCCTGCATCTCTGGGCTCTTCAATTGGCCGGATGCACACCTTTGGGATTGCTGCTACTGTGAGGTAACCTTGAGCTCTCAGTGGGCTCAGCTTATATTTATTTCTATATTTGAACATTTGGGAAAGGCAGAGTGGCATAGCCTTGTACACCAAATCAGAAGAAAGTAACTATGTTGTTGCATTGCTCTCGGTGACACCAATGCCTCCTCTGTGTGGCTCACAGCGAGCCAAGTTTCTGACTTCACCCAGGAAGGCATCAGGACAGCAAACTCTCCAGTCCACGCCTAAGTCACCACACGCAATACAGTTCCAGTGAGGAAATTCACATGCGTGGTTCTCGTTCTTAGTTCGGGAAAGTGAACATCATTTTTTTCCTTCTAGCCTGATCCCCGGGTGCCTGATCATTTAAGAGCAGAACAGCTGACCTAGTAGAGGCCACAGTCTTCAAACAGCAAAGTGGCTCTGGGGAGGGCACAGAGGTGAAGTCCTTAGGCCTCTGCTCCCGAAGTGCAATCCCCAAGGGCTTTAATTTGCTTCCACCATCCAATCAAGGGCATATTGTGCTTTCTACCTACTGGGAGTTCTTGGGGGGGGGGGTTAATTTAGCTCCGCGAGGACCATGCCAGTTCAGAAGGAAGTATCTCTGACCTCATTTATATGAGCTCAAACTGTTTACCATCTGTGCCCTGAAACAGAGGGTGTGTGTGTGCCCGTGTGCATGTGTGTGCAAGCAGACAGACGTGTTTCCTCAAAGGACACAATGGTAAGATTTGGTTAAGGAGCAGAAAACTGAAATAGAAACAACTTGGGAGGAGTTTCTATTGATCAGCAGCAAAGCTGCATTTGGTGTCTGTCTTTAATCATTAATCATTAATTGGAATGGAATCATTAATCACAAAAAATCAAAAGAGAATCGAGATGAGGGCAAACACTTCCCACCCTGAAGTCTTCCACAGCAACACAGTTTCTCACGCAGAAAAA
Organism: Microtus ochrogaster; assembly: GCF_000317375.1. Lineage (NCBI taxonomy): Eukaryota > Metazoa > Chordata > Mammalia > Rodentia > Cricetidae > Microtus > Microtus ochrogaster. Next base: position 45,751,670 of record NC_022030.1, read on the forward strand.
TCTGTTTTCTTTTTGACTGAAACCCGCCCCTTGAGCCGTGAGTGCCTCTATATTTGTAAGTTGCTTCGCAGTTGACAAAGCATCTTGCAATTTTTTTCATCTGCTTCTTCTATTCACAGGGGTGGACTGACTTCACCCAAGACCGCACAGCAAGACACAAACAAGCTGGGTTGGGGCTCAGAGGGATCCACATGCAGTTCAGGTTGGATGCCTTTCTGAGGACCAAGGGTGTCACCGTGTGGAGGGCTATTGAACTCAAATCAGGAAGGGGGGATTTTTTTTAAATGTCAAGCCTGTCATAGACTCTAGGGAAAGCCCCAGTCTTGGTGTTTTAGTGTTTCTCTTTGACTGGAATGTGTAACATGAACCTCAGAATTAGCAAGCACAAATGGTCAAGAGGCTTTTGTATCCCATGGACAACGGGGACGTGCAGATATTGAAGCAACAGAAGGGAGTCCTGGTATAGTGTATTTTTTTCTTTCTTCCCCTTCATGCTGGACATCAAAACCAGGGCCTTGTGCACGCCAGGAGTGTGCTCTATCTCTGGACTACATCCTCAGGCATGGCACAATGCTTAGATAAAATCATTTACCTAACTCGTTATCCTCATGAGCAGTTGTGACTATCACCTCAAAGACGGGCCATATCCCCAATTCCTCTTACCTGTTCAGTCAGTTGAATAAACCCAGGTCAATGCCAAAAGCCAAGAATCAGCAAATTTGCTTTGGCATGGACAGCCGTGGCTTTTCAGAGTTACTGCCATGTCTGGGACACTTGGGTCACCCTCATAATTCTAGAAGCTAATTATATTAATATTCATGGGGAGCAAGAGCCTTTATAAAGTGGATTCTGTGCTTCATTGTTTCAGGGCACTTTAATATTAAATGAATAAGTAATGTGAATTACATCTAAATGAAACAAGCTAGTCAGCATCTGTTCTTTTTAAGTCAACAACTTGGGCTTTTTAAAAACATGTATTTTTAAAGGCTACAGACATATTCCTTTCTTTCCATGCTTCAATCGGGAATGTAATGTTAATTTACCATTATCTGAGCTACATTAGGGGTGCTTGCCTTATGTGTGGTCTGTTCTGGAAATAGGTGAGCAGTTAGCAGTGCTAAAGCATTGCTCGAGGCAAACTTGCCATTTCTTCATTCTTCTCGTAAATAATTATGCATTTGTGTCTGTCATCTTCACCATATTTTCCTGAAACTCTTTGTGCAGTGCTGAGATGAGTGATTAAAATGGAGCAAAGAGTGACATCTTTTTTCTTCTCTCCTGTCTGCCTTCACCGCTGTGCACCTCAGAGGCAACTAACCATACAGGGCGGAGAGCACTTGACTGTACCGGGTGTGAGCTGAACTCCGCAGCGTTGACTTCCCCACTGTTACCACTGACAGTGTGCGCCTCCGCGAGAGGAGCAGCCCCCTTCACGCACAATCAGCGCCAGCTGTAGTCCAATTAAACTCAACAGTGAACAGGTGTTCGCAGTAATGACTCCCACACAAAAGCACACTTTCATTTAATACCCTTTACATCTGATGCACTACAGCCCCAGTGAAAGAGGGTGCAGCATAGGAGATGGGATTCAGTGGAGGGGAAACGGCAACCCCCCAAACTCCTTCACAATCAGCAGTAGAAGCCCCAATTAGCTCAACATTTCACAGGTGTCCGGAGGAGTTTGATGCAGAATCTACGCAAATCAATCATCCCTTAAGAACTTGTCTGAACCATTTTCAAAACTTTTTCATATCCAAGGAACTTGTGTTACCAACCCTTGGCTCTTACTGCCACTATTAAACGCTTTCAGGGGTCTACCCTGCCAGACATAATTGGGCAGAAATATTAATGAAACTCACTGAGATTTCCCAAATATGCAGCTCCCACTGCATTTCTTCACTTCCTTTGACATCCGGGGCAGGTGCTCCATTTCAGATCAAGAAACTTAGCACTTGCGGTGGGCAGATGCCCAAACCGCCGCCACTAAACAATGAGTGCCATCAGGACCTTGCTATCAAAGGGGGTCATTGGCAGAGCCCTCGTACCACTGGTCAGCAACACCACTTTAGGGCAAGGTCCCAAGTCAGGACTCAGAGTCCACTTCAGCAGGTCTTCCCTAGGTGGGTAATGGTGACTGATTTTCAGGGGATTTGGATGAATGTGTAGATGGCTTTCTGTCCCCAGTGTCTCCCACATCAATGGTGCTACCGGAACTGAGCTCTTTTGGCTTCATATTACAAGGCCTGGCCCTGTTGAGGGATGCTGAGGGGGGTGCAAGCACCGTGAAGAAAGAACTTCAGTCAGACTGAGGCCTGACCCTCACAGCGCATGCAGCAAACACCCATTTTTCTTCCCTTTTTTCTTCCTATCAGAAACAACTTGATCCCTCATGCCAGAAGGAAACCTGTGTCAGCCCAGTTCCAGATGTGAAGCAGATGCTGGTATGGATATCAACTGGTATCACCATGCTAGAAAACTAGTGGCTTTTCAAATCTGAAGCAGGATTCACACACAGTTGAACAAACTCTGTTCCCAGTGACGGTCCCAGTCAGAGTAAGTTGCCTCCTGGGATTGCTGCCTTGTGTACCCACTGTGAGGGGCTCTGATACTAAGCAACGGACTCGAGCAACTGGAATGGATCATCACTCTCATGGCTCGGCTGCACAGAACTGCAACTTTGCTAGCAGGATCTGTAGCACCAGGGTGTCCATGCTTCGATGCTGCCACTCACAAGGCAGGGAAATGGGTACCTCTGGCCAACATCCAGCCAGGAACCGAAGCCTCAGTATAACCATCTCCAAGGTGGATGATGTTAGCTCCACGTGGAGCAAATCTTCACCCTCCAGTTGAGCTTTCAGGAGAAATTCCAGCCCTAGCTAGCACCTAATTCTGCTTCATGAAAGACATTGACTTGAAACTTGTCAAAGAATCGAGAGGAAGTGGCTGAGTGCTTGGGACTAGATGAGGCACCTACATTACTCCCCCCATCCCCGAGGATCAGGAAGCATCATGGAAGCGCGTGGAAAGGATGTAAGAGCCAGAGGATGGACAAGAGAGTTGTTAAGTGCCATTTTCTAGGCACGACAAAGCAGTTGCCTCATGAATTCACAGCCTCTGTGGTCACCTGCACAAGACCTGTGTAAGATCCCCATGGATCTGGGAGGAGCTATGAGGGGCAGTCATTTTTTGGAGTATGTATGGAGTATTTGCAGTCTGCCGTGGTCCAGCAGATGGCTGCCCCCATCCATGTGTGTCCAGGTAGCCTTAACTGGGCTCAGCGGGTTTTATATATATGAAAAAAGAAGTGGATGTCAAGTTAAGAGGGAATGTGTTGGGAATAGGAGTAGTAAAATGAGAGACTGACATGATCCAATACATTCCATATATGTATGAAATTCTCAAAGAGCAAATAAAATACTCTATGCAAAAAGAGAACCTTGAAAGCATAAATATAGTTTAGCACGCTTTTCCCCATCTCTATAGATATATTTTCCTTTTAGATATATTCTTATAGTTGAAACTAAAATTAAAAATTTGAATTCTTTAAATAAAAACAACATGAAAAACCATCCATTACAAGCAGAGTCGGTAAGATGTACTGCTGACCCATAGAAAAGGTGAGATAGTAAGTATGTGTTATCTTTAGTACTGTGGAAATCAGCTATGCGACAATGGATAATATATAATGTTTATATATGTGTACTCAAAGACAGGTACAAGAATTCCCATAGCAACATTCTTCATAATATCAAAGTAGGAATCAGCTCAAATGTCCACCAACAACATGCAGTCATGGCCTGTTCACACAGTGTAGACTGTAAGACATGTAGTGACAACTGTGTGACTCAGATTGCATAGAGCCCTAAAGCAGACTAAACTAGCCTGCCACCATAGTTGAAGTTAGGGTAGCAGTGACTCTTGTGTGGATGGAAGCGGACATGGGGAAGTTATGGGATGTTACTCAGCAACCTGTTTCTTTGTCTAGAAACTGGTTGCTGGGCTGTTTTTCTGTTTTAAATATGTATGTGTATATCTTATATGAGCAAAAGTTTTATAAAAGTCACTAAACCTTTTCAGTGGGCTGATTGTTTCAGTGTTGGACACAACAGATGTGAAGGTAAAGGGACCGCAGTACTGCTGCTCTTAGCATCTTTGTTCAGAGTGTTGTGATGGCAGACAGTCTTCACAAGATGTCCCAGGATAGCACTGTTGTTAATTTCTCATGGAAGAGATAGCACCAAAGCTCAGAAAGGCAAAGTGAGTTTGAGAAGTCGAGCTTTTGCTTATTGTCAGAGTTGGACAAGGCACCTCTTCTTCCTTGTTGGTTGGTTGTGTCTGGGGCTGAGGGTGAGGACTGTCTGATGTGGCTGCTTATTCCTAGCTCTCCATACTCTACCCCCATCCCCACCATCTCATGACAACACCAATTAATGTGGAAAACTCAGTTAAACAGTTGCTTCTCCAGATAGACCAGCGTCTAATTAACTCACTTGTTTCAAAGGGATGATTCCCAGTAAAAAAAAAAGCCTTCAGGAACTCCTGTGTCTTCAAGTCTCCACCTCTCATGCTCTTGGATTCTCTGCTAGTGACCTTTCCCTGATCCATCCACTCTCTAGTTCTTACTGAAACCAGAGGTTGTCCCTGAGTTTGGCATCCTTTCTTGACTTTGACTGGGATTCATCCTTCCGTATGCTCTTGGTGCCAGCAGCTCTTGGCTATGACCTCGAGTGGGAGGATTGCTGGCGTCTTAACAGGTCTGCCTTGGTTCCAGCAAAAGACAGCTCCCCTCTCTCAGTCAAAGACCTACAACTGTTCGATCTTTCTTACCAAGATCACCAAATAAACTCTTCATTTCATTCTTGGTGATGCCAGTTGGAGCAGGTTGAGATGAGAACTCGTTCCCCGCCCTCTCCTTCTGTGACCAGTGTCTAAATGATTTGATTAGGGCGGTGGACAAGACCAAACACATGCGAAAGCACTTTAGAGACTCCAATCTCCTTGTCAGGCAGAGTGTGGATCTGGAAGGAGCTCTATTGATGGAGCTCCATTGATGAGTCTCAAAAGGGAACGTCAATCAGAAAGGATGCTGATGAGCATGGACTCAGCCCTGTTCCCCTAAGCTGGATGAGCATCCCCAAGGCTGTAGCATCACCAGCCCCCAGTTTTCAAATTCAGCTTTCAAATCCAGCTAAACAAGCCACGCTTGGACTCCAGACTCATCAGGGAGCTTTTATATTATAATTTCATCCTCTTAGCAAATTTTCTTCGGAGAGGAAAAAAGAAGTCTGAATAGAATAATTGAGCGTTTGATCTCCTCGACAGTTTGTACCACTTGTCAATAGAGCTATCGACATTTTGGTGAATTTGGGTATTTTGTGGGTTTGGTTTACACAGGGCAGCTTTCCTAAGTCAGACAAATCCTGGAACACTAATAAGATCGAATTTTTGGATCTGTAAGTCTTTTGGCCAGACCGTGAACTGTGAAAAATTCATTAAGATAATGCCACTTTGGAAGGCCTCTTGGTGGACGGCCAGCCAGCCATTTCCTGACAATATTACATGGCTTTGGGCCCGCTTTTGGAATCCTGATGGTACCTAGCAGGACTGAGAGGGAGAAGGAAGATGCTCGAGAGAGGAGGGAGTAAAAGGGAAACACATTAAAACTGGTTCTCACTGAGTCCACAGATAAAATCTGTGGTGTGCTAAAAAGTGATGAAATCTTTGTGCTTGTAAAGTGGGGTGGGCACCCTTCTGGGGGCAAATGGCAATGCTGTGGGAGGAGGGGAAGAGAAGGGTAAAACTCACCTCTGGATTCGGGAAGACTGAGTTATCCCCCAAACTTGGGGATCTGGAGACACTAACACAAGTGATGAGGTGAGGACTCACAGCTCCCCATATGTCTGAGGGGAGCCATGCGGGTGGCCAGGGACTGTACGTCCCAGCCACCCCACACATCAGTGGGGCCACGTGACAAATTCTTGCTCATGGAATGTGGGAAGAATGCTGTCAGTTCTGGGTCCAAGAATTAAGAAGCGATCTTTCCCCATCTGCCGGCTGAGTGTAAAACATGTAGTGGTCCTGAAGGAGGGTGGGACGGCATGCTGAGATGGCAGGCTGTCCAACCTACCAGCCACACTCTCAGCAACTTCATGCTAATGGGCGTTTGTAAAGCATTAATCCATCGAGGTCTGAGCTCACTTAGCTACAGCAGTATAGCAAATAGTATTGCTCAAATACAACAATTTAAATATTTCCACGTGAAAGCCAACAGTTTTCTGATAGCATGCCTTGTGTGTGTGCGTGTGTGTGTGTGTGTGTGTGCGTTAGCGTTCGCGCATGTACACATGATTCCTGGGGTCAATGTATACTATTTTTCCTCCAAGGTACCAATCTACCTTGTTCAATCACTGAGTCTCTCAAGGCCCTGGAGTCCGCTGAGAGGGCTGGTCTGGCTCACAGGCACATGGGCTCTAGGGATCTACCTGCCTCTACCTGCTCAGTGCTGGGGTTATGGGTATCCATCTCCAAGCTGGGTTTGGATCAAACTCAGGTCCTGGTGAATTTACTGACTGCGATGTCTTCCCAGGTACCCAGTACCCCCCTCCATGTATGTGTGTTTGCCTCTCCTTTCCCTGTCTCTCGTCCCTCTGTTTGTCTCCCTCTCCAACCTCCTTCCCTACTCATTGCTTTATCCCAGCCCCCACCTCCAAAAGGCATTCTCTGGGAGCCAACCAGCCAACCCAGGCAGAGAGACCAGCATGTCAGCAAAGCAGCTTTAGTTCTTCTCCTCCAAATCTGATCCCCCAACTCATCCCCAGCTCTGTAGCAGACAACCTGTTCTGCCCTCCTACATTTCTTCCCCCACTCCCAGGAGACCCTGGTGGAAAACCATGATTTCTGTCCTCCCATGGAGCCCCCCCAGTCTTCCTGTGCCCCCCCCAGTCCTCCTCTAGACCATTCCTATTTCTAAGTGTCAACTCCCAATACCAAAAAACCAAAATTTTATGTGGAACCTCCAGTGGCCACACATATCAGGATGTCAGAAGAACTTCACCGGGAAACACACAGCCACTACACTCTCCTAAGAACCAGAAAGGGCAGCAGAAAACCAAGGAACAAAATACCCACCCAACAAAAACAAGGAGTCAAAAGCAGGGTTAGGAGTCAACAAACACTGCTCATTGAATCCTATCAATATCAATGGACTTAATTTTCCATCATAAAGACACAGGCGATCAGAATGGATGTGAAAACAGGGTTCATCTTCCTGCTGTATCCAAGAAGCACACCTTATATCAAAGATAGATATCATATCAGGGTAAAAGTATAAAAAAAGATATTCCAAGAGAATGGACCTAAGAAGCAAACTGGTGTAGCCATTTTAATATCTGACAAAATAGACTCTTAACCAAAACTCATCAGAAGAGATAGGGAAGGAGACTGCACTGACACACAGTATTAGCAAGTTGGCAAGAAAAGCATCATCTATCCCAGTCCATCTGGTGCAGTCATGCAGTAAGGATACCACCAAAGTCCAGCCTGGTGAACAAGTGAGTTTTCGTAGGATTACTCATCAAAGAAAAAAATCTACCAAGAGGACATTGCAATTCTTAACATCTATACACCAAACACAAAGGCACTCAAGTTCGTATAAGAAGCATCACTACAGCTTAAATCACATATTGACCTTCACACACTGATAGTGGGAGACTTCAATACTCCACTCTCACCAATAGACAGATCATTCAGACAAAATTAAACAGAAAAATGTCAAAGCTAAATGACATCATAAACCAGATGGACATAACATATATTTACAGAACATTTCACCTAAACACAAAGAAATATGCCTTCTTCTCAGCATCTCATGGAACGTTCCTCCAAAATTGACCATATATTCTGACACAGAACAAATCTCAACAGATACAAGAAAATAGGAATAATATCTGCCTCCTATCTGGCCACCAGTTAAAAGTTGCTATTAACAACAACAGAAACAACAGAAAGTTTACAGATGCATAGAAACCAAACAATGTACTGCCAGCTGAAACAACGTATTCTGATAGAAATTAAGAAAGACATTAAAGTCTTTCTAGAATTAAATGAAAATAAATACACAGCATACTCATGGGTCACAATGAAGGTGGTTCTGAGAGGCAAGTTCATAGCACTGAGTGCCTGCATAAAAAATTGCATAGATCTTATGCTAGCAACTTGGCAGCATGTAGAAGAAGCGGCAGGCTGCTTCCTGCCTCCCAGCTCCCCACCACCGGCTAGCTTTACCCAAAATAATTACATGGACACTGTATTCTTTTAAATACTGCTTGGTCCATTACTTCCAGCCTCTTATTAGCTAATTCTCGCATCTTGATTAACCCATTTCTATTAATGTGTGTAGCACCACGAGGTGGTGGCTTACCAGGAAGGATCTTAAGCTGCATCCATCTTGGAGAGGAGAGCTATAGCGTCTGCCTCACTGCCTTCTTCCTCCCAGCATTCAGTTCTGTTTACTCCACCTACCTAATTTTCTGTCCTATCAAAGGGCCAAGGCAGTTTCTTTATTAACCAATGAAAGTAACACATAGACAGATGACCCTCCTCCATCAGCAGCACACCTGATAGATCTAGAATAGAAAGACGAAATAAGATCCATAACAAGTAGATATATCAAAGCAATGATCAAATTCAGGGTTAAGTCCAGATAAGATAAGCAATTTAAACAGATCTATAAACCCTAGTGAAACAGAAGCAGTCATTGAAAGTCTCCCAGCCCCCTCTCCGCCACCCACACAAGCCCAAGACCAGATAGTTTTAGCTCAGAATGCTACCAAATGTTCAAAGAAGAGTTTCTCAAATTATTCCGCAAAATAGAAACAGAAAGAGCATTGCCAAATTTGTTTTGTGATTCCATAGTTACTCTGAATGATCCCCAAACCACATAAAGACCAACAAAGAAAGAGAATTACCTTAAGAGATACATACATGGATCTAATCTACATGGGAAGTAGAAAAAGGCAAGATCTCCTGAGTAAATTTGGAGCATGGGGATTATGGGAAAGGGTAGAAGGGGAAGAGGGAGAAAGGGAGGGGAGTGGAGATAAAAATAAAAACAATTAAAAATTTAAAAAATGAAACCATGAAATTTGCAGGTAAGTTGACAGGCATAGAAAAAAATCATCCTGAATGAGGTATCCCAGACCCAGAAAGACAAACATGATATATATTTGTTTGTATGTGGATATTAGCTATTAAGCAAGCTATGTCTGTAGAACTAGAGGTTAAGCAAAGAGTAAGGGACTGGGTGGGGGACATGTAGATCTCATATGGAAAGTGAAATTGAAAAGATAGTTTTGGATGGATGGAGGTGGCAGTGGTGGTAGCTGGAACAGGAGGATCAAGTTGGGAGAGGGAGCGAAGAAGGGAATAAGGGAGGAAATGGGTTAGACAGCTAAAATTAAGGGCCATCTAATGGTAATATGGAAGCCTAATACAGCAGAAGCTTCATAAAACATGTGCATATATAAAGGTAATTGAAATGAAACAATGGAGGAGACAGAGCCCTAACTGGCCATCTCTCATCGCCAAATGCAGTTTCCAGTATCAGGATTGGATTACATCTAATGGGGTTGTTGGCCAAGGGGGTCCTATGGGAATCCCTAAACAATCTAGGCTGCTCTCCACAAACTGACAGCAAGGACCTATTGCTGAAGACAACCCCTACACAACTCATCAAGCAAGGAGATGTTGAGCTGGTGCCTACATAGAGCCTTCACTCCTGTGTTTCAGTGTCTTTGATACAGGGAGATGCTCCATGCTCGAAAGGGGAGAAACATAAACACCAGCCCAGTCACGAACCCTCTGAATCACAATGGTGTCCTGCCTTCAAGATATGCTAGTGTCATGGTGGCATAAAGCTTGTAGGAGTAGCCAACCAATATCTGATTTGACTTAAGGCCAATTTCACTGGGTTGCACCCATTCCTGACACTGCTTGGGTGATTAAGAATCTGAGACTAGGCTGGGCCGTGGTGGCGCATACCTTTAATCCCAGCACTAGGGAGGCAGAGGCAGGCGGATCTCTGTGAGTTCGAGGCCAGCCTGGTCTATAATAGCTAGTTCCAGGACAGGAACCAAAAAGCTACAGAGAAACCCTGTCTCGAAAAAAAAAAAAAAGAATCTGAGACTAGATAGCCCAAGAACCTAGGGTGAAACTACTGTTCTACTAGAAGAATGTAGCAATAAAATGACTCCAAATGATATTCTGCTATACTCATAGATTAGTGCCTTATCCAGTCATCGTTGGAGAATCTTCCCCCTGCATCAGATAGGAACAGATGCAGAGATCCACAGTTAGACATCATGCAGAGAGTAAGAGAACTTGAAACATCCAGCTCTAAATGGTATGTCTCATCAAATCCCTCTCCTCAGGGCTCAGAGAACCTCACAGGAGAAGAGGCAGAAAAAGTGAAAGAGCCAGCGAGGATGGAGGACACCAGGAAAGCAAGGGCCTCTGAATCAACAAAATGAACACACATATGAACTCACAGAGATGGAGGTGGTACACACAGGACCTGCATGGGTCTGCACCAGACAAGGTCCTAGAGCTGCAAGTAGGAGACACATGCCCTCATCCTAACCCAGAAACAATCTCAAATTAATAACCACTTGCAAATGAAAGATTAGTTTCTCCCAGGGATTCTCACTGGGGAAATAAACTGCTCTTATGCGTGGGCTGTGTGTCCAGCAGTAGATGCCACTAGAAAGTGAACTCAGTGGAGCTTGGAGGTTCCTTGTCTCGTAATGTCATTAAAATGATATTTAAAAGTGATCTTATTATTTTAAATTTTTATTTTATTTATATGTCATTTTCTTTTCTCTTTTTATCCTATGTGTATATATTAGGGCTTCCAGTCTAGTGTTTTTATGGGATTCCTGAGTGTGTGAATGAGTGAGTCTCTGCTTCTTGTGCCTTCTCTAGGGCTCTTTTCTTTCTTTTTGTTTTGTCCTATTCCAATACATTGGTTTTTGTTTTACTTTATTATATTTTATTATCATCCTTTAGAACCCTGTTTGTTTTCTAGTGAGAAAGGGGGTGGATTTAGATGGGAGGGGATATAGGAAGAAACTGGAAAGGGAAAAGGGAGGGGAAGCATAATAGGACATATTTTTGATAAAAAGGTTTATTTTCAACCAAAGAGTGAAAAACACTTATTTTAACATGAAGGTTTTGTTTAACATGAAACTCACTGGTAGAGGAGGTGGTCAGTATGTATTGGTTTCTAGGTTCTGTCTGTAATACCAAAACATTTTTTTCATTATAAAATTAAGGATTGCATTTCTCAAAAAAGGTTGATTTTTATGTAGGACAAAAGATGGGGGTCTTCTTTTATGCACCCTCATTGAATATTAGGTTACTGTGCTGGGCTTCTATTCTAGATTAACAATCAGTGCATCTGTGTTTGTTCCAGGACCATGCTGTTTTTATTGCTGTGACTTAATTAATTGAAATCAGGTATGTTGACACCCCTGGCATTATTATTTTTGCTGAGGATTGCTTAAGCTATCCTGAGTCTTTTGTGTTTCCATGTGGATTTAAAGATTACTTTTCTATTTTTCTGAAGAATGATGTTATAATTTTTCAGGAATGTTGAATTGAATTTGTAGACTGCTTTTGGCAGTATGACCATTTTTATAATATTAATTTTCCAATCCATGAGTATGGGAGGTCTTTGAAATCTCTTGACATTGTCTTCTATTTATTTCTTCAGTGTCAAACAATAACTTTTAAAACCCAGAATTCTAACACAATGCAATTCAAAGATACACTAATTTGATACTTACATGCTAAGGAATGATGACCATAGGAAAATATTGTCTTTGTTTTCTGTAATTAAACCATTGTGCTTCACTAAGAGCAAGAAACTGCATGTGTTCAGTAAAACCACACAGTGTTTGGTGGACAGTTGTCTTGAACTTCAAGGAGGTGTTTCAGGCAGAACTCTTTGGCATTGCATGGTACCCTGAAATACTCCGTGCAAAGTGTGCACGTTACTTGCTTAGAATGAAGGCTGCAGAGAAATGGTGTGATGCAACACTTGGTCGCATGCCACCAGGAACATTTTGGATTCATTATCTGCTTGACTTTGAATTAAATCTTTGTTGTTGCATACCCTAAAACTTTTTAAATTCTTCTTTCTTCTTTTTTTGTGCAGCTCTCACATTCAGTATGTGATCCCATGGAGGTTATAATCAATAGTTTAAGACGGTCTCTATGGCCAGAAGATGCTGAAAGATGCTATGGAGGCTGCTGGGGAAGATACCAACAGTCTTATTCAGCTCTACTATTTCCTACCAGTCAAGGTATGTCCCCTGGTACAATAGAGGCACAACTCTTATGGGGCAACCAAGCACTTCCTTAGAGGATTTAAGATTCATTCCACAGGCAGGGGATTCACGTCTGGCTCTGTAAACCCGTTCAAAAGCCTGTGGCTGGAACAGTCATAGTTTCTAGTGGAGAAGAAAATTGCTTTTGTTTTGGACAAGTGGACATGTCATTCCTGTCAAATTACTTTCAAAATGTTTATGTTTGCGCACTTAGAGCAGTTCTACTTTTGGCTCTGGAAACGTCTTTCTGCCATGGGCTGTGGAAACAACTGGATGTTTGTCAATGCTGAGAACAAGTAGCTATCAAGTGCTCAGTCCTAAATGCTCACCTCTATCACACCTTTGACGTGCAGAAAGTATCACAAAAGAGAGGGAAGAGAAAACGTAAGAGCTGGAAGAAGGGGAGGAGAGTTGTGGAAGACTGTCTGTGCAGAACATCAACAACAACACTGCAACCATGAACTCATAGCATCTGTAATCATGTGGGATCCTAAGGTCGGCCTCTTCAACATATCATCATGAATAGAGGAGGGGATAAGTAAGACCCCACCTGTAATATGAGGGCCTGCTTGTTGGGGTTTCAGTCCTGTCCAGTTCCCACAGCCGGCAAGCCCCAAAGAAATTCACACAGAGGTCTCCATAAGATATAATCTGATTGGCCCATTAGCTCAGGCTTCTTATTAACTCTTGTAACTTATATTAACACATTATTCTTATCTATGTTAGCCACATGGCTCAGTACCTTTTTCAGCAGGGCAGGTCATATTCTGCTTCTTTGGTGTCTGGACAGGACTAGGGAGGAATGGGCTTCCTTCTTCCCAGAATTCTCCTGTTCTCATTGACCCGCCTCTACTTCCTGTCTGATTATCCTGCCTCTACTTCTTGCTTGGCTGCTGGCCAATCAGCATTTATTTAAAACGTAATTGACAGAATATAGACAATTCTCCCACACCACCCACCTACCCCCAAGGATTATAGACAGCTAACAGTTACGAGGGTTTGGGTCTTATGATGCAACACTTCTCCCTGAGGAGCTATTAGCAACTGTTACTAGGGCAGGAGGCAACATTTTCTTCAGTGAGTATCCCATGTTCCTACAGATAACCTCTCGTTCACACTCACGCTAGCACTCTAATGAACTCGTTAGGTCACACACTTTGTATGCACATACACAAAGGCATGGAAGTCAAAGGGTTGGGAAGAGGAAGGGGATCAGAAGAGTATGAAAGAGTATATCTACATGAGATGTCATAATAAAGCCCATTATTATATTAATACATGCCAATAAAAGTTATAAAAGATGCTAGTTCTAGACAGTGGATGGCAGAGCACTTGCCCTCGAGGCAAGGTTGAAGTATGCCAAGCTAGATTCTGATAGCTTTTCCCTAGCTTCTCTCCAAACTCGAAGTGGGTCCCTTGTGTCTTCGTACTGCTCGCCAGCTATGTGCTGCCTGCCATGATTTTCACGCTTTGGGCCATTCTTCTGGCTTGTATTTCTGTAGACTCCTTCTCTGTGTTGGGGCTGATGTGTACGAAGAAGTCAAGCTCAGGGCAACCCTTGTCTCATACCCCTCATCCCATCTGCAGCCCCACAAGGAGTTCCCACAGTATTGCTTTCTTCTGGTGCAGGTGTGGTCTCAGGGCGTCTCAAGATAGACCTCCGGCAGCCTCGTGAGTCTGTCAGCACTGGTTGCTGGATTGAAGTCCCTTTGCAGTCCTGGATGAATGATAGACCACCTTCATCAGTTATCCTACCTAGACAGTGTTTGCCTTTCAACAAAGTCTTCATTACTCCATTACTCCAGAAAAGGAATTTGGAAATTTCCAATGCTTGGGCAATCCCAGCTGGAGAGAGATGTGGGGTTGGAAACTTTTTCCATTCCTTCTCAAAGGACACCTGAAACCCACTTCTTATTTTCTCCCCGGTTTCCTAAAGCTCTACCACCAGCAAGGCTCTATTAAGCACCCACTGTACGTGTGGTGACAAACTATGTGTTTGGAGTTTCTCCCGGGATTATGTTGACTTACAGTCACATGTAGAGAATCCGCTCCCTCTTTTTCACTCCTCTCTGTGAGGTTCTCATGCCCCTTGACCACCAGGTTGAGAGGAGAAAGAGTCCGGAAGGGGGACAGAAAGCTTTGGTGGCCCACAAGCATGAACGGAGACAGCCCTCTGGGAGACAGATTATGGTGAATTAGCTCAATTTTATTCCAGAATATAAGGAATACGTGGGATTGGGAAGCCTGAGAACCAACCCCAGTTTCCATTAAGTGGCATGCTGCTCCTACCACAAGGCCTAGTATGTGGCCACAGGGTCCATAGCAGAGCTTCTAGTGCATCTTCTCTGCAGGAATTGGTGCCAAGGGTCAAGCTAAGGATGAATCAGGCATCTGGTTTAGAGAGAGCTTGGGACATTGTCCAGATAAGGGCAGGTAGAGAGGAAGCTTTGCTGGAGGGATGGAGCTCCATGATGCTGAGCTGTTGAGAGTAGCTGCTAGGCCATGGGGAGGCTGCAACCTCTGACCAGCCAGCGATGTCTCACAAGCCCTCCCCTATCTCCGTTCTGTTGTATTAGCTCACACTCTGTTTCTTGGGAACAGAATCCTTGATATTGGGTGCTTTACAGAGAAGGAAATGTTCCTTTAGTCTAGAGTTTCAGACTCTGAGCATTGAAGACCAGATGACTGTATCTGTTTGGCCCTGTGGGAGTTGTTCTGGCTTCATCACAGAACCACGGGGAAGGGGAAAAGGAATCATCTGTGTGCAGAAGAGGACCTTGCAAGTGGTGTGGCCTCATTTTGAGTCAACCAACTCTCATGAGAGTCAAGTGGAGTCCCCCAGGAATCAGACTGATCTCTTTCAGAGTCACGGAGCTCTCACTTCCCCAGACAGGATGGCTATTGTCATGCCAGCAAAGAATAAAGACCTAGGGACCTAGGGAACAGAGAGCTCAAACTCTGCTAGTGGGGTGTAAATGAGCACAGCTATTACAGAGACAGTATGAGAACGCTTCAAAAGATGGCAGCTGTATCTACTGTAGGCTCCACGGTCCCGTTCTGGGGGTGTGCCCAAAGAAAGTGGAACCACACCTCAGGGCTATCTGCCCTCCTGGGTTGGTTGCAGCACTTCCCACAATAGCCAAGGCATGGGATGAATCTTCATGACGACTGCACACACATTCACACACCCACACAAGACGGAGCATCATCGAGCCATAACAATGCATTCTGTCATCTGTGACAAAAATAAATGGATTAGGGGGCTCTTACATTAGGTGAAATAAGCCAGGCATAGAAAGACGTGTTCTCACATATATTTGGAAGCTAAGCAAATTGATGTTAACATAGAATAATAGAATAGTAGCTGCTAGAGGCTAAGATGGGGCAGGTCGTGGTGTGCGGATAGAGAGAGGGCAGACACTGGGCACAACTAGACTGGAAGAATGTCCGAAAAGGGAGACTTCAGGTCACAATAAGTTATTGTCCATTTTATGAAGAAGTGGAAGAGAACCTAAAGATGACTAAAACAAAGAGATTATGAGGAGACCAAAGTACTAATGGGCCCGGGCTGGTGAGCCCAGTGTCGGTGAATTGAAACCACACTGCCATTACAAATAAGCAGGATTATAATATTTATGAAAAACATCTCATCTGAGGGCAATGTCCTTAGGAACCTCCCGTCATCTGCCCTTAGCCTGAAAGATAGCACCACCTCCCAACTCTGGGGACCAAGTTTCCAGAATGTGAACCTTCTGGGAGCACTCCCCTCCACCCTCCCAAAGGGAACTGGCTTTCTTGTCCCCTTGTCTAGGGTACCTGGGACGTTTTTGGCGACAGTCACTTCCTTATTCCTGCCTGTCTCCAATTATGCTGAATGAAGCAGGTCACTGCTATAGGACCTGCTCCTCCTGTCCACTCCCCGTAAGCTGCAGTGTCCCTGCTGGGCTCCAGACTCCCTCTGCAGGAACCGGGCTGTCTCTCCAGAGGCACCACCTTCTGCAGAGATGCTCACAGAAACACTGCTGAGACCGAGGAGCAGGAAGATTTATTTGCTTATGTTTTATTTCTTTTAGGGGTAAGGACTTCAGTGGTGGAATGTCTCTTCTATTTCGTATCCTGCTTTAGACTGAATGAGCAGGTTCATCTGTCAGCTCCTGTAAAACGTGTCCAATTAGGTGAGTATGGTTGCCACAGCAGCGATGTGGAAGAAACCAGAGTGGGGTGGGGTGGGGCAGCCTCTGTGATTCAGGGCTGGACATATGTCTCTAGGAGATGACCACGTGCATGGCTGTCTCCGGCCTTGGGAATGGAGTTAGAGAGGTCTGGCTAGGCAGGCAGGGGGAAATTGCAGCTGTCCAGTGTGGACTACTTGTTGGGTGCTGGAGTCCATATGGCTGTGCTTTAGAGAGAGCAGGGGCTTTGCTGCCTACTGCGCTGGCCGTGGGCACAGTAGGGAGGCTTGCAAATGTATGATTAGCTAATGAAAAGTTGCGTTTTGCAGAAAGCAGCCGAATCTGTGGGAGAGTGGCAGCTGCTGTGTAAGCAGATGCCCTAGGAAAGGCCCCCAAACCTGCAGGATCTGCACATTTTCTTCACTTCTGTCTGGGAGGCCAGCACCGAGCAGTCACTACTGGACTTTCCAGAAGGCATCAGGAAGCCAGGGACTGTGACTTGTTTAGATTTGTCCGAATCGTTGTGGGCTGCCAAATCACACAGACGGCCGCAGTCAGTTGCTTTCTCCATGCTGCTCAATCGGTGGCCCACACTTTATCAGAAGCATCTCTCTTCCACCCTGGATGTTGTCATGACTTAGCATAGAGTCGGCCAGGAGTCTGTTTCTTTTTCCGCAACACTGCTGCATTTGCTCAACTGCACCATTAGCTGGGAGGTGATAGCCGACCACAGCTCCATCCGTTTCTCCGACTCTGGCCATTGTTTTCTGAATCCATGCTGGCGGAGAACAATAGGGGCCACCCTCTCACACTCTCGTTCCAGGACTAATGGTGATGGGAGAGGGGAAATTCAATTTGGTATGGATTGGGAATTCACAGCTTGGCTTTGCCTGTTAAGAATTCCTTTGGATAAAGGGAGAGCCCTTTTTCCATGAATCAGGGCGCGAGAGTGTGTGTGTGTGTGCATGTATCCACATGATTGCTTCCACGTAGAGCTGTGGGAAAACCTAGGCTCTTGTCTTCCTTCCATCTTTTCCATTCTTGTCAGCCTCTTATTAGCATTTTTAGGAGGTTATGAAGTTGGTGGATGGTAGAGTTTGTAAGTTAGACTGGAGGAATGTGTTTTGTGGGTTTTCGGTTGTCTGACCAACAACTTGGCCCAAATCGAATCATTGAATCATACCATGAAATGAAGACTAGAAAATAATCTCCAATCTTCTCCTGTTGTGGTTAAGGAAACTAAGCTGTGCAGAGATGACTCCTCTTCTTAAAGATACAGGTCAGGGCAATGGTCTCCAGGTGTGCCAGCCGCCAGGTGTGTGTGCTCAGGTGTGCCAGGTCACGTGGAATCTAGATGGACACAACAGAAGCCAACTTTGGAAGATTCACCTGGAAATTTGTTGCAAATATTGGATGGATGATGCAAATTCTCAGAAATCCCAGATGTTGTGAAAGACTAGATCTGGAGATAAGTTGGAAAGAAGACCTTTCTAGAAGGTTAGAGAGGTTGTGTGAGGATGACCCGCTGGCCAGTCTGCCAGGGCAGAAACAGATACCAACACTTTCTGTCTCCGTGCACCTCTTCTGACTGTTGGTGCCCTGGAACCGAGCACCCAGCACTTCTCTCTGCTGTGTGCCCATCACGACCCCTCAGAAGTCACTGCAGACAGTCCCTGACTCTGGGAGATCCTCAAATCTGCCTGCCTGGGGAAACTCTGTCCCTGGAACGTGATCGGCTCATGGCAGAGCAGGTTACAGTAATGATGACTCAACACTCAAGAAAGCACCTCAGTGAGGGGCGGGAGTTGAGGTATAAATACCCAGGCCGCTTCCTTTAGCGCATGTGTTTGCCTGACAGACATCCGCAGGGTTCCGAGCAGACTGAGCTTAGCTCATCAGTGTGCACCTTCTCCCCTCAGGTTTTACTGTTTTTCTGCTTCCACATTACTTCCTAGGATATTGCTGTCATGGTCAGTCTTGAAACAATGAGTGCAAATAAACTCTTCCTTCCTTAAGTTGTAGTATTTTATCACAACGGGAAGAAAATAAATCCGTACATCTCCCAAATGCAACACATTCAAATGTTTTAGAGTCTCCTTTTGAGAACCCTAAATTAAGAAAAGTCTCCTGCTGGGTGTGGTGGCACATGCATTTAGTCCCAGCAGAGGACTGCAGAGATCCCAGGGGCAGGCAGAACCCTGTGAGTTCGAGGCCAGCCTGGTCTACAAAGTGAGTTCTGGGGTTGGGAGACTTTGATGCTTCTCCAAAGGTCCTTTTAGGGAGAAGTCAGGACACATGCCTGCAATCCAACTTACCAACCTTCATGCATTAGCTGTGAGGTGTCTTCTGTGTTCATTTTCTTTTCTTTCTTCAAAATACCCGGTGAAGCTATTGTTTCCACGGTTTCCACCTGGGGCAAAGCCTGCCCCATTATTTAACAGCAGCCTTGATTCTTTTGTTCCCAAGTTAGCCACGAACCATCTTGAAGTCATCCAGACACATGACAGTTCCCTTGGAGACATTTCATCTCCCAACTGAATGAGGCAGGAAACTAAGCTTGTGTCCGTGGAGCTGGAGAGGCAAATGAAAGTGGCTACGGCTTCGAACACAAGGCTCTTTAGCAGAAATTGTCTGCTTTCACGCTCGCTTATCCTCCTTTTCTTCCTTCTTTCTCTCACTCAACCTGACTGAAGTTTACATAATTAGAGTGTTTGTAATCCTTCACTGGCCCATAAAATGGCAGTCTACCCAGCTATGTTTTTATGTAATGAACAACTTACCACTCGCCTTAGTTACTTTTCTATTGTGAGGAAGTAGCACGACCTAAACAAGTTATAAAAGAAAGCATTTAATTTTGCTTATGATTTCAGAGAGCTAAAGACCATGAAACAATACCTAAGAGCTCACATCTTGATCCACAATCATGAGGCAAAAAGAAAGACAGCACTTGAAATCTCAGGAATCTTTTGAAGCCTCAAAGCCTCCTCAGTGACACACCTCCTCAAGCAAGGCCAGGCCTCCTACTCTTTCCCAAACAGTTCCACTTACTGGGAACCAAACATTCAAACACAGGAGCATGGGGGCATTCTTAATCAAAGCACTCATTACAAAGGCTAGATTCACGGATAGATTCTATGTACTCTTTGGCACTTTGCCAGTCTCATATGCCTTCTCCTACCTCAAGAACCAGTATCCTGGACCTTATTGTCACATTTTTTTTGTTTTATATTATTTGATCTCCTATCTTTGAGCATAGAAACAGAATGCTAGGAAAGGCCTATACTATGGTGTTTATTAAAGGTTTATTAAAGAAGTTTATTAAAGGGAAATAGATATACCCCACAGTCTCCACACAGTTAAACAGTTGCATGGCTAGAGCCTGCTTGGTTACTGATCCCAGCCTTAGTATCAAAGAGACTGAAGGAGGGGGACCCGCCAGAGCTGAGGAGCTATGAGCCCTAGGAGCTGCACCTACTGGGTCAGAATCATGAGCTGCTGAATGAGAATGCGAGCTGCTTTGTGTCGGCCCTTGACCTTGATTAGCTAGTGGTGTAACATGTACACGAGCTGTGGCAGGGATCAGCTCCCTGGATTAGCCAATGGTGTAACGGGTACACGAGCTATGGCATGAATCAGCTCCCTGGATTAGCTAGTGGTGTAACAGGTACACGAGCTGTGGCAGGGATCAGCTCCCTGGATTAGC
>NC_022030.1:45772027-45789946 GCF_000317375.1 Microtus ochrogaster
TGTGGCAGGAATCAGCTCCCTGGATTAGCTAGTGGTGTAACATGTACACGAGCTGTGGCAGGGATCAGCTCCCTGGATTAGCTAGTGGTGTAACAGGTACACGAGCTGTGGCAGGGATTAGCTCCCTGGATTAGCCAGTGGTGTAAGGGTACACAAGCTGTGGCAGGGATTAGCTCCCTGGATTAGCCAGTGGTGTAAGGGGTACACGAGCTGTGGCAGGGATCAATTCCCTGGATTAGCTAGTGGTGTAACCAGTACAAGAGCCGTGGCAGGGATCAATTCCCTGGCATCCACCTTCTGAACACAAGGTGGAGATACCTTCAAGTACTGGGCATAATGTCCTCTATGGCCTTGCTAACCAGATTAACTGGCACAAACAATTCGGCATAAGTGGCATGCACTTATCCGCCATATCCAACTGTATTTCTACAAAATAACTTATTTGTAAAGATGTATTGCTTCCTAAAAAAGTATATTATGATGTCCATAGCCTTTTAGGGTGTACTCTTTTTCTTTTTTTTATCTTTATTTTATTTTATTTTTTTTACTTTACTTCCTACCTTCAGGGCTTAGCCACACTGCTGAGTACAGTTGCAGTTTGTTCTCCGTTACATCCTGCCCTGTGAATGAAGCATCGTTTATTCAGGTGTTCTGTTGATGGACGTCTGGGTGGCTTCCAGACCTCACTGCTGGGAATAATGCTTCTCTGAGCATTCTTGTAGGTGTCTCCAGGTGTACCGGGGCAAAAGTCTCACATGGCATTACACCAGGGAAGAAAGGCCCCAGCTCCCAGGAGTGATCAATAGATCGCCCATCCTCTCTCCACTACAGCTTGTTTTCACTTTCCTTTTACAAACAGAAGCCTTACATTTGGGCAAACTTGTCAGGTTTTAAAATCATACTTCTTAGTTTAAGAAATCCTATTCTATCTCAAAGTCTAAAAGATATCTGCCTCTGAGTTTAGCTGAGAGTTTTCAAGTTTTATTATTATTATTATTATTATTTATTATTATTTTTTATTGTAGTTTTGCCCTTCATGCATCTGGAAGGAATTTTGGTGTACAGGGCGATGCATGGATCCAGTTTCGTATTTTTTCTGTATGGATAACCCCTTTTACCCAGCTGTATTTATTTTCCCACTGATCTGGAAGGCCGTTTCTGTCATATACCACAGTTCAATCACGCAAAGGTCTGTTCTGAGCTCTCTATTCTAGTTCATGGTCTGTTTGCCTGTTCCCATGCCAGGACCATCCTGTCTTCATTACTGCAGTTTCACATAAAAGCATGTTTTCTGGTGGAGCGAGTCTTCCCTGGATGCTCATCCTGGCTAAGTTTCTCCCTTTTACTATTTTAAATGAATTTTAGAGTCAGCTTCATTGAGTGCCATGAAAACACATTAGCACTGGGTGGCGATGGGGGGATGCATGTACCGAGCTGTGGTCTTCTTATTTGCATTGTGCTGAAACCTCCAATTAACTTGGGTCATGCTAGTTTCTATTACTATAATGCTGTAATTATTTCTAGAGAGGTCAGGAATGCATTTTTATGGTTCTTGATATCTTTCTCAGCCATGATTCTTCTGTTTAATTTTACTTTCTGATTGTTTATCCCAGGCACACAGAAATGCAACAGAGTTCTGCTTTTTTTTTTTAATCTTGTTCTAATTTGCTTAGAGATCCTTTTTGCTTTTCTGTGCAAAGTGACATCATCTAAAAATAATGACAATTTTATTTTTCCTTCCCTTTCCTTCATTTAAAAAAATCAGTTATTTTAGTTACTGGATAAAATGACAGGCTTCATTCTGACATGGTCATAGACAGACATCATTGCACCTTGTTCCTGTTCTCACCACAATCTCCTCCCTTGCGCCTTCTTGCTAGTGTCTCTTCTCCCCATTGCTCCCCCTACATCCTGTTGGGGCCATCAATACTGTGCCAGACAGAACTAAGAGCTAACCCTGTCTTCCCAGTCACTGAGTCTGGCCAGGGAGCTCCCTGCATCCTCCTGTCTCTGTCTTTTAGAGCTGGAATTCCACCAGGCTTTTTATGTGAGTGCTGGGGATTCGAACTCGGGTCCTTATGATTACTCAGCATGTGTTCTTACCCACAGAGCCATTCCCTAGCTTAGGCAGCTATTAACTACAGACAAAAGAGAAGACACGTGCAGCCAACAAACTAGAGCCCATACCCCTCTGTAAAGAGCCTCCAGCCAACCATAGCTACAAGCACAGACTATTAGTCTACCTAAAATTGTGATGTACTCTAGCAAATCTGGGTGTGAGAGGGAAGAGTGTGCATGTATCACAGAGGTGGAGGTGTTTGGCAGGATAGAGTTACCTTGGTGGAGGTCTAAGGATAAAAAATAAATTCCATATTCAATATGGGTCATATAAATCAATAGCAAATAAATTCTAGTAGGACCAGGAATTTAAAACACACATTATCTACTCATATGAAAAAAAAACTTTAAATATCCAGGAGAAGGAATTTACACTAGCTGCCCTTGGAGAGGCTCTTTAAATTAGTTGCTTTTAAAACAGATGTATTTACGTTTGTTTTTTAAGTTATGTGCATATATATGTGTGTGTGTGTGTGTGTGTGTGTGTGTGTGTGTGTGTGTGTGTGCGCTTTGTGTAGAGGAATGCCACTTGTGTGTAGGTTCCTGTAGAGGTCAGAAGAGCGTGTCAGAGCCTCTGAAGTGATTTACATGTGTGTTTGTGAGCCTGTCTGGTGATGGGTGTGGGAATCGGCCCTCTGGAAGAGCAGGAAAGACTCTTAACTATTGTGCTGCTGCTCTAGCACCAAGCAGCCCCTTTTCATGTTTGACAGACTCAACTAAGAAAATAAAGGAAGCAGCCTCTATCTAACTCCCCAGCTTCTAGAGCATACTTGAAGACTCCAGGTAGAGGGATTAGAAGATGGGGTCTCCGAGTTTGGAAAGGAACCTGCAGGAATGACAGTGGTGCCAGGGTATCTTGTGCCGGGTGAGATAAGGGCCCCTTTTAGGACTCAGCAAGAATTTGGGACGGAGCCCAAGATCTTGGAGGGTTGTCAACATTTGTTGTATTAGTCTATAATTATTCCACAACCCACAACACTGGACCATTTTCTCAGTTCTTTTTCTAGAAAGTTTTTTTCCCCCTAGGCCACCTTGCTAAAATCAAGGAACATTTAAACAGTGTAACATACAATTTAATTTACTTAGTCCCAGACACCATTTTAGACACTGCAGATATGCCTCTCAGCACCAGGTGATCCTGCTGACTTCTGTTCTTGAAGTATTTGCTTCCCCAGACTTTATTCTTTTCTCTTTCTTCTGTGGTTGTCCTTCGTCCTCTTAAGGTTTTTCTGCCCACTCATTAAAGCTGGTGTGAGTTCCCTATGCCACCTTCTAGCTATATTAAATAGTTTAGTTTCTCTGAATCTCTTGGCTCCCCTCTGGTAGTTTGTGTTCCCCCTTCTGTCTTGAATGCTTTCTGTTCAGTACCCCCACTTCATCTCACACAGCTTTCAGGCTCCATTCATCTGTGAAGTCCACCAGGAAGTGAGTTCCTTCTGGGGGTCTATTAGCAAGGGTGATACTGGTGCTTCTGAAAGCACACAGGCATGCTGAACTCCCAGATGTGATCCCAGCATCCACATGTCTCTCCCGAGCTCCAGAGGCACATGTTCATCTACCAGCAAGCCCACCTCCCTCCAGTTCTCACTTACTAACCCCCATGTGCAGACGGAGCTTATCTTCCATCTAAATGCCCCTCTCTGGAGGGTCTGTATCTGTGAACCATGTAAGTGCCCACTTAGACTTCATGAGTTCACTCTCCCTCATTCCTCATCTCTTTTTCTTGACTGAAGCTGTGCTCTCACTGACTTTCTTTTTTATAGAGAACTAGGCTGCAGCTCTATGGCCATCAGATTGTTTGTCCCCAGTCCAGTGCCTGGCAATGGGTAGCATACAAATAAATACTTCTTCATGGACTAGCTGGATGTGCCACTCAATATCCTTTGGGGTATGGGACTCATTTTCAGAAATGAGCAGGGGCGATGAATGTTGGAATCCCATTTGTGGTTGCTCATTGATTTTAAAACCTGCCTGTGGCCTTTGATTGCTTTAAAGCCTTCAAGCGCTTGTATTCAAGGACCTGGTTTCTCCACATGGTCTCAGACCAAGACATGTGTAAGCGAGGAACCACATCAGAAGAAGAGGAAGGCAGTGCCGACTGACAGAGGCAGGGCTGGTGAGTGGCCCACGGTGGAGCTGACTCTGCTCGTGCTTAAAAATGATGCTAACGTAACTGGCTTTGGCCCCAACTGGAACCACAATAATAGAGCTGGGGAGGTATCAGGAAATGCCTGCACCCTTTCAGAGAGATGCTCTTGGGGTGTGGTCTAGGTTTCTCGGTGGTCGGTGAGACTGGCCTCCTGCAGGAAGAATATATAAATGCTATCCTTCTGTGGTTGGTGAGCATCGTGACTGCATCTGAAGATCTTCATGTGGTGTCTCTATTAAAGAGGGGACGTTCTTTTGAGATTGTGAGCAGGGACTAGAAGGCAGGGTTCTTTTTTTTTTTTTTTGTCTCAATAAAGAACACAGGTGTGGGTCGAAGTCTGAGAACGGCTGCTCCAAGGGTGGCTTGGCCAACAGAAGAGAAGCTTGGAAATTGTTGCCCTGCAATCACTCCCCATGGGCTGGCCCCCAACCTTTAGCTCCCGGCTGCCTGGAGTGAAAATTGGAGGAGGAAAACTGGAATTACCCAGAAAGAGTGTTTTTCCCCCAAGGCTGTGTGATGTAGTTAGGCCAGCAGGGAGCTACTGCTGATGACACTGGCGAAGATGAGGGCAAATGAGGGCTTACATCCATCTCAACAACTCTAGATTAGACTCTAATAGCAGGTGGAGGAGGCACCTTCCCCACCTCTTTCTGTCTGGGAAGTTTATTTAATCACTCACTCATCAGGGTTTTTGAGCATCTTTTAAATGGTAGGCACATGGCTAGTCTCTGAGATGACAGCCCTGCCAATGTGGGCTTCGATCTGGCCTCACTGAGCAGCCAGTCCAGTATGTGTGAGACAGAGGTTCCAAAGGGGGCTCAATGACAATTTGTGACTTGTGATAAGAAGTGGTGATGGTGGCCTCTCAGGAAAACAGAGTTGAGGAGTGCATGCACACGTGCAGGCTCCATGGCAGGAAAGGTGATGGCTGAAGGAGCCAGAGGTCAGGCGACACATCCCTCAAAGGTCACGAAAGGGGCCCAGGAGATGGCTCAGGGGACAGAGCACTTCCACACCGGGATGACGGCAGAGTTTGAATCTTTAGAATCCACATAAAAGCTGGGCAGGCATGGTGGCTTGTCTGTAATCTCTATGCATGGGAGGCAAAAGTGGGGGATCCCTAAGGCAAGCTGGGCTAGACTAGCTGAATCTGGCAAGCTCAAAGTTCAGCTGTGGACCTTGCCTCAGTAAATAAAGTGAGGGAGTGGTTGAGGGAAACGTCTGACTTCAAACTCTGCCCCCCCTCCACACACATGTACACATGCTCATGTACATCTGCATGGGAGTGACCAACACATGAGCATAAAAGTGAGCATGTATGCACTAGTGCACACAGATACACAACTTTGTCACATTGAGCACTTTTTGCTGTTTTAAGTACAATGAACAGATGATGAAAGTTTTAAATAGGAGATAACTTTTCTTTTTTTTTTTAAAACAAGATCACGTTGGGGCCTTTGTAATCCTAGGAGGAGTGAAAGCAAGGAGGCAGGGAGGGCGGCTGAATATGGGGATCTTGAAAGGATTAGGCTACAGAAGAAGGAAAAATGCCACACACAAGCCACATATTGAGGATTCCCATTTCTATGGAATGTCTACAACATCAAGGTTTCTAGACACAGGAAGCCAAGTAGTGGTCGACAGTGGCTAGGATGAAGGAGCAAGGGAGTGTCTGCTTTGTGGGTATCAGGTATCATTTCAGCGTGATGAAAATGTTCAACTGCATAGTGTTGATGATGTCACCTGTCTTAGTTAGGGTTTCTATTGCTGTGACGAAACACCATGACCATGGCAACTCTTATCAAGGAGAAAACCATTTAATTGAGGGTGATTTGCATTTTCAGAGGTTCAGTCCATTATCATCACGGTGCAACATGGTGGCATTCAGGCAGACATGGTGCCGGAGAAGCAGCTGAGTGTCCTTCATCTTGACTTGCAGATAACAGGAAGTGGTCTAAGATACTGGATGTGGCTTGAGCATATGAGATCTTTCCAGAGTTTGAGGAACAGGGAAACAAACAAGCAGCCTGCTGCTACAAATGGCACCAAGGTGGTGGACCAAATCCACATAAAACCTGAGAGGTCTTGGAAAGGAATTCAAGACACTAAAAAACAAAGTTTAGCTGCATTTATTTTCATGAATGGGCTTTGCTTGCTGGAGGCATGCTTTGGCTCCTTTAAGAGAGGTTTCCCTGACTCCACAGTAGCAGAAAATCTATGCCATTTTGAAATGCTGCCTTTCTGGGCCGTGCTGCCAGCACAACCTCTGGCTCTTTCAGAAGACTGAGAATTTGGATGGGGTTTGTGAGCAGCATGCTACAGCTTGCTTGATGGCAATGTGGACCAGCTATGTGCCTGGAAGTGAGGCGGTGTGCATGGCTCTTGGAAGCCAAGAGCAGTTCTGCCATGTTGGAATAGGCAAGGCAAGCAGGAAGTGCCATATATACTCTAGCAATACTGCAGCTTAGATTCTAAAGTACTTAGCATTTTAAGAAGCGCTTCTGGTCAGAAAATAATTACAGGTATGCAATAAAGACAAATCCAGATAAAAAGGCCTATAAATGGGTTACAGTGTTAGATAAATGTATGTAGACTTGGGACAGAGAAAGGGGAAAAAAGATAAAGTCTTTAAGGAGACAGAGTACAGACAATCATAGATTAAAAGGAGTAAAGAAAAATAAGCCACATAAAGATGGAAAATTTACAGAGAGTCTGCATTATGTATATTATTGTGTCTTCTTTGAATTTTTCATATGTGAAGGATCTAAGTACAGAGAGACTTTAATTGTATGGGCTGCTAAGCTAAACCAACATATATATCTTAAAGGTATCTTGATTTCAAAATGTGGATCTAAGCATATGTTGCTTGGAAAAGAGGTTCTTCTTTTGTTTCCACAGAAGATGAGAACCTGTGGATTGTTTCCAGACTAATATTGTTTGATGGATCAAGAGCCCCTAAAAGGTCACCTTGAACACCCCTCAAAAAGTTACTTTGCATAATAAACAGCAGAAAACAGTTTGGAGAAACTATGCCCATATTCCCAAATATTATTTATAAATATTTCTTTACATTTAAAGGGGGATATGGTATAGAGATTTGCATTGGTATGGATCTTGGTTTATTGATACATAGTTAAGGTCCCATACTGTGTATATATGTTTCTGCTCTTGATTAAGGTATTGTGACTGTGCAGTTCATTTTAAAATGTAATGTATAATTAAGAAATATAGGTAAATAGAGAGTCATCTATAATAGTCAAGCTTGTAGTAATTTTAGTTAGGTTTTCTTGATATATAGAGATATATTTCAGTTAGATTATTCTTCAAATATTTCAGATATCTTCAGAATATAGCATTTAAAATGTTTTAAAAAAACTTAGGATTTTTCATGACAGTGAGACACATCTGCTCCTGGCAGCACCAATTACTTCAAGAGGAAAATGGGCATCAAAGAGGTTCCTTATGGAGTTGGTTAGCCATTTGGGCAAGAAATTTCTCTTGCTTGTACTGCCTCATGAACTGGACATGCAGGACCCCCAGATAAATGACTGCTAAACTTGAGTAAAGGTGAGACCATCCTTCAGGGTTCCTGCTTCATGAAAGAGTCTGCTAGACATTTTGCAGGACACAGAAGAAAGTGACTGACAAACTGCCAATATAGGCAGAACTGTCTTTGAAATTTCCTATTTCATGGAAAAGTATGCTGGATACTATGGGCCTGAGGGCTGAAGATTGGATGCCCCAATGGTGATTGTCGAGGTAGTGAGATGCCTCTGTCAATTCTAAAGTTTTGGAAGTTGCTTACAATGAACTTATTGTTTACTTAGGTAATATTATCTCCTTCTGGAGTCTTTGATGGAGTTGAAGAACTTATAGTTACGGTTTCCCTTAGTTATGATAAAAGATAAAGTAGATATAAGTATTGTAACTGTAATTCTTGCTTGGTACCTGCTTTGTTATATGTAATTTTACTATGTTAAAGTTAAAACTTTTTTTTTCTTATTTAAACAGAAAAGGGAAGTTGATGTGGGATTTCCCTCTGTATGCTGTGATTACCATTAATGAATAAAGAAGCTGCCTTGGCCTATTGATAGGGCAGAACTTAGGTAGGCAGGATAACTAAATGGCATGCTGGGAGAAAGGAGGCAGAGTCAGAGAGAAGCCATGTAGCCCTGCTGGAGCTGGACGGAACTTTACCTGGTAAGCCATGGCCTTGTGGCAATACACAGATTTCTAGAAATGGGTTAAATTAGGATGTAAGAGTTAGCCAATAAGAAGCTAGAGCTAATGGGCCAAGCAGTGTTTTATATAATACAGTTTCTGTATGATTATTTTGGGAGTCTGAGCAGCCAGGAAATAAACAAGTGGCCTGCTACTACAGAGACCTCAAAGTTCACCTCCACGGTGACACACTTCCTCCAACTGGGCCATACCCATACCAATAAAGCCACACCTCCTAATAGTGCCACTCCCTATGAGCTTATGGGGGCCAATACATTCAAACTACCAGACCACCCCATTGTAATTGTATTGTGTGCTGCCAAATTCTAACTTTATGTTATGCGAATTTTTCCATACAGAAAGTATGAAGAGTAGATTGTCACCAAGGACCCAATCTAGGTCTATTGCAAAGCTTCTGCACTCTGTGAGAGTTCAGAATGGCATGGTCCTGTGGGGATCCTGCTGTGGAAAAACTGAATGATTACTTAACAATTTGACAATAGAACTAAGAGCGCTCGGGGATGGATTAAGGGGAGAGGGGTTGAGGGAGATAGGTGTAGAGGGTCTTTTCCAGGTTTTTAGCTCAAACAACTGACTGGGCTGGAGGCTGGATTGGTGGGGGAATGAAGAAGAGGTGTGGGCTTGTTTGCTTGTATTTAGAACTATTGAGGGGTTCAGTGCGAGCGATCCATGAGCCACCGAAGGAAATATGATGTCATCAGCCAGTCTGTCAGGAGAGTCTGGGCTAGAGTTGTGTATTCAGGAGCTGTGGTTTGCAGATGCTTATTAAAATGTTGAGGATGAGAACAGCCAGAGAGACTGGAGGAGAGAAAGCCAAGGACCGGGACAGTGCTGAGCAAGCCAGAAAAGGAGGAATGCCAAGGAGGTGCTTAAGGAGAGTCCAGAGAGACAAGAGCAGGAAAGCAAGGAGAGTAGAGACAAGTGTGTTGATGAGAAACCATATCTGGGCTGTTTCTGAGCAGGATTAGTGGGGAGAACAGGATTGCAGTTAAGGACCCAGCGTTTGTCTGATGCCTGCTAATTGTCCTACATGGGTATTCTTGGTTCATCTTTGGAAGGACCCTATACCTGCCTCGTTTTGCAAACGATGAAACTGAGCAGTGTAATAGATGAAATGGCTCGGGGTCACACAGCTGGGAAGGAGTGGAGCCTGGTCTCACGCCTTCCTCTCACAGGCTCTGACATCTAACCACTGCCTTTCCAAACTTGACTCTTGGCCTACACACCAAGGCTGGGTGTGAGGAGCCTCATCCTAGAGCATTGGAGTTTAGATGGAGAGATCTTACCCTATGTGCAAATAATGCCTACCTGCTGTGCTCTGTTGGCTGTGAACTGATCCTTTCCTGCTGGGGTAACAAGCTCCCTTAGGAACTTCTCGATCAGAGCCCATAATTTTTTCACTCATTTCTGCTTGTTAGAACACTTTCATTCTGGTTATTTGAATTCAATCTCATTTATTTTTAAACTTCAACCTCAGAGTTCACCAGAAGCTCTTTGCTCCTTCTGGCTCTGGGGTGTTGGTGACTTAAAGCAGAGATGGAATATGGGCTTTCTTTGCTGCTCTTTGTCTTCTTTGCAGAGAAGTGGCAGGCTCTGTGTGCATGCATGCATGTGTGCATGCGTGTATGTATGTGATGTCTTCCTGTGATTTCCACCGACGAGTTTCTTGTCTCCTTTTGAAAGGTCATAACACTGGTGTAACTTGGTCACCTTGAATTTGACCTAGGATGGAAGCCCCAGTGTGTTCATTATTTTAGTCTCTGTGACACAATGCCTTAAGGGAGAAAGGCCTTATTTTGGTGCCTTATGTCAATGGTTTCAGCCCATGTTCCCTTGACTTGATGGATTATGAGTCCATGTATGGTGAGGTAGACAGCATGACAGTGAGAATATGGTTGGGCAGGTTTTCACCCTGTGGTAGATAAGAGGCAGAAAAACAGACTGGAAAAAGTCAGGGACAAGATACACCCTACTTCCTCCATCCGAGCCCCGTATCCCACTAGAGACATATTATACTCATCATCAGTGGGCCAGCCCCTTGATGGAATCAGCATCCTTATGGTGTAGTCACAGGCACACAGCTTGGTCCACTAGCTGAGGACCAAGCATTCATCCCAGCAGACTTTGGGCCCAGGGACATGTCATACCAACAGCATAATATTAGCTAGACATAGTGGCACAAACCTGTAATCTCAAATTTTTAGGAGTCTGAGGCTGGAGGATTTCACATTCACAGACTAACTGTGGTACAAAGTTAATCAAGGTTGGCCTGATAGTTTAGTGAGACTTCATTTCAAACTGAAGAATTTTAAAAAGGCTGGAAAATATCTTTCTGTGGTATGTTGACTGAGATTTCTGTCCTGCCCAGTTCTCACAGTTGTTCGGTCCCAAAGAATCACACAGAAGTTACATTAGTTATAAAATGATTGGCCCATTAGCTCAGGCTTCTTATTAACTGTTATAACTTATATTAGCCCATTATTCTTGTCTATGCTAGCCTCATGGCTCGGTACCTTTTTCAGTGAGGCAGTCACATCTTGCTTCTTCTGTGGCAGGCTCACACCTGCAGAGGAATGGGCTTCCTTCTTCCCAGAATTCTCCTGTTCTCATTGACCCACTTCTACTTCCTGTCTGGTTGTCCCTCCTATACTTCCTGCCTGGCTACTGATCAATCAGCGTTTATTTAAAATATAATTGACAGAATACAGACCTTGCCTAGGATGTACAGCCTAGGTTTCATTGCCACTAGCACAAACTACAACGACTATGACAATAAAACCCACACAAAAACCCAGGAAACCCTCAAAGGCCCATTAACGTGAGCTGATGTTTTCCAAGCTTTGAAAATCTGCATTTCTCCTTTCAGATATCAAATGAAGGCTTAGTGTCACAGACCCTTGAAGAGTCCCCACTTTGTTTTACACCTCAGAGGTGTTAGGTGAGCTGGTAACCCCAGTCTCTACATTCCACAGCTTTCTTAAGACCCATAGCCAGAAGCAGACCTCTCTAGGCCCACCCTTCACCAGAACTTCCCTCCTCCGTTCTCTCTAGCTGAGTAGGCTGGGGGCCCAAGAACAAAGACGCCCGTCAGACAAACTTCAGCATTTTTTGCAGTTTCTTCCCCCCAAACTCGAAGAGTAAGGTTTTGAGGGGCCCAGTTGCTTGGCTTTGAGGAAGATACCCTGTCTGTCCTAAGAGCTCCCTTGTATTCCATGGCTTCTTTCTTTCACTCACGAGGAACATGCATGGGAAGCCTCCATTTTTCTATTTCTCTATTTCTCTAGATTGTGGATCTATTTCTCCACCAAGTCCCAGCACCTTCTTTGAATCCGCTTGTGAAGAAGGCAGATGCATTTGGGTGGTATGATTTATGTAACCTGCACGGTCAAGAGGAGACCTCAGCCTGTGGTTCCTATCAGCTTGCTATTGGCATACTACATTCCTCGAAGAAAGCAGGTTACTCAGAATCTCATGATGCGTTTTACATTTAGATCAAAACATCCTTTGAGCAATGGAAAGAGCCTGGGAGTTGACCTCTGAGTTTCTTAATTGTTAAAACGTTAGCACCTTAAAAAAGTGTTTTTGCTTAAATTTGGGGATTAGATTAGCTGATACATACAAATGCTTAATGCATGTTAGCTTTTATAATTTTACTATTAAGAATATAATTTCCAAGCAAGGCAGGATTCTCTATAACCAAACTGGAATTAATTTAATTTTTTTTCTCACATCTCCTCTTTAGAGATGGTATCAGAATTAAAAGAACTATATCATGTCTCTATCTGCAAAGGGAAATTAACACATAAAATGGTTATATGTTAATAAACTGAGGGAAAGCCACACACAGTTGATCAGCGGTCAACTATTTAAGGACCTATGCACGCGTTTTTAATACATTGCCAAGTTAAAAGCCTTTCCTGGTACTCCTCCATTGAGCCAACAAAGATTATGGATGGTAAGATAGTGGACGCCAGTCTGAAACCAGTGCCCTGCAAGCTGCTCTGCCATAGATGTGGGACAGGGGAGGACCCAAGCCTGTTCTGTTCTGAGATTATGCACCAGGAAATAATAACCTCTCTGTCTGCCACCTCTCTCTCTTATGCCATTTCTCGTGGGTTTTTACTCTCCTTCCCTGCCACTGACAGTCAGCTTGATGTGTGTCCGTGAGGAAACTAAAGACCTGCAGTAAAGTCTCCAGATTGTGCCAAGCTGAGCTATAGGAACCAACCTCAGGACCAGATTTGTCAAAACGGCAGAAGAACTTCCACCATTTGTTATCATTTAAAAACAAAACAAACAGAATGCACCAAAATGCATCCTCTGCATGGATGGATATTTAGCCAAAGCTTTTCTTTTCTTTCTTTTCTCTTAACTGTAGATACACTTTTGTTTAGATGGGACAAAAAACATTAGCAGGATCCTAATGCTCCTTGTGCTCAGGAGGTAAATTACACATCTGACTAGCACAGTGGAACACAGCACCCACATACATGGCTGTCATCAGTGCCTCGAAATTCCTTATCTGGACTGCACCCAGGTGTGTTAGCTGCAACTCCTGCTGAGTGACAAGAACCTGGGAGAACGCCTTACAGGAAAGGCCGGTTTATTTCGGTTCACAGTTTCAGATGCTCCATGCAGTCTTCATCTTATGCCATCGCTGTGGGACCCAGAGGGAGAGGGAACAGTGTGGATGCCAGAGCGTGGGGGTGGAGCAAAGCTCATGGGGGCTAGGAAGTGGGGAGCGACTGGAAGGGGCTGAAGATAAACAGCGTCTTCCCAGGGCCCAGCCCCCAGGATCCGAGTCCTGCAGTTTCCACATCCGGCTCAGTTGCATCACTCCCTAGTAGTCTGTGCAGATTTTGAATCCATCACTAGGTTAACTGTTTGATGAAGTCAGAACTGCACTGATGCCATCACTGCTCCTGAGCTCCACCTCTGAACAGTGCTTGTGTCATGGTGTCCTTTTGGGAGACACTGCATGTCTAAACCAGAGACCT
Source organism: Microtus ochrogaster (assembly GCF_000317375.1). Taxonomy (NCBI): domain Eukaryota; kingdom Metazoa; phylum Chordata; class Mammalia; order Rodentia; family Cricetidae; genus Microtus; species Microtus ochrogaster. Next base: position 45,785,534 of record NC_022030.1, read on the forward strand.
AGGAGAGGTTGGCCATCACCACCTAGATGTGAGCCATCAGTAGCAGTCACTTCCCCAGGGGTTCAGTGGTGGCAACAGTTTCAGTTAAGTCGTTGAGTGGCCATCTGGAGTTGGTACCTGTTCCTTGGCAAGGGGGAGGTGGGAGGTAGTGTGTTGTTGGTCTGTAACATGTTTTGGCTAGTGTGTGTCTGTTATCATGAATGTTTTATACAACTTTTTACATTGATATTGGTTTTCATGCCTCTCAGCAGTACCTCTTCAACTTTTTGAAGAACTACGAAAAGTTTTAAGTGGAAATTATTTTACCTTTCCACCAGCAATGCCAGGCTTAAAAATTTTCCACATCCTTGCCAACATTTTTTTCTTTTTTTAAAAAAAAATTATTTATTTATTAAAGATTTCTGCCTCCTCCCCGCCACCGCCTCCCATCTCCCTCCCCCCCCAATCAAGTCCCCCTCCCTCATCAGCCCAAAGAGCAATCAGGGTTCCCTGCCTTGTGGGAAGTCCAAGGACCACCCACCTCCATCCAGGTCTAGTAAGGTGAGCATCCAAACTGTCTAGGCTCCCACAAAGCCAGTACGTGCAGTAGGATCAAAAACCCATTGCCATTGTTCTTGAGTTCTCAGTAGCCCTCATTGTCCTCTATGTTCAGCAAGTCTGGTTTTATCCCAGGCTTTTTCAGATCCAGGCCAGCTGGCCTTGGTGAGTTCTCGATAGAACATCCTCATTGTCTCAGTGTGTGGGTGCACCCCTCGTGATCCTGAGTTGCCAACATTTGTTATAGTATTGCTTTTTTAGCTTAGTCATCCTAGTGAGAAGGAGGTGATACTTCATTGTATCTTATCCTGACTGACGATTTTTTATACACTTGTTAATCACTTGTAGACCTCCTTTGGAGGACTGTCTAGTCACATTCTTTCTTCTTAGGTGGGGTTTTTGAGTTGCAAGTGAACCTACTTTTGCTAATTTTTTAAAAATACAATCATTTTATCAGATGTATAACCTGAAGTTCTTCCTCCAATTCTGTGGATCATCCTGGTAGCATCATTTTTAGCTCAAAATTCTTTTTTAATTGATTTTATTGAGCTCTACATTTTCTCTGCTCCCCTCCCTGCCTCTCCCCTCCCATTTAACCCTTTTCAATGATCTTCATCCTCCCAATTTACTCAGGAGATCTTGTCTGTTTCTACTTTCTACGTAGATTAGATCCATGTATCTCTCTCTTAGGGTCTCCATTGTTGTCTAGGTTTTCTGGGATTGTGATTTGTGGGCTGGTTTTCTTTACTTTATGTTTAAAAACCACTTATGAGTGAGAATATATGACAACCATCTTCTGGGTCTGGGTTACCTCACTTAATATGTTTTCTAGCTCCATCCATTTTCCTGCAAAATTCAAGATGTTATTTTTTCTGCTGTGTAGTACTCCATTGTGTAAACGTACCACATTTTTCTTATCCATTCTTTGGTTGAGGGCCATTTAGGTTGTTTCCAGGTTCTGGCTATGACAAACAAACCTGCTATGAACATAGTTGAGCATATGTCCTTGTGGTAGGATTGAGTATCCTTTGGATATATACCCTAAAGTCGTATTGCTGGGTCTTGAGGCAGGTTGTTTCCTAATTTTCTGAGAAATTGTCACACTGACATCCAAAAGGGCTGTACCAGCTTGCACTCCCACCAGCAATGTGTTGATTGCCTTGGTGGGTTACTTAGTCTAGAGGTTGTAACCCACCCTGCAGTTCAGTTATTCCAGGGTCCCGGAGAGGCACTATCTGTAAGATATGAGCTAGGAGACAGGAAGGAGGCTAAGCGAGATTCTTGTCAAAGCCTCCGTTTATTAGAAATGGGGTACAGCTTATATAGGATAAGGAGTTGGGGGGTGGGCACAGGGGCCTGTGCTCTTGCCGCGTGGTTCATGTTGGTCACTTAGCCAGGAGGTTACCTTCGGTCAGGTCACTGTAGGCCAGGAAATCACGAGTTGACACACCTAGTTCTCTAGATAGTTTGGAATGTGAGGTAGGTTCCACTAACAGATAGCTCTCCATTAACAGCCAATTTGGGTGTGGGGTAGGCTCTGTCAATAGAACAATTCCTAACACAATTATGGGTGTGGGGTTCTCTGTAGACTTCCCAGGGTGATGGTTCCTGCAGTGATTTTAGGAGGAAATTGGCTCCTAACAGCAATGCAGAAGTGTTCCCTTTACCCCACATCCTCTCCAGCATAAGTTATTAGTGGTTTTGATCTTGGCCACTCTTGCATACACTTTGATATTTTAATAGTTATAAAAGACCCCTATTTGTCTCTAGGGACATCATTAGTTTGTTACGTGTTTTCACAGGTATTGCTGTGAACAGTCTTTCATGGCTGCTATCTTCTGAGTACATCTGCTTTGATCCTTTCACTTTTAACCTGGTTGTGAATGTGAATCTTTTTAGTACTTCCTGCTGACACCATTGGCTGAGTCTTATTTTCTTAACTAGTGTGCTAATCTCTTTCTTTTAATTGGCTTGTATAATCCACTCATATTTAGTGTATCACCCAGGCCTATTTAGTGAATCTTCTATAATTTCAGTAGTTAAATGGCACTGGTTTGGAGAGGAAAGTCTGTCACGATTCCCACATCTCCATTCAGCATTAAGACTCTATCCGATCGCTTTTTAATCCATGTCAACCAGCAATATTCATTCTCCAAGCACCTTGGGAGCAGTTTGAACTGTTTTCTGGCTGGAAAAAAATAGCCAGAAAAGGTAAGTCATTTAATGCTCCACACAGCGGAGTCTCTCTTTCTTTATCTTGTGCCAGCCACTTCAAACAAAATATTTAGAAGCCCAGCCAATATGACATGGTGATGCGTGGGTCTGATGGCGCCTTTATGACCACGGCTCTGCAGCGCTACCTGTGTTATGTTCAAAGGCACTGGTTTAGCCTTGCTTTGATCTTTGAAATCCATTTTAAAGAACGTACTGTGATTATTCCTAGCTTTGTGAGTGTTGAGAGGGCTTTTGTCCAACTGCATTAGGGCTCACATTGATGACAAAATTCACATGCGAGGAACAATTAAGAACAACGCGATCCTCAGCGCGCCGAAGCTCCGCGCAGTAAAGATTAGCGAGAAGTCAATGCGGCTGTTGGAGGAGCTGGTTGACATTCCAAAGGGAAGTGAGCCAGGCCTTGAGGATTTTAGGTTTAGTTCAGCAATGAAAGAGGTAGGAGGATAAATATCCACGCCCGGGGACCACAAAGTCCTTTCTTACGTGCCTGGAGAAAATTAATTTCCAATGGATCCCATTGTCAGCTTGATTTAAACAAAAGAAAATCTTGCTGATGCCTGGCAGCCCTTCCTTGTACCACAGTGGCTTCCTTAAAGGGCCATTTGAAGACCACCAACAGTGGCAGTCTATTCTTAGAAACGTAGCTTCTTGTTATTCAAGACTTACTGAATCAAAGTCTCAAGTGGGGGGGGGGCGAGAACATGATTTTTTCACTCTGTTGTTCTTCTGAAGCTGAAGCTGAAGAACTCTGTTCCTAGATGTTTTGTCTGGCCACCCTTGTCCCAGGAATCTGGAACCGAGTAGCCAATCTCTACTTCTAGGGCCTTTCACGATGGGCAGGTACTGAAGCCCAATTAGCAGATCCTATAAATGGAAAAGGCCGGACTGTCCCCAGGCCAGCAGACTAGTTAAACAAACAAACGGAGGGACGCCTGGCTCTCGACTCCCACAACTGCCTCACAGTTTTCAACCCAGGCACTGGGCAGCAGAAGTTGTGGGGGTGGTGCCGGCTCCCTCCGTGGCACGAGCAGCCTGGCTATCTGGGGAGAAGGAGTCGCCTGCTAAAGTGTCCTCATGAAAATAACTCACTACCAGCAAGGTTATTAGGCAGTGCGTATTCCCCTGACAGGAAATCAGAGCCATAGTCGCGCTTGCCAGCCGTCCTGTCAGCCTCATTTCATACACTACCCAATTCTGTTAGCTCTAGTTTGGGGAAAATTCTCCCCATTCATTGAACCTCCAAACCCACAAGTCATGAAATCTTTGCTCTCACTCCAGATAAGGCCTGGGTGCATAATGAGAACCACTCGGATACTCTTGAGCTAATATTGAGTTTTTGACAGTCTTCAATGCAATAAGGCTAGGAGGAGCTTGGAACAGAGGGCGTCCAGGGGACGTCAGGGTCCCTTTGAGAAAGACCCATCCAGATGGATGGGCTGGGCTTTCCAAAGCCTGGCAGTTTGGTTTCCAGTGGTGGATATCAGCTGCCAAGAACTCAAATAGGGAGGGTTCTGTTGACGACTCGTAAGAGTACACCCCGAAGCCCTGATTGCCAACCTCTCACAGAAATAGACATGCTTGCATCCTAGAGAACAGACATGCGCATGTGAGTGTGTATGTGCATATATATATATATATATA
>NC_022030.1:45790046-45805470 GCF_000317375.1 Microtus ochrogaster
TATATATATGTATGCTGTGTTACCCAAATAAATGTGTTTCTCACAGTCTCTGCCATGGATAGAATGATCAAAACCAGCTGCTCCGTTTAGCTCTTCATTGAAAGGAAAGGGGGTGGGGCAGGTGGAGAAGGGGGACCTGCAGGCACACTTTGGCATCAGATTGACTTACCACTTCTCTGCAAACGATTAACACTCCTGGCTCAAGCCACCAGTCACGAGGAGATGATTTACCTCGGAGCAGCCCTGTGGGCAACAGGTATTGACCTCACCCTCAAATCCGAGGGGTAAAGAATCACATCCTAGAGGGGCTGGTTTATGTCTGAGTGAGTTCATTTGCATTTCTCATTAATCCAGGCTAGACCCTTTTTCAGGTCTCTGTCATAATCTATTCAAAACAGTTCAAATGTTTGACTTGGTTTGGGTTGCGCATTCTCTAATGTGGTCTCTCTTTTATGGTAATCAAATGTTCTGCCAACATTTCTCCCGCTATGTGCAGCAGCTAAGAAAACCAGATGCTTTGGGTTGGTCCTTTTCAATGGATCCGAGTGTTGTTTTTGTTTAGTATTTCAGAGGCTTGGCTAAAGAGCGCTGCTTTATAAATCTGACCTTTAATGCACCCATTTCCCAGCCTACAAATAGTTTTGGCTACTGTTCACATCTTGATTTGAAATTTCTCCCATCTCATCACCGTGCAGATTAGCACGTGGAGAGACAAGACAAGGTCATTTAACTTACCGGGTTTGATTTCTTTAATTTTCCTGTTGATCATTAACTTTATTCTACAGGTTAAGGAGGACGAGAGAACAAGTGACAGACTGTATAACCACTCCCTGTATTGTGACTCAACCCATCACAGACAGAGCTGGAATTTTCTTTGATGTGCAAAGTGTTTTTTCTCCCTCACACCATCAGTGTGGAAAGGAAACAGGCCAGCTCTCGTGGGAGTGTTGGCTTATAATGCAGGCTGAAAGTGTTTTAGAAAAGTAACTTGGCGTTGACTCAAACTAATAAGTGGAACTGCCTGTCTGTATGGGTTGAAAAAAGGCCTGAAGGGCTTGTGGGAAAGAGGAGGGAAGAGGGCGAAGGTACAGTAACTACACTGTGTGAGAAGGCACTTTGTGAAGTGGGCAGCTTGCAATGACCATGCTAGCAAGCATGCCTAAGAGGGTGGACATGGAAGACAGAAACAAGCTGGGGGCTTTACACTGCTCTAATCGTGGTTCTGTGCTCCTCATAGCTGTTATGATCCCCTGCTCTGCTAGCCTCTCTCGTGCTACAGGAAGAGAAACCGGAGATCAGAGCTGATTCATCCATTTCAAGGAAACCAAGTAAGACCAGTGTTGCCCCAGGAGTGAGTCTGCCTTCCTGGAAGTAGGCAAATGGGGCCAGCATTTGTGATGTGACTGGGCTGTGGGAAACTGAGGAGGAAGGACGGGATCAGTGGCATGAATAGGTGGCTCCCTCTCAAGGATCTTTACTGATGATCCTGAGACTTGGAATTTAAGGTTTTACAAGAGTCAGAGTGAATAAAATAATAATAAATTGGATCTCATGTCTCCAATAAAGACTGAGGGTCAACTGCTAATGGGTTAAAGCCATTTTAAGACTTTAAGTGTAAAGTCTGGAGAAGCAACTCCAGACACCAGATTTCAGAACAATAGCTACAATCACACACACACAAACCCAGAAGAAAGGCAAATTTGAAATCTCCAGGGAAAATGGTTCAAACCAAACTTTTGGCATTTATTCCAGATGTTCAAAAGACTGTGTGTTCCCACTGAAAGGCTGAGCCTTTGTGAAGCCCACTAGCAAAGGGGTGGCCCACTTGAAATGGCACTCTTAACACTACTGTAAAGAACAAATGCTTATTAAATTCCCACTGTGCGCCAGAACAATGTGGGAGAGCCTGGGGGAGAGGAGAGCAGTGGGGAAGGAGCCCTTGTACTCTAGAAACTGGGTAAACGAGACATAGGGCAGGAGAATGGGCAGAACAGCAAGCGAGGATTAGAAATTGCTATGGTTTCAGAAGGGGAACAGTTTTGAAGGAGGCAGGGAATCAACCAGAGGAGGTGAGGAGGGATAAGAGAGGACAAAGAAAAGCTAATGACGAGTGAATACCATGATGGCTATCTACTGACGTGTCTTTAACACATTATTTTGCATGCTAGATGAAATCAATGGATAAAATAAACCAGTTGTTTTGGTTTAAATATGGGTTGGCACCACCAAAACTCCTGTTGAAGTCTGACTACCAGTGTAACAACAGTGAGAGGCTGTGGGGACATTTAGGGAATGCTTAGGTTGTGGTGTCGCCACCAATCGGAAGAAGCCAACACCTTGGAAAGAGACTGGGTTGTGTATGAAGGCACTGATCTGGCCTTTTGGGACGAGGATGTCTTTTGTGCTAACCCGCTCAGCCTTCTCACCCTCTTCCGCTGTGACCCTCTCATCATGACGCCCTCAGACTGGTGCCACGCTTTTAAGAGCCCAGGTCTGTCAGCCTAAACAAACCCTTGGTTCCCCGTAGAAATCACCCATCCTCAGATACTCTTGCTGTAGGAATGCAATATAGAATAATACGAAAATAAAAATGAGCAAATTCATGAAAAATGACTCTATATTTCAGCCCAACTAGGACTTATCTCTCAACTGCAAGCCTTTGTTTTAGAAATTACTAAGTTTGAATCTCATAATTTTCATAACGTACTTTTGAAAATCCAGGTGCATTTTATTTTAAGCCATAGGTTCTAATTAATTTAACAAGGAGAAAATGATCTTGCTTGAGAAGAGATGATTAATTTTGGCTGCAGCCATATCAACAAGACCTAGATTAATGAGCTTTCCAAGAATTCTGTATGTTTATTTTAAATAGTCAGAGATGAGTGAACATACACAGGAGAGAATGGATGGAAGATATTATTGTGTCGTTTTTAGAGATTTTCAGGATTTGGCTTCAATTGGATCTCAACTATTGAGGCATTTCATTTTGCCTCTCCTTTTCACTCATTGCAGTTTTTAGTACCCACTTTCTACCTATTCTTTTCTACAGTGAGTGTTTAAGATGCAGCACACCAGCCCATGCCTACTCGCAGCGCTTACCAGGATATAACCCAGAGCAATGAGCGTTGCAAGAGGTAGGGAGGGTCAAAGCAGCTCTCACTGGGAGATGGAGGCGCTGCATAGGGCATGATGGATCGATGGAAATGCAGCCGTTAGTAGGAGGGTGATCTAAAGTGCTCAGGAAGGAGTCAGCAATGCCAGACATTGATGATATTTTGAAGAAGGCTGGGATAATGATTTTAAAGTTTTAATGATATGGAGTATAGGGTCTTACATTGTTAATAGTACCAGGAACAAGGACAAGAAGGTGGATAGCCTTACTTGGTTATTATGATGGTAGTGATATTTACATGTTTATTTCAATTATTCTCCTCCTTAAGCATGCATGCGTACAACACATATGCATCTCCCTCTGTCTCTGTGTGTGCTTGTAAGCATGTGCACGTGTGTGTGGAGGAAAGAGTTCAACCTTGGGTATTGTTCTTCATGAACAATCTTCCTTGATATTTTTGATGTAGGGTTTCTTGCTGTGGCCTGTGGCTTGTCAACTAGGTTATGCTGGCTAGCCAGAGAGCTCCGGACATGTGCCTGTCTCTGCCTCCTCCGAGCTAGGATTATAACTGCGTGCCCCATGTCTGCCTTTTTACATTGTTGCTGAGGACAGGTCCCAGATCTTCACATCTGTGTAGCCCCCACTTCACTGGCTAAGCTGCCCCCACAGCCTCGCCTCCCCAGGCACTTGTATTTTTTGAAATATACTTTTGCATCTCCTTCCCTCAGGAAGAAAACCTTTTCCTTAAGTCCTTGGAGCTGGGTTTGTGCCTAGGTTTGGTGGGGTAGAAGAACGTGCTGGAAGTAGTGGTGTTCAGATTCTGAGCCTGGGCACTGTGTTTATCCTTGTAACCCTGTCATTAGTAAGGGAGTTGGCCCAGGACTGCTTGCTGGAAGATAAAGCAGTTCCATGAAGAGGGTCCAGTCATCACACGTGTCCCTGCTAAAGCCATTTGAGATAGCCCCTCCTTCAAATCTACCGAACAAAATAGATACCTGAATACTTACATATCCACAGGCAATAAAAGTTGGTTGCAGCTTTGAATCATTGAATTAGAAGTTAATGTGTTATGCATTATTGTTGTGATAATGGATAACTGGCACAAGAATCTTGGACAGACTCTGCACTAGAGATCTAAAGGGAATAAGGAATAGAAGCTGGAAAGTGTACGTTTAGTGACAGGAAATCTGTGCGTAGATGAGTCACAATGGGGAAGAGTTAGAAGGATGTCGCTGGGAAGGAAAAGAAGTAAGGCTCTGTCAAGGAGTTATCAGGAAGGCTGCTGGTGATCTACTATGTGGAGACATCTCCAATGCTCCACACATAAAACATCACGGCACTAGACAAGGCAGGGAAAGAGCGCTCCTCTGTAGAAAGATTTGTATGTGAGGGAAATATTGAACAAAACCTTAAGGAGTGATAGACAGAAGCCAGGATGTGAAGGAGAAGGAAAAGAAGGGTCAAAGCTAACAAGAATCCTTTAGCAGCTGTGCTCATGGTGCTAATGGATGCTGGGCTGGTGTCCTTCATCACGGGTCATAGCAGATGGAAGAGTAATGACCTGGGAGAGAGTGATGATACCTGGGTTATTAATGCCGGCATGATGACAATGAGGACACAGTTACCCTCTGACTCAAGGTCTCACTGTGCTTCAGATATTCATTAACGCTGTAAAATTCCTCTGCGATATTCAGTTACGTGGTCGTGGTTGGAGCTGCCTGAGCGCCAGAAATAACACGGCTATCATATTGTGTTACTCAGGGTACAGATGAGTAACTTTAGATATCCCCAAGTTAAATAACTTGCCCAAAGTCAAACAGGAAGCCTGCTATTGAGCTGTTGAAAGACCAAGTTCTGCAAATAAACTTCTAGCCCACTAACTTTTCACCAAATCAGTTAGAAATAAGGTTAAACCCATTTATATATGGATTAAGGGACTTAACACCCCCACCACATAGACACACATAGACACACAGGAACACAGACAGACAGAAACACACACACACACACACACACACACACACACACACACACACACACACATAAACACACACATACACATAGGGGGAGGTAGGCTGGAGCCAGTGCCAGACTTTCCTTATGTCTGAGATTGGAGGTGATGTTTTCTCTTTTGTCTTGTAACTTAATTTTTGCTTTCTGTGCACCTTTGATCTTTGACACAACTTTTTGACTTTTTCCCCTATGTTGAGAGGGGCAATCTGGGTTTGAGTCAGAATGGCCAGTTACTCTTGATCTACATGACTTACAAAGACTACAGGGAATACTTAGAAGCATTTACTGAGTTTCAGGGTCTATGAGTCTTCCAGGGAAAGCCCTTAGATTAGCTGGTGAGTCTAGGATGTATTAGTATCCTCATTTTGGGGAATGACCTCAGATGAATTTGCTACTGAAGGCTATAGTGATGTTTTTAACCCAGAAGCTTAAATTTCTCCTGCAAGATCACCTCTCAGCTTCACTCATTCCCATCTCCTTCGTTGGTCCAAGTTGAAAGTTATCAACCACCCGCTGACTCAGACCTACCAGTTCTCCAGCGACAAAGAGCTTGATTCTTTAAAGTGGGATCTGCTCATCAGTCTGACACATGGGAAGGTAGCATTTCCCACCGCTTGTCTTTCACTAGAAGGGAAAGGAGAGAGAGAGAGAGATGACGGGAGCTAATGAATATTAATGGCCATATGTATTCACCTATGAAACAACACTGCACATGAACAAATTTCCTAGGTTCCCAGGCGAGTGGAGAGGTAAGAAATGGCCCAGAATGGTGGGGAAGAGGGAGAAGATGGAGGCGAGGAAATGGAAGCGAATGGAGATTTGATAAGAAGAGAAAGACAGCTAGAAAAGGGAAGGAAAGCTGAATATGGAAAGTGAGTAGGGTGGGAAGGAAGGAAGACAGACGGAAAAGCTGACAGGCTGCATGCAGCTTCCGAGTGGGGTAGAGAACTGCAGTGTATCAGTACACCATTGGTGACACGCCATCTCTAGGGACACATATGCAACTACATCAATCTCTGGGCTTTGAAATATATTGTGATGATAACAATTCAATTAATCCTTTCTTGCCAACTTCTTTTTGACTGAGAGTAACTGAGGCAGAGAAAACCATGTCTCACCTCAGGACTCAGGGTAAGTGGTAAGAACCTTGGCAATCTTGTCCTTCCTCTTGGGCTTGGCCCAGGGGAAGGGCAGTTGAGTCTGGCGTTTTAATGATAACTCAAGGTCTGTTATTTCTACTTGCTATTGTTTCATGTATTTAACATTATTTTTTAATGTATTTCACATGTGCCCTGGTGGGGGAAAACCTGAAATCCACAGACAGGAAAAAAGATAAAGAAAACCCACCCTGGATGTCCTTGGATGTTTATTTATAGTCTAACCACTGCATGCTACTGCCTTTCTCAAACCTTGAGTTTCCTGGAGCCTTGTCCACCCCACCATTTTTTCCTGACCAGGGCCACCTGACATTCGCTGTTGCTTCTAATGTTAATTTGCACTCTGTGTCTAGCACACAGCAAGCAGATCTTTGCTGTTGCCTTTGCAGGGCAGGTTTCAAAACTCCCCACCTCCACGCTAGCCAAAAATGTATTTCTGTGTCTTTGTTGCTGGCCTCTGATGGTCAGGCTCCCCCCTCTCCCATCCCACAATCTGTTGCTCTTTCATTCTTTATTTGCAGCCCCCAGTTCGCCTCTGCGCCCCCCCCCCCATGCCTCAGCGGCCTTGCTTCTCTTTTAGTCTAGGTTGGAATTTTTTCATCCCATTGGCTCACCCTGAAAGGCACCCCCTCCCTTTGGCTTAGATTTATGGCTCCTGTCAGGCCTTCCTGCCCTGGCCTCTGACAGCCTCTGCCTTTCCCAACATCAGATTCATTGCTGTTCCTAAGGTCCTTTAAGAGTTTAATGCTAAGTCTATAAATTTGGGTTCTTTTCTGCCTTAACCTTTCTTCAGACCTTCCCATTGTCTGATAGGATGTCCCCAGGCGTTGATTTGCAGCACCAATGAGGCTCTCCAGGCAGTTGGAGGAGGGGGGTCGGCTGGAAGGATGGAGGGGAGATGGGGAGCAGCCGAGGCATTTAGATTGCCAACAGCTCCAGCGATTTTTCAGGGTTTGATAGGGATTGACATTTTTCCTTCAAAACTGTGATTTGCTAAGGAGTTGTGCTGGCTTTTCATTAAAACAGCATCCAAGAGTGTGTATGCATGTGTGTGTGTGTGTGTGTGTGTGTGTGTGTGTGTGTGTGTGTTGTGAAGAGTGTTTGTGAGCAGATATTCAGCTTCCCTTAATAAATGCCTCCGAGCTTGCATTTTTCCTCTTAGATGTGTCTGCTGGGGATATTCTTCCATTTTTAACGCACATGGGCACTGCGTAAATCACTCTGATTTCTCTCCTGGGCAGACTTCAACTGGAGAAACTTTTCACACTTTAGGATAATAAAGGCCCCAGTAGAGAGGGGTAGAAATGGCAAGCACCTCGAAATTTCAAGGGAAAAGGTCATCATCATAGGCAAACAGAGAGCTTGCCAGCTCGGGGATGTTAAGGTAAGTGGTTTGGAAGTATGATGCTGGAATCCATTTTGCCTTCTGTTGACTTTTCCTCTGCTGTGGTCCGGGCAGAGGTTGTCCTAAGGTTGGAAAGAAGAAGGGAAGGAGGTCTTCGTGTCTGAACCACTTTGGTTTCACTGCTTGTTCAATCTTAAATTCATTCCGCGTGGCTGTGGATGTTCAGGGAAGAAGTTATTAATGAGACCCTGAAATTTATAGTATCCATGGATGTCTCACTTCCTCAGGCTAGACTTGAGTGAAGTCAAGACTTTTATCATTTGATGTCACTTGTCTCCATCCCCACCTCCATTTTCTTGGTTGGGGTCTAGGAATGGAAGTCTAGGGTCATTGATGTCTCACAGGCCATTTTTTTTTAAATTCATGAGTAGCTTTCCATGCATTTAAGTTGATTCTAATGATTCTGTCTCCATTGTCCTCAGCCATGCTCCTGGGCTCTCTTCTCTCCCTCTATCCTTGAGAGGAGTGCTCCAAGTCACCACTGGCTTCCACCTTTATCTTTTGGAACATGCTGGGAACTAAACCCAGGACCTCAGTTTTGCTAGATAATCCCTGAAGCACTGAGCAGTACCCTTGGCTATCGTACTTTAAAAAAAAAGCCAGCTTTAGAAGGTTTGTCACTCAAGCAATGGCAGCTTAGTGTAGAGGGTGGCAGAAGCTGGCAAGCAGCCCCTTTACTGATCTTCTCTTCATGGATGCATTTCCCAGTTTCATTTGGAGCACTGAAAATTGCAACTGCAATGACTGAGTTCCAGCCAATAGAATGTAAGTAGGAATGGTGCACACTGCTTCTAGGACTGGCCCATATAATCCCACATGATCCTCCATTTCCGCTTGCTTCTCTTGACTGATGTGATGGGGAGATACAAGGCAGCTGGGATGTTGTATGTTAAGGCCTTGTAAATGTCTGGAAACCCACACACTGCATCGCTCATTTGATGTGTCTTTTCTTCAATACAATCAACAGTTGCCTTGAATGCATCATGCCCTGATCCTAGAAGAAGACCCACAAAAGTATAATGGAAAGGGTATGGAGGGGATCCTTTCCTGGGGTTCAACAGAGGAGAGGCAGAAGAGGCCATCTGTGTGGAGAGAGAGACGAGGAAGGTTGTCTACATCCCAGCAGCTCTTCTTTTCCTTTATCTTAATTCTCTCCCGCCCAGGTTTGCAGCAGCTCTTGGCAGTGTTTGGGTGCACTTCCCAACCTTGACTGGAGTTCAACTGTGTGTCTTGTCCTGGCCAATGAGCTGTTAGAAGACAAACACAACCAAGATTGTAAATACACTTGTGTACTGGCCCGCCATCTTGCCTTTGGGGTCGCCATGAGAAGCCCATGCCCTGTGAAGTCTCTTGGCTAAGATGATGACAGGCATGTGAGGTGGCCCTGGGTCAGCTCAGGGTCTTACTATTTGTTTTAGTAACCTTATGCCCACTTAATACAAGGGTAATTTAAGCAAGTATACTTTTTTCAGTTAAAGGTATTGGATTAAATTGGGGGAAAAGGTAGAATTTATATAAAAGTCAACCTTCAAGCCATTTTAAAGGGCTTCACTAGTACTTAGTTAAAATGCTATACAACCACCAGTACTATCTAGTTCCAGAATATTACCTTTACCTCAAAAGGCTACCCCAAACAACCAAGCTGGCAGTCTTCTTATCTCTTTCTCCTGACCCAAGGAACCATCAGCTTTTTGTCTCAAAGGATTTGCCCATTCTGTTGGATCTTTCATATAAATTGAATCATATAACTGGTAGCCTTAAATTTTTCCACATTTACTTAGTCATTCTTTAAAGAAATGTGTGTGTGTGTGTGTGTGTGTGTGTGTGTGTGTGTGTGTGTGTTGGGGTGCATATAGCCAGATGCAGAGGAAGCAACATGCAAATGCCCTATTGAGAAAAGGTACCAAGCCATGTGGCTAAACATAGGTAAGAATTATGGGTTAATTTAAGTTGTAAGAGCTAGTTAGTAATAAGCCTGAAAAATAAGCCGAACCGTTTATAATTGATATAAGCCTCTGTGTGTTTATTTGGGACTGAATGTCTGTGGAACCAGGTAAGACAGAAGCTTCCATCTGTAACTACATGACAGTGCAGAGGTCAGAGGTTGACACTGGGTTTCTTCCTCTAGCATTCTCTACTTGACTGTTTGAGACAAGGTCTTTCATTTAACCAAACGCTCTCCATTGTGGCTAGACTTGCTGGCCAACAGTCTCCAGGGATCCACCTATCTCTGTTGTGGAGTAGTAGTTGAAGATGTGTTACATTTGTTCATGCTGTGAAACATTTGTTTAAGGATGCAAACATGTATTGCATTTTTTTAATGTTGTATTTGTTTAAGTCTATGAAGCTGTGTTATTTTGCCTGTCTAAAACACCCAATTGGTCTAATAAAGAGCTGAACAGCCAATAGCAAGGCAGGAAAAAGGATAGGCAGGGATGGCAGACAGAGAGAATAAATAGGAGGAGGAATCTGGGAGGAGAGGATCAAGGAGAAAAGAAGGATAAGGAAAAGAGGCTACAGGAGTCAGCCACCTAGCTACACAGCAAGTCATAGAGTAAGAAGTAAAGAAAGGTATAGAGAGAAGAGAAAGATAAAAGACCAGAGGCAGAAGGTAGATAGGATAATTTAAGTTAAGAAAAAGTGGATAGAAACAAGCCAAGGCCAGGCATTCATAAGAAAAAAAGAAGCAGACTCTTTGCATTAATTTGGGAGCTAGGTGGTGGGCCCCCAAAGCAAAAGAGCAAACAGAAAATTGCACTTGTCCCCCTTCTATTGTTGGGGTCACAGAGATGTGTCTGGCTTATAGGGTGCTGGGGCGCAAGCTCAGGTCATCATGTCTGCACAGGAGGCATTTAACTAATGAACCCGTCTGCCTCACTCTAATCGTTTGTGTCAGTTATCACCTGGTTTTGAGGTTCACGTATGTTCTTAATTCCATTTCATGCCTGAATAGCATGCCATCATACGGACTTAGCACATTTGTTACCCAGTCAACAGATGTTATAGTTTTTCTATTTTTTTTTTTGCCTGTTGTGAATAGAACTATTATGAACACATTTTGTTTGAACATGTGTCTTCAATTATTTGGGATATACACCTTGGAGTAGAATTTCAAAGTTTTATGAAATTTTTCCATTTAATTTTTGGGCTGCTGACAAACTATTTTTGTTTGATTTTATTGAGCTCTACATTTTTCTCTGCTCTCCTCCCTGCCTTTCCCCTCCCCTTCAACACTCTCCCATGGTCCCATATTCCCAATTTACTCAGGAGATCTTGTCTTTTTCCACTTCCCATGTAGATTAGATCTATGTATGTCTCTCTTAGAGTCCGCATTGTTGTCTAGGCTCTCTGGGATTGTGATTTGTAGGCTAATTTTCTTTACTTAATGTCTAGAATCCACTTATGAGTGAGTACCTATGATATTTGTCCTTCTGGGTCTGGGTTACCTCATTTAATATGATATTTTCTAGATCCATCCATTTGCTTACAAATTTCAAGATGTCATTTTTTTCTGCTGTGTAGTACTCCATTGTGTAAATATACCACATTTTCCTTTTCCATTCTTCAGTCGAGGGACATTTAGGTGGTTTCTAGGTTCTGGCTCTGACAAATAATGCTGCTATGAACATAGTTGAGCACATGTCCTTGTGGTACAATTGAGCATCCTTTGAGTATATATCCAAAAGTGGTATTACTGGGTCTTGAGAAAGTTTGTTTCTTAATTTTCTGAGAAATCGCCACACTGACATCCAAAAGGATTGTACCAGCTTGCATTCCCATGAGCAATGCAGGAGTGTTCCCTTTTCCCCACCACCTCTCCAGCATAAGTTATCATCAGTGTTTTTGATCTTGGCCATTCTTACAGGTGTAAGATGGAATCTCAGAGTTGTTTTGATTTGCATTTCTCTGATGACTAAAGATGTTGAGCATTTCCTTAAGTGTCTTTCAGCCATTTTAGATTCCTCTGTTGAGAGTTCTCTGTTTGGGTCTGTACTCCATTTTTTGTTTTTATTGGATTATTTGTTCTTTTGATGGCCGATTTCTTGAGTTCTTTGTATATTTTGGAGATCAGTCCTCAGTCTGACGGCTGACAGACTGTCTCACAGGGCTACAGTGTTTTCTCTGCCTGTAGCTGTCTAGGCGGCTCCAGTGTATTCTCTGCCTGGAGCTGTCTAGGCGGCTCCAGTGTATTCTCTGCCTGTAGCTGTCTTCGCGGCTCCAGTTTCTCCACGGCCTCAGCATCATTTGTTGTTTATTCAGGTTGCCATTCCGTCTCAGTTTGCCTCGTCTAAAGACACTAATGTTTGAGATATTTCTCATGTACTTATTATTAATTTGCATATCTTTAGAGAAAATCTCTTCAAGTCATTGTCCCCTGTAAACAAACAAAAAGGAGAAACTGGTGGGTTATTTGTTTTACTATTGTTAAATTGAAATTATTCTTTTTGTATTTTGACTTTTTGATACTTTATCACGTATATAATTTGCAAATATCCTCTCCCACTCAGTGGGCTGATATACTAGTGTTTTTCCCCTCCTTCGTTTTGTTTTGTTTTGTTTTTGTCTCTATGAAACAATTATCTGCCAAGAAGTAACTCGGGGAAGAAAGAATTGCTTTTGGCTCATGGTTTTAACAGACGCAGTTCATCATTGGGAAGAAAGACGTGGTAGAAGGCAGCTCCACAGTGGCTGGAGCTGTGGTAGCTGCTTACTCAAATCTCCAAAGATTAGAGAGCAGAGACAGGAAGTAGGGCCAGGCAGGGGATCTCAAAGCCCACTGTAAGTACTTAAATCTCAAAGTTTCGACATCCTGCCAGAACAGCACCTCCATCTGGGCACTAAGTTTCCAACACATGAGCTTGTCGGGGTCATTTTACATCTAAATCATTACAGTTTCCTTAGAACAAAATCTTAAACTTATTGAAATTACTTTTTGATAAATAGTTTTTAAGTTTTTTAGTGGAGTCCAACTTACCTTTAAAATCTTATCTTGGTGATCTTTATGAAGTCTAATTTTTTTTTTATTGAAGAAAAAAAAATTTCCGCCTCATCTTCTGTGCCTCTTGTGTATTTAAGACTCCATAGTCAAATTCAAGATTATAGAGAATTGTTCTGTGTTAGTTAGTTAGTTAGTTAGTTAGTTAGTTAGTTAGTTAGTTAGTTCTGGCAGTGATGAAATACTTGGCATAACTTGAAGGAATGAATTCTTGGTAAGGACTCACAGTACAGAGACTTTAGCCAATGTTTCCATGCTGTGTGGGAGCAAGACATCATGACAAAATGGCATGGAAGAACAAAGTTGCTCACATCATGGAGCCCAGGATGCAGAGAAAGGCAGGAAGGTTCTGGGGAAAAGGTTTATCTTGTCCCAGGCATGCCATGAAGCCAGTGACCTACTTCCTCCAACTAGGCCCTATTACCTAAGATTGTCATCATAAAACGAATGAATTCATCAAAGGGTACAACCACTTGTTAGGTCAGAACCCTCAAGATGCAATCACTTTTATTTTCTTTGCAGAATGTCTTGAGACAGGGTATCTCTACATAGCTCTGGCTGTCCTGGAACTCATGATGTAGACTAGGCTGGCTTTAAACACACAGGTCTATTTGCCTCTACTTCATGAGTTATAGGATCAAAAGTGTGCTATGCCCAGCAACTTTTCAATAATTGACTCTACTATCTGAGGACTAAGTCTTTGACCCATGAATCCTTTAAAAAATATTTCATATCCAAACCTTAATATTCCTACATTTTCCCATTAAAGTTTTACAGTTTTAGCTCACATAGGCAGGCCTTTGGCCCAACTCGAGTTAATATTTGTAAATAATGAGACAAGAACATTTTTGTATGTCTACCTGTAGTTGTCTCAACAAAAGCCCTTGAGGTTTCAAGTTTGTGTTGTCATTTCTGCATTTCTTCCTCATATTGTGTAAATCCTCACTATTAGTCTCTATGGTCTAAAAGACCATGCTGAGTCAGGATTCTGGGGAGCTCATCTCAGCAGAGGAAGGAGAATGTGGTTGTATTGAGAATGATGCCACATTCCCCCTGATAGGTTTTATTAATTGGCATTGAAGAAGACTATTAACTATTTTTTCACTGTGGTTCTCAGTTGGATAAGGTTGAGGTTTGCATGCTAAGCAAATCAAGCCCATCAAAAACCTCAGTGCTTCTTGTCTAACAAGTTGTTAGGATTTGAAAGCATCTTGTTTCACCTGTAGACTCAATTTGTAGCTTGTGGCTCTTCCTGTACAGTCCTTGCCAAGTCCAGAACAGAACTGAAGAGGTAGCAGCATGAGAAGTTGGTGATGAGCTGAATTCTCCACAGACTTCCTTCACTATAGCTGAGAGAGGCTGGCGTGTTTCTTCATCATTCTGCCTTGGTCTCCTCATCAGAGAGGTGAAGATGTTGTATTCAAACTTATCTCCAAAATATGTGGTGAAGATATAAAAAAAATTTTGATGCCCTTATGAGAGCAGTTGGCAAAAGCAAACACAATGTAAATGTTTTTAAACTAAGTGATAAAGAAGCTCACTGCCCAGGGCTATCTCTGTTGGAGCAGCTGAGTTGAACTGAGCCTCGTTCTTTGAGTAGGACCTTCCCATCTTTAAACCTCTTCCACAGCTTTCCTAGCTGCTCACAGGAGTGTGGAACAGCTCCTCACCTGGGCTTGAGTCCGGAAACCCTGATGGTAGAGACTGAATATAGAATGAACTCTCTGTTCTTTGCCCCAAAGGTTCTCTTTCTTTTCCTTAGCTTTAGGGTGCCAAGATGGCAGCCTCCTTTCTTTTGATCCCTCATAGAGCAGGGCAAGTTTGAGAAGGTGCCTGGGTCACACCTGAGGCTTGGCAGGTGGCCTTGCAGGAATCCTTAATGTACGAATCAGAAGCACCACGAAGACTGTGCCTGAGGTTAAAGTTAAGATCAGAAATGGAACCGCATCATTGGTCTTTCCTGCCCCTTTCTATTGTAATCTGTTTTGAGAACGACATGGAAGTAAAGCAAATGTTTCATCCAGAGTCTTTCTGTCCCCTTTCAAAGATTGCCCAAGTTTAATTCATCTACTTTGTTTCCATATGCCATCAATGGCATTTGATAATGGCATAGCTGATTTATGGGGGGGGGGACCTTGAGGTGAATTACCATTCTCCCCATGTAAAGGATTAGTTACTTCTACTTTTAATGGATTTTGTTGCAGTGTGTTTACTTATTTTAGATGGATTGAGAAGTCCTCTGACCTTTACTATCACATCACTTAAGGCTATTTGCAAACCACATGAAATGCCTGTGTTTGAAATGATTAAAGCAAAGAAATGAAGATTTATATTAGTGAATGTGACCCAAGAAATTTTTCTTGATGGATAATATTGTGCCCCAGTAGGAATACATTCATGTAAGAACAGGGCCATAAGTCAACAGACTATATTAGGCCGGCTAATCCAAGGCCCAACTCTTAAAGCACCTAAAGGTAGCAGCAAGCTAAGGAGATAGGGGATGAAACCCCAAGGAGGGAGAAGAGATGTTTGACTTTCAGAAGCATCACCAACAGCTGCACAACACGGATCCCTAAACGAGCTCTTTAGATGATCAGAGGCTATGTTTTTTTCTTTCTTGATATGTATCTTCTATCATCTATCTATCTATTAGTCTATCATCTATCTATCTATCTATCTATCTATCTATCTATCATCTATCTATCTATCTATCTATCTATCTATCTATCTATCTATCTATC
>NC_022030.1:45805570-45817252 GCF_000317375.1 Microtus ochrogaster
TATCTATCTATCTATCTATCTATCTATCTATCTATCATCTATCTATCTATCTATCATCTATCTATCTATCTATCATCTATCTATCATCTATCTATCTATCTATCTATCTATCTATCTATCTATCTATCTATCTATCTATCATCTATCTATCATCTATCTATCTATCTATCTATCTATCTATCTATCTATCATCATCATCATCATTTACCTATTTGTATCTACCTATCATCTATCTATGAGTCTATCATCTATCTATCTATCTATCTATCATCTATCTATCTATCTATCTATCTATCTATCTATCTATCTATCTATCTATCATTTATCTATCTATCAATCATCTATCTATATATCATCTATCTATCTATCTATCTATCTATCTATCTATCTATCATCATCATCATCATCATTTACCTATTTGTATCTACCTATCATCTATCTATCTACCATCTATCACCTATCTATTTGCCATCTCTCTGTCTGTCTAAACTCTATCTATTCTCTCCCTCCTCTCTCTGTCATCTCTTCTGAGTTGATAATTAGAAATTTCATGGTAAAAGGTATTTCCTTCAACCTTGCCATCCCCTCTCCACCTGCCTAACTCTCCATCCCCTCCATGATAACCACCTCTCTTAGTCTCTACCATATCTGCTGGAAATTTCTTAATGTAGGCAAATTGAAGAGAACCTGGCTCTCAGAGCTCGGATAGTTCCAGGATCCACTATGAACATCAAAAGTCATGCTCTATACATTTCATGAAATAATGTAATCTATATGTATTATCCCATATACTTCAATGAGACTCTGGATCACTTATACACGAAACCTTATGCTGTTCTTCCAGATTATTTAGGGAATAATTGTAAGAAAACATTTTCACATACACAGTATAAGCATAACCTTTTTCAAATATTTTGCTCTTTGACTGACGAATTATTGGTAGGAAAGATCAACTGTATATCCCCAACTCCATCCTTATTTAGGATTCTTTATACATTGTCTTTTGGTACCTAGTTTTTCAACTTAGCAAAACATTTGGGGGATCACCTCATATGGGGATGTTAACAAAATTCTTTGCTATATCAAATTTGATTCTATGTTGTGGCAATACTTAGTGAGTTCCCTACCCACGCACACATTGACACTTCCTTTTGACTCTTTTGGACAGTAATGAATGGAGGAATGACCTTGTACATGTTGAAGGTCATTTGAGTGTGTGCTGAACTTTAGGGTAGCCTCTCCAGCATGATCTGTCAGAATGGAAAGCTTATATGCATGTAATTTGATTAGTTTTGAGTTTTCCTTTGTGAAACTGTGCCCACTCCCATAAGCAATGCATGATAGTTTCATGCCCTGTGTGCTTGTGAGTATGTGTATCTAGGGAGGAGGAGCGAAAAGAGAAAACGAGAGAGTTTAAATTTGAAAGTAGTGATAGGACTTAAGAAAGAGGGATAGAGGGACGAAGTCTAAGAAAGGCTCTTCTGGATTCCTGAACATGAATGAGGAGTGTCAGTGACTCTGGACAATTGTAATACAACAGCTAACAGCTATACAGTCCTTCCTGTGTGCCTGCAATTAAAGTCTTTATTTTATTGACAGTTATCAGATTAGATATGGTTTGTCTTCATTAGGTTTTCTTCATATTTTAGAAAACACAAATGTTGAATATTTGCTATATACTAGACACTACACAAGGTATTGGTTGATGCAATTTTTGTTGATAAAAATCCTGCCCAATGTCAACAGAATGGGAATTTTTGAAGTAAGCTCTTATACCAACCAAGATCCTGCAGAAAACACCAATAGATTTAACTGTGGTTTTGCTTCCGGTGCTGTATAAGGCTCACCAGGTAATGTTTGCCTTGGCAGCTGCCAGGCAAGGTGAGCGACAGACTCAGCTGGTGAGTGCAGAAGTACAAGAGCTCATTGCTACACGCATGGTGATGGTGGGCCTGCATTTCATGACTCTTGGTTTAACTATTATAGTTTAAGTTTGACATGGGGTAAGGGGGGAATTTAATTGATTGTGGGGGTGTGGGGGTATGGTATACTGTAATACTAAGCTAAGAAATAAATCTAACTTAACTACATATCAAACTTAATCAATAGCTGGCAATTATACTTAGGACATACAATGTTGTACAAAAGAGAGATATTGAGAAAAGTCTTCCCAAATCTAAGGGCTTGTAATGAAAAGTGTCTCCTAGACCTGTGAGTAAATATGCCAGTACCAAGAAGAAAGAGAAATTATAGGTTAAACTCTTTGCCCCTGACAATTAGTTTCTCCTTTTTTTCCTTTTTCTCCTATGCTTTCTTCTGCCCTAGGCTACCTTCAATTTATTCTAAAACCCTTCAGTCCTTACTACTCTCTCTTTACTTAAGATGGCCTTCTCTTTGTGTCTCTAATAGTGGTACTGGGACAGGATAACTCTTGATGTATCTGCTCAATTATACGGGCTCCCATACCATGGAGTCAGAATACCAGCTTCCATTTGAGCTGTTCCCAGGGCTCATATGTTGGGGGCTTTGTTGTAGAATATTAGTTGAAGATGTGTTACATTTGTTTATGCTGTGGAGCATTTGTTCAGTGATACAAAGATATGTGGTATTCTTTAATGCTGCATTTATTTAACTCTGTGAAACTGTATTTATAGTAGTGTCTGTCTAAAACACCTTATTTGCCTAAAAAAGGGGGTGAAGAGTCAATAGCTAGGCAGGAGAAAGAATAGGTGGGGCTGGCAGGCAGAGAGAATAAATAGGAGGAGAAATATGGGAAGAGAGATCAAGGAACAAGTAATGAAGGAGAAGAGGAAAACATAAGGGGCCAGTTATACAACTATACAACCAGCCATAAAGAAGAAGTAAAGAGGTATATAGAATAGAGAAAGATAAAAGCCCAGAGACAAAAGGTTCATGAGAAAACTTAAATTAAGGAAAGCTAGCTAGAAACAAGCCAAGCTAAGGCCAGGTCTTCATAAGTAAGATTAAGACTCCTTTTGATTTATTTGGGAGTTGGATGGTGAGGTCCCCCAAAAGAACCAAAGAACAAAGAGTTAAAAAAGAAAACAAACAAACAAATCCCAGGCCAACCAACAACAGGGCTGAGCTACCAACTGATATGTTTGGAGGGTGTGATTGGATCCTGAATGCTCTCACATAATCAATGGATTAATTCCTTCTTGGATTCATGATATGCTGTCATTGTTGGGTATATTAATTATTTTTAACATTGTTGTGAAAAAATACTTGACAAAATCAACTTAAGGAAGGAGAGGTCTATTTGGCTCACAGTTTAGGTTTGAGGAAACAGTTCTTCACGGCAGGAGAGTTCTGTTTGGCTCACAGTTTGAGGGAACAGTCCTTAGGGCAGGAAAGACTAGCAGCAGGAGTGTGAGACATCACAGCTGGAAAGCAAAGAGACACAGGTGTGCTCATCTCACTTCCTCCTTTGTCACTCAGTCCAGGCACCGCCCACATTTAATGTGGGTTTCCCCACCTTACTGAATGAAGTCAAGATAAACTCTGGCAGGCATACCCACCAGCCCTCAGGTGGTTCTAGATTCTGCAGAGTTGATAATCAACACCACCCATTACAGACTCATTCATGCCTTCAACCACATCTTTGTTCTGGATTGCAGTCACATTACATGGTGCCACTCTCTCTTGATGCTCTGAGGGAGGCTTATCTACCATGCCAGCGATGAAGCCAAACAATAGGTCCACAACTTGATTGTCTTTCAGTGTTCCTATTTCTTTTTAAATATTCAACTTTTTTAGACAGGTCTAAGTATATACCCCTGGCTGGCCTGGATTTTGCCATGTAGCCCAGGCTAGCTTTGAATTCATGAACCGTCCTCCTGCCTCTGTATCCAGAGTGCTGGGATTATAGGCATGTGCCACGATGCCCTGTCCTAGTAGTTCAAGTCAGAAGCCTGCGGGCCACTTGTAAGAAATCACATTTCTTCATGTTGAGTCTGCCACCTGAACTCTGATCCCCAAGGTACGCCTCTTTAAACCTGTGACTCTCTGCTTCATTTCTTAATGCAAGCTGCTGCTCTTGAATTACTAACCTGCCTCCCACCTGATCTTTCTGCATTCAGTCTGCCTTCCTTCCCGTATTTCTGTGGAGTCTAGAGTGCTCTTGTCAAGGACTTATCTCATTGTAACACACCACTCACTCAGGAATGCCTTCTTTCCACTTATTATCACTTGTCGTGGTGACAATTTTGCATTTTTCTGTGTAATTTCTCAATTATTTCCTGCTTGACCCTATAGACATCAAGTTCGTAGGAGTGGTGATGTCATTTATGCTTGCTCGTTTTTTTTCACATCTCTCAGCTCTATAACACATAGAGAGGCTGGGCAGTGGTGGCACACATCGTTAATCCCAGCACTTGGGAGGCAGAGGCAGGCGGATCTCTGTGAGTTCAAGGCCAGCCTGGTCTATAAGAGCTAGTTCCATGTCAGGCTCCAAAGCTACACAAAGGAACCTTGTCTCAAACACACATACACACACACATGAGAATTTAGCAAATATTGTCTACAATAGTTTTCATAGAGTTTTGCACTCATATGGTATTAAATAATACTGAGCATATTTATCTATTAAGTATTGAGTTAATTGACATTCAGTCTTAGCTAGGGAGTGATAATCAGTTGCTAACCATCTAAATTCACCAAAGGAAGGTTGTGACTTATTTTTCATGGATATAGGTTAACAGCTGCCTAGAATTTTAGTCATAAATGGCAGAAGCTAATTTTAATTTTGTAGAAAATTTTCTCTTTTTTTCTTTTTTTTTTTTAGAAAATTTTCTTAAAAATAAGTGGGAGAGTTTATAAAATTCACTGACAGTGTCGCTACCATGAACTTGATCATACAGTTTGCTCTGCTGCAATATCTGCACAGTGCTTAGGTTTGGTGACCCAGTAGTGCAGTGGGGTGAGGCTGCAAGGGAGCCCTGTAATATTGTTGGACTCTAGCGTCCAAACACTGAGGAGGAGTCGCCCCCAGAGACCATCTCACATACCACAGCCGATGCAAAAGCATGAGGATTTTATTAATTCTGTCATGACAGGGTCCCCCAGCATTCGGGAAGCCGAGGGACCTCAAATAGCGGGTACAGTCTACTTTTAAAGGGGCCACAGAAGCAAGGGGGGTTGTTCTTTGACTATTCTGATTGGCTTATTCGAAAGGGCTATTACCAATAATTGACTGGAGAGCTGTTGCCAGATCAGATGAGGTAAGAGGTCATTTTGACCCCGTTTCCCAGGGGACCGAACCAAAACATACGTATATGGGTAATTGTTCAGGAACCTGTTAGGTTCTTGGTTCCCAGCGGAGGAGGGGAAGCACTATGGCACAGAGGCTGAGAGGATTCATTATTGTCAAAAATGGCTTCAGGATTGTCTTAAAGTCTTACAATATCAGCACAGTGCTTAGGTGTGGTGACCCTGGCAGTGCAGTGGGGTGAGGTTGCAAGGGAGCCCTGTAATATCAGCACAGTGCCTAGGTGTGGTGACCCTGGCAGTTCAGTGGGGGTGATGTTAAGATGTTTCTGTCCTGCCGCTCTCATAGTTGTTCAGTCCCAAAGAAACACACAGGCCTGTTGGGCTAAAATTATCTCAGGGCCTGTACTTTGGGGCCTGTACCTTGAGGCCTGTAGGATGAAGAAAAGCCTGACTCAGGTTTGAAGAATAATCTCAAAGCTACTGAGTGAGGATAAAACAGCAAAATATAGGTAGACGCCCCTCCAGCCAGAGGGAGGGCGTGGCTGTCTCTCATTACTGGAGGTACTCCCGTATGACATCATGTCCTATATAAGCTGCTGCTCACAGTAATAAACTGAGTTCTTGCTTTGACTTGACTCCCTATCACTTCTGATTGTCCTGTTTTGTGGGCCTTCGGATCTTATGGTGGTGGGGCTGTGGAATGAGCAGACAGCACACTCACATTTCCCTGAGGAATAAGGCTAAGGAGGCCTGGCAACTGGCCCCGGAACATGGGACTCGGCTGGTCCCAGGGCCAAGCGGTCCGTCAAGGTGAGTGGGACCCCACAATGGGTGACCCAACTTCACACAAAACTGACCCAGCGCTCAAGGCGCTGAGATAGATGCTACTCTCTCGAGGCCTGGAATTGTCAGACCACAGTGCGATCCAGGCACTGGAGGATATAATTACCCTGGCCCCTGGGTACCCACCGGGAATCTTTTCTCATGGGTCACATGGAGCCGGATGGAGACTCTGGCCAGATAAAGAGAAAACACTTTGATATACCTCCACCACTGGGATTCCATCCAGCTATCACGGCCCTTAAGGCAAGTTTTCATCCCGCTGCTCCGCATTCCCCAACGGCAGGTGAGAAAAAGGTCCGAGACTGGGAGAGGTCTAAAGAATCCGAAATTCTAACCAACTGGCTAGAAGAGCAGGGGAGGAGACAGGCGAGGAGCAGGAGGTCAAAGATCGGGAGAGATCTGAGAATCTAAAAGTAACCAATTAACCAAAAGGATGGGAGAAAAGGAGACAGACGAGGAGGGGAGATCAAAAAGGAGGAAGGAATACAACAGGCAGATGCAAAAACAAAAAGGAAAGTAGATATTGTCTGTGACAAGGAGCAGCCGCCTCCTTGTGCCCCCAGCCACCCCGGAAAGAATAAAATGGGAGGGAGGAATGGAACAAATAAGGGGGCTCCATGCTTGCCAGGAGAAAATGAATATACCAGTTCCCGGGAAGAACTGCAAAGTTAGGACTCTTACACAGAGGAAAGGGGGCAGAGCCTCCTGGGGATCCAAATCCTACCTATACCGAGGCCTATAGGGCTAAAGTTTATGGACCCCAAGCCCTCTGGGTCAGTGTTGCCCCCACTCCCCGACCCTAGTCTCCCGCTAGGTTGGTATCCTTGGGAATCTAAGGACCTGAAAGAATTGAGAAAGGCAGTGGCCGAGGATGGCCCCAACTCCCCTTGGGTAGCCTACCATCCTTGTGTCCTCAAGGACTGGTATGATCTGGCTAAGGCTACCCTGGGGGGATCCCAATATGTTAAATGGACCGCCTTCTTTAAGGAGGCCTGTTGCACTAGGGCAGAGTTCAATAGAGCGGCCGACCCCCCAATTCCCATCACTTATTCAATGCTGACTGGTATGGGGGAAGGCTTTTCCACTGGGGCCCAACAGCCATGATCGCCACTCCGCTCCGTGTAGGGACCAAGTTAGACAAGCAGGCCTGGAGGCTTGGGCCAAGGTAGAGGAGGGACCCACCCAATTTACTAAGCTCCTAGTCTGGGAAGGAATGAACCAAGATACTAGGATGGCTTGTGCTGGCCTTAGGGAAGGGTCCATGAGTCAATGGGTTGTGGCATCGCAGAATGTCGGGACCCAGTCACATACCAACCAGACTCTTGTGGCGGCCCTTCAGGCCCAGACCCAAACTCTAGCCTCTTCTACTAGTCAAGCCCTGGTGGCTGGACAGCAAAAGTAAACACCTGGGAAATATTTCTTATGTGGTCAACTAGAGCATTTTAAGAGGGATTGCCCACAAAAGGGCAAGAAGACCCAGGTGCAGAGGGACTCCCTCTGTTCCCCTGCCCTCGCTGTCACAAGGGGTACCATTGGGGCTCAGGATGCTGCTCCAAATTTGATATAAATGGGAAAGCCATCTCAAATCAACCTTTAACTTGGATGAGGGGGTGCCTTCCAACCTCCTTAACCTAAGGAAGGAAAGATGCACCTTCAGTTAACTGAATCGTTTCAATGGTAGAGGGGTTCCAACTCAATATGACTATGATCTTTGGGGGACAAAAATTCCAATGGCTGATAGACACGGGAGTTGACAGGATGGTCCTCAGAAAGAAAGAGGTCCCGATAAGCTGGGATCTCATAACTGAGCTGCCTGTCATGGGGGCTGGAGAAAGGTCTGCATCCCAAAAAACAGTCAGCCCCATAACTTAAGTGGGGCTGGATAGGCCTCTGATCATCCCAGGGTTGTCTGCAAACCTCCTGGGACAAGATTTGCTAGGACAAACGGATGCTGTTATTACCGCTGACCACCTAGCCTTTTATGATGATAAAACTGAGCAGGTGCCATCAGGCAGACCCCTGACACCTGGATTCACCCCTAAAAGTAGAGGCCACTGCTCCCAGGGTTCTCCTCATTAGGTGGGCACCTGGTAGGCCAGTATGGGTGGAACAGTGACCATTGCCTGAACTTAAGATGCTCAAGGAAATCACCAGAAATCTGCTTAAAGACGGATGGATAAGACCCTCGATGAGTCCCTGGAACAGCCCTGTGTTCATGATATGTAAGCCTATGGGACCTGGAGAATGGTACAGGACCTATGAGCAGTCAATGCCCATATGGAGCTAGTAGGGGCCCCTTTAAGGGGCTTACCTTGGGTCCCAGCAGTCCCCTCCCAGTTTCAGCTCACTGTAATTGGTCTAAAGGACTGCTTCTTCTCAATTCCTCTTCACGAGGAGGATTGTGAAAAGTTCACCTTTTCCATTCCTACAGTTAACTCCTCTTGGCCTGTCGAGAGATACAAATGGGCTGTTCTCCCACAGGGGATGGCCAATAGTCTGGCCTTTTGCCGACAATATTTGTATAGTACCCTCTCTCCTTATTTTGACAAAGACAATACACTCCTATATGTTTATATGAATGATCTAGTCATTGGGCATTTGGAAGAATCAGGGCTAGCTCCCCGGGTAACCACTATTGTTGATATCCTCCAACAACATGGCTTTAAAATAGCCCCAAACAAAACACCCCCATTTTATATATTGGGATCCCAACTAACACTTATTCAAGCCAAAATGAATGAACCCCGATTAATCCTGCCTGAGCCTCTCACTTTATTGGAGTTACAAAAGATCCTGGGGAAAATGAACTGGGTAAGGCCGTGTGTGGAGACTGGGAGACTAGATTGTTATATGATCTCCTAAAAGGGGACAACCTTATGAGATCATTTCCTTGTCCACTGAGGGCTGTCAGGCACTCACTGAATTGGTCAATGAGCTCCATCAGGCTTCTTTGGTGAGATATAATCCTGACATTCTAATCCAAAGTTGTATATTATTAGGGAAAAAGACCATGCTGGCTGCCATTGTCCAGCAGTCACAACCACTAGAGTGGTTACACACCACCCTGGGGGTCACTCCCAGAGTGTACTCTCTAGTCAATCAAATAGCTGATATGATCATAAAACTCAGGGACACGTCCCTCTGACATTATGGAAAAGATCCCTCTAAACTAATAATTCAAAATTAAGGATTTAGAATGGGCAGCCAGCCATTGTTCTTGATTGAGCCTTACCCTGGAGGGATTTCTGGGGACCCTGAACACCCACTTTGGGGAGTCCCAGTTAGGGAAGCTATATCAAGAACTATACTAGAGAGTCCCCTAACTTTTCTTCTAGGCCCCTGCTCCTAGCATTCACTGTTTGCATGGATGGCAGGAAGAATGGGGCTGCCTTTGTAGTTTTCCCTGCAGGGGGGACCAAGACAAATATGTAACATGAGGGCTTGTTTGCTGGGGTTTCTGTCCTCCCAGTTCCTACAGTTGTTAGGTCCCTAACAGAAAGTCTACATAAATTATAAAACTAATTGGCCCATTAGCTCAGGCTTCTTATTAACTCTTATAACTTATTAACCCATTATTCTTATCTATGTTAGCCACAGGTTGGCTAGGTACCTTTTTCAGCAGGGTAGATCACATCCTCCTTCTTCCATGTCTGGACAGGACTGTGGAGGAATGGGCTTCCTCCTTCCTAGAGTTCTCCTGTTCTCATTGCCTTACTCTACTTCCTGTCTGGTTGTCCCGCCTAATTCTCTCTTGTGGGGGATCCACTCAATATAAGGAAATGATGGCTGTATATATTGTCCTACAAGGGGTCCCAGAACCCTGCAACCTCTATTCAAACAGCTCTTATGTAGTGAACCTAATGCCACACTTACCCTATGTCTACATCAGATTGGATGCTAATCCTATTTCTGCCTTGATAATACAACTCAGATCACTCTTTGAAGGTGGAAAAAAATCCCAAATGTATTCAACATCTCAGAGGTCACCAAAACCTCCCTGGCCTCATTTCCCAAGGGAATGCTGCTGTGGATGCTGCAGCTTCAGGGGCCTGTCTCATAGAGGTCTCAACTCTGTCCATACAAAATGCTACCCAAATGCATGACTTAACCCATGGCAACTGGAGAGGACTCAAATACCGATACCTCCAGATCCCCGCAACTGAATTAAAGAGAATTGTTCATACATGCAAGACTTGCCAACAGTTTCTCCACAACCCCCTTTACAAGGGCCAGGGGTGAACCCAAGAGGGTTAGAACCCAATATCATCTGGCAAACAAATGTAACACATTACCCTCCATTTGTCAATTTAAAATGTGTGTTTGTGACCATAGACACATACTCTAAGGCATGCTGGGCTACCACCCACTCAGGGAAAAAGGCAATCCATGCCAAAAGCCACCTCTTACAATGTTTTGCTACATTGGGACTACCACAACAGCTCAAGACTGACAAAAGCCCCTGTTTTATAAGTAAAACATTAAAAGACTTCTTCAAAATGGAATATATCCCATCCCACCGGGATCCCATACAACCTTCAGGGTCAAGCGATTGTTGAAAGACATCACCAATATCTCAAAGAGATCCTCATAAAACAAAAAAGGGAAGAAGTTTCCCCTACATCTGCAACTGCAAAAGGCATTATTAACCATCAAGATTATAATTTTTTCAAAAATCAGATGAACAAAATAGATTCCAGAAACTCTGGGGATCCCTACCAATGAGGCCCTGCCTAAAGGTTAGGTGGAAGAATCTCTCACCAACCAATGCAGGGGCCCTATCCCTTGTTGACACAGGGCCTAGGATATGGATGTGTCTTCCCAAACAGAGGAGAAATGCCTATATGGCTACCTGCTTATAACTTTAAATTTCTCCCCTCCCCTCAGGGCAATGGGGAAGACAAAGATGACCAATAAAGAAGGAAAGAGATTACGGTGGACAACCCATTTAAATTCAAACACAAGATAAGAAAAATCACCACTGCCTAAGGGAGACTGACCCTTGAGGAAAGTGTTGCCTGTTTATCTAGCTCAGATGGCCCTCCCAGCAGTAATTATGTTAACTTTTCTCATGGGGATCAAGGTCTAGGCAACATGCCCCCCTCAACCACAGGTGCTTTGGATCTTGTCAAATGTGGGCACTGAAGGGATCCTAGACCAGGCTTCTCAGATGATGACACCCTGGACATGGTGGCCTGAGCTGATATTTGACCTCTTCAATTTGGCACATGGGATCTGGGACATGGAAGACTAGATTCTGGGGATCAAAGGGAGACCTGAATGTGGAGGCTCTTGGGGGTGCACCCTACTCCAGCATCTTACCCTAATGAGCTTGGGTGTTCTCATGTCCTTAGGAGACATGCCCTCCTGCAAATACCCTTTTATGTATGCCCAGGAAGCAACCAGACTGTCTTCCCTTTTAGAAACTGTGTGTGTATAGCTCCTGATTACTATTGTTCTTCCTGGGGATGTGAGCAAACTGGGATTGGACATTGGATAAAACAATATGGAGATATGATGTGGGAGTGTCATATATCATTCTGTTGATTTCATTGGTTAAGGAATAAAGAAACTGCCTAGGCCCCTTGATAGGCCAACCCTTAGGTGGGTGGA
>NC_022030.1:45819767-45836054 GCF_000317375.1 Microtus ochrogaster
AATGGGTTAGATTAATATGTAAGAGCTAGCCAATAAGAGGCTGAAACTAATGGGGCCAGGCAGTGTTTAAAAGAATACAGTTTCCATGTAATTATTTCGGGTATAAAGCTAGCCGTGCAGGCGGCTGGGTGCTGGAGACGCAGCTCCGCAGCTCCTAATTCAACAAAGATATAGTGATCGTCAGGGTCTTCCAGGCACCTCTATCCCAAAACCCCCTATATGGAAGATGCACTCAATTTAAATTTAGCCCTCTGATATTAAGGTTTACAGATCAGGGGAATAAAAAGGATCCATCCTGCTTATCTGGGAAGATGTAGGGATTAAGCCAATACCAAAAAGGGATATGATCATGGCCTTATATGCATGCTTCGAATGGAGATACTTCCTGAGGACCCTCCTCGGATGCTGGGGCCTGATTTCAAGCTAATGCCCACAGGGACATGTCTGTATATACCTCAACTTTACATACATAAACTTTACATACCTCAGCACCCCCATCATCTACCCCTAAGGTATCCTTCACCAAGCCATCTAGAGATGTAGGGGGATTAGAAGCATCATTTTGTTTTATGGAGACCATTAAGATGGTCTTTACAGCCTTAAACCTTACCCATCCTGAAGCCACTGAGGTCTGTTGGCTTTGCTTACAGCCACTACTCCTCTACTTTGAAGCCTTTGGGGTAAATGACTCTTATGAAATACTAGATAAAGCTGATATTTGTAGATGGGAAAACCCCCAAATGGGGGAGATGTCCGGATTGACTATCCCCTTTTGGCAGATGTTGAACGCAACTTGTGTCTTATACACCAGACACCCTCTTTTTAACCTCACTTGTGATATGAGTGATGGGTTTATAGCTTCATGAAGGGTGCCCAAAGATCATAGGTATTTTTGGATTTTCCAAGAGATGGGGGTTACTCCCTGCCTGTCTGACCCACTGATCATTCAGCATAATGATACTTGCCTGCTTGCATTAATTTCCCTCACGTGTTTTACCACATGCAAGAAGAATTCCTGGCCTGAAGGCATAAGAGAGAGCCCCAATGGTGTCACCACATTGATGGGGTGGAGGTGGCCAGGACTGCCCTGGACACCTCATCCCTGGTGATTTCACAACAAGAAATGGGAATGATTTGCTCACAATTGACTGTGACCTTAGAAAAGACAGAGACTGCATTACATTATTTAGAAAAGTCTTTGGATTCCTTAGTAAGGGTAACCTTACAAAATAGGAAAGTTTGCACTTGCTGTTTATGGAACAGGGAGGAATTTGCAGGGCACTTGGGGGGAAGAATGTTGCTTCTATGTGGACCATTCCAGGATCGTTACAAGAACCCTAGATGAGTTAGGAACAAATATTGATTCATTTAAGTCAAGGACTCCATATGAGACCTGGTTTAATTGGTCCCCATGGCTTACCACATTCATCTCTTCCCTAATTGGGTCAATGGCTATTTATTTATTGGTCTGTCTTTTTGGCCCATGTGTTCTCCAAAGGCTGAAAAGCATTCCAAAACCAGATACAACAGGTACAACTCATGGCCCTTAAAGTACATTATGATAAACTCGATACATCTTGCCCCATGGATGAACTCTCAATTTGAGGATATCCAGGCTGAAACTCCACATGGGGTGGTTCTGACCCATACTCTCTCCCCAGTGGGCTATTCTGGCTTGGTGACCAGGGTAAGGGGTGGGATATAAAACAAAAAAGGGGAGATGTTGGGCCAAAGTTATCTCAGGGCCTGTACCTCAAGGCCTGTAGGACAGAGAAAAGCCTGGCTCAAGTTTGAAGGATAGTCTCAAAACTACCAAGTGAGGATGAGACAGCAAAACCTAGACAGATGCCCCACCAGTCAGAGGAAGGGCTTGGCTGTCTCTCATTGGCTGTGGGTACTCCCATATCACACAATGTCACTTAACCTATATAAGCTGATGTTCACAGTAATTAACCGAGTTCCTGCTTTGACTTGACTCTCTATCATGTCTGATTGACCTGTGTTCTGGGGCTGCAGAATGAGCAGATAACATACTCACCTTTCCCTGGGGAATAAGAATAAGGAGGCCTGGCAGACTGTTGGCCTATTAGCTCAGGCTTTCTTACATTTTAAATTAGCTCATAATTCTTGTCTGTGTTAGCTATGTGGCTTGGTATCTTTTATCAGTGGGTCATTCTCATCCTGTTTCCTCTTGGTCTGGGTGGACCTTTCTTCTTCCCAGAATTCTCCTATTCTTGTCACCCCACCTATACTTCCTGCCTGACTACTGGCCAACCAACATTTTATTAAACCAGTACAAGTAACAGATCTCTACAGGGTACAAGACCATTGTCCCACAGCAGATGGAGCTACAAGGGAGCCCTGTAATATCTGTACTTGTGGTTAGGCTTTGCTGGCTCTGACGGTGCAGTGGGATGAAGCTGCAAGGGAGCCTGGGAAGATGAACCCTCCAATTGCTCATTCTGCAATTAGGTCTTGACATAGACACACTAAGTCTAGCAGTGTGGGTCTAAGGCTCCACCCCCAGTTCTCAAAAAGATTTCCCTGACCTTGTGGCTGATTGTTACACTTCATCATCAGATACTTTAACAATCTAGAAAATTAATAGAATGTCATCTACCAAATGCTGAGAATCAGCAGTCAGTCAATAATAATGTATTTCGAAGTCCTTAGATAAAAGGCAATCCCTAAATGCACTGTATTGTTGTTTAAAATAGATGGTTTTTAATGCAAACACTAAGTTCAAAGGGTTTGATGACTTCTCAGGATGCAAAAATGGGCAATGCCTAGAAGATGAGCTTAATAAAACCATCATGAGTTCTTGCCTTATTCTGCTGTGGGCTTTAGAAGGCAAAAATATGCAGATGCGGTAATGGGGGCAATCAGTCATGGCACGTGATCTTATTATATCGGCTGCTTTTCACAGCTGGAGACATCTGAAGCCAATCACAGCCCTTTTGCAGAGTTCATTGGGTTAGACTGTCTAATCCATCCTCACCCTAGGTAGGGACTCAGAGACACAGATAAGGAAACCCCCCAATGGTACCACTTTGCCCCTGGATTTTTCAGGTGAGAGAATCCCTTCTCTGAGTTATGAGTCCTGCCATTTTGCCCAACAGGGAGAGTATCCCCAAAGGTCCCCACTTATTTCCCTTTACATCTTTCTTTTCTGGCTGTTTTCCTTTCCCATATAGGGCTTGGCATTCTTCTGAAATTCTGCCAGTCTATCATCTGCCACCGACTCTCTTGCAGAGGTCTAACCTCAGCCTCTCTTGGAGCTCTCATCCTCCCAGTACCATCCTCCAGTCCAGGAATGCTTTGTGGACCCTTGCCTTCCCCACAGTATCCCCTTCTCAATTCCATAGCTGTCTATCAAGACTCAGGATGCCTGCATCCTTGAGTGGACACCCTAAGATCATTAAAATATGGTCACATAGCAGCTATGTATGCAACTCTCTCTTTCTGCCTGTTGCTCCCTCTTTTTTCCTCTTTATCAACCCAGACAGATGATGCTTTCTGCTCTGTGAGCGAGAAACTGCAGTTATGCAAGCAAAGTGAGCCATGTGGGTCTCTCCTTAGGTGATCCACATGGAGTCCAATGGGGTCTCTCTGTCTGCCAATAAAATGGGCACAGAGAAGGCCAAAGCCTCAGGAAGAGCATCATAGTCTACAGTGGCTGGGAATTAGTTAGCTTGGAAATAATTTAGAAAGTTTCAACTAGCCCTGGGTGCTCAGGCTTGTTTTGTGTCCAGCTTATTTGATGGGGGGAAGGCACTAGAAGTCCATGCTTTGAAGGAGTCACTAGATACAGGTGCCTAAAAAGGATTTTAGCATAATCTGTTTTATGATCACCCAGAGATTGACCGAGAGAGAGAGACAGAGAGACAGAGAGACAGAGAGACAGAGAGACAGAGAGACAGAGAGACAGAGGCATAAAAGCCTCTCTGGACAGCAGACAACTGGGAGCAGGTTGAAGGGAGACAGTATTTATTAAAATATCTTTTGTCAGCCAGATTTATTTTCATCTTTCTTCATAAGGTGTGGTAGTTTTACATCAGTGCATCTAAATGAAATAATTTGCTAAAGGTCACATGCAATTCCCTCCGGCCAGTTTTCATTTACCTTCTAATTAATAACTAAATGTTCATACATACATTAGTCCAAGGCTCATGCATAAAGTAATAACTAACATTTATTGAACATCTATTATATTCCAGGCCTTTTGCAAACCTTCACAAACCTGGAAGGTAGGAATGCCCCTTTAATGGGGTAAGGAAATGTTACCCAGATAGGCTCTGTAATTTGCCCTTGGTCATGCAAATTACCGACTCAAGCCAAATGCTCCCAGCTGTCTCACGTCAGGCTGTGAGGCAGCTGCTACTTACAAAGGTTTGATGCCTGGTGCCATCTGCGGCTGTGCTGGGGAAGGAAGTGAGAGTCAGGTGGATGTTAGGTCTCTGGCCTACCTAGTCAAACATGTCGCAGCAAGGGGATGAGGGGACAGCCAGCTACCCAAAGCTTGTCTCCCTTGATTGTTACAATGCGCATTCTGGGGGGTGGGAGGATGGAAGGCTGTCTGAGGGAGGGGTCCGTTTTAGTTCAATCTTCTTCCATACCTTTCTCATTGCCAGTAAACTACAGAGTACGGTTTGAACTGTTTGACAGATTGGGCACAACTTACTCGGGCAAGGTGGTGAATGGGGCAGAGACCAGCAGTCACGTGATGACTTCTGGGTCCAGGCATTACACATGGGCTTCAAGTCTGTTGATAGGCATTATTTCCAGAGAGATGCAGTAGAGGACATTAAATATGCTTCTGAGCCCAGATGTGGTGCCACACAGCTGTAACCCTAACACTAGGACGCTGGAGGCAGGAAGACCAGGAGTTCAAGGTTATTCTTAGCTAGATAGAGCATTGGAGCCTAGCCTGGGCTTCATAAAATGTTTAAATAGCTTATTGACTCATGACTTGCATTGTCATGATGAGATATTACTTGTGTACTATGGCCATTAAGGAGTAGGTTTTGTCTCAATTGACTGATGATTCATGGATTCATCATTTCAACAAGCATTTATTAAAGACTGATTTTGTGTCTTATAGCATAGTTTCAGGTTCTGAGACAGAAAGAAATACAGCATCTTTATTAATTGGAAGTGGACATTTCCAATTAATAAAGGACAAGTATAAGACAATGTAGATGGCACTGATGTCAGTTCTCTTATGTGGTGACTCTTCCTGGTGTTCAGGGCATCCCCAGAAGAGAACCACTCAAGGGATCATTGAGATTTGCTTCCACACTTTAAATTTACCTCTGGCCAATTTGAACCCCATTGTTTTCTTAGTCAGGCAATATATTGATACGCAGCTGTGATTCTGTGAGGTGTACTGTGCATGTATGTATGTATGTTCACATGTGTGGGTTCGCATACAAGTTTGTATGTGTTCATATGGAGGCCTGAGGTTTAAACTGGTGTCTTCATTCTCCACTTTATATACTGAGGCAGTGTGTTGGCCAGGGTTTTTTTGTTTTGTTTTTTTGGCAGGGGGTCAACTTGACATAATCTGGAGTCATCTGGGAAGAGGGAATACCAACTGAGAAAATGCCACCATAAGGCTGGTCAGTAGATAAAGTATGTGGAGGGTTTTCTTGGGTGCTAATTGATGTGGAAGGGCACAGCCCACTATGGGTGGCACCACCCCTGGGCAGGTGGTCTGAGCAGGCAATGGAAAGCAAGCCAGCAAGCAGTGTTCTTCATGGTCTTTGCTTCAATGCCTACCTCCATTTCCCCTGATGATGTCAAAAAACCCCTTTCCTCCCCAAGATGCTTTTGGTCATGATGTTTTGTTACAGCATTAGAAAAGAAAACTAAAATAGGAAGGTTCTTTTGCTAGACTCAGAGCTCACAATTGTCAACTCATCTGGTTTGTTAGTTCGTTTGGGGGTTCCCTGTTTCAGCCTCTCCACTTACTGGGATTACAGGAGACTACCACATGTACCTGGCTTTATACACGGTTTTTGTGGATTTGAACTCTGGTACTCACACTTGCCCACAGTAAACACTCTATCCACCAGACCATCTCCTCAGGCCCTGAATTTTTTATTTATTTTATTTTGTTTATTTATTTATTTTGGTTTTTTTGAGACAGGGTTTCTCCATGTAGCCTTGGCTGTCCTGGAACTTGCTCTGTAGCCCAGGCCGGCCTGTAACTCACAGAAATTTGCCTGCCTCTGCCTCCTGAGTGCTGGGATTAAAGGCATTTGCCACCCTCTCCTGAATTATTTTTTCATTAAAAATTGTGTATGGATGTTTGGCCCATCTGTACATCTACTCATGATGTGCGTGCCTGGTGCACCCAGAGGCCAGCGGCAGGCACTGACTCCTGTGGAACTGCAGTTGTGAGCTGTCTTGTGGGTGGAAAGTGAACACTAGTCTTCTGGAGAGCAACACATGCTCTCTTCAGACCCTCGATTGCTGTTTTGACTTCTGTACTTTTGGATGTAAACACCCCTAATGCTCCTTAACTGGTTCAACCTCTTATGTGGAAAGGTGAGACATTTCCGAGAGCTGTGAAATTGCATTACTTTTAGAAATATTGTCAAGGAAAAGAGGATTTGGGGCCACACAGAGCATTTTTGTGGGCCTCAAACAATGGTGAGCTCAGCATTCATCTGACTTGATAGCACAAAAGAATTCATAACTGTGTCTAATCAAGTGAAAATAACCTTACTTCCAAATCAACCCTATTGTATTCTAGAATGCAGGAGGTTCTGTACAGTAGAATAGCTGAGAAGACATATTGCATAGCTTGATATTGTACAAATCATTTGCATTAAAATAAGGGCTTTGTGGTAAGCTGTTAAGGGTGTGGACTTGGCACTAGATGTTTTGTTTCAGTCTGCCTTTGTCTTCACTCACTGGGTAATGTTGAGCAAGCTTCCCTTCCTCTTTGGGCTTGTTTCCTTAGGGTCTGTGTGGTGGATTGAATTACCACATCTCAGGTATTTGAACTGATTCCCAGTTGGTGGCTGTTTACAAAGGATTACAATGTGTGGCCTTATTGGAGAAGGTGTAACACTGGGGGTGACCTTATGTTTCAAAGCCTCCTTTCATCCCCAGTGAGCTTTCTGCTTCCTGTTTGTGGACCACAAGGTGAGCTTTTAGCATCACGACTGCCTCCTGCCTCACTTCTTAATATAATGATGATGGACTCCTATCCCTCTGGAACTGTAAGCCCCAAATAAACCCTTTCTTCTATTAGTTGCCTTGATCATGGTGTTTTATCACAGGAATAGAAAAGTAACTGATACTGTTAGTCTTTCTGGGAGCTGTGATGCTTAAATGGGTAATTCTTTTAGCACGTAGCGGATGTTTAGCACAAATACTATGCAGGCTGCTTGCTGTGGTTTATGGGCATGGCCTGTCCTAGTTCCTAGTCCTCTCTTCTGGGCTGCACTGTGCTGGAAATGCAGGGGAGTATGTTGACAGTGCAAGCCTGAAGCATCTTATTGTTTCTGAAACGTCCATCCAGTTCCTGCATTTCCTATGAATACAAGGGCCGGCCCAGGGTCCTGAGCCTAGTGAAGTTCATAGGGTGTGGGAAACTTCGTAGACAACAGGGACTAGAGGGAAAGGCAGTGCTTTCTGTTCCATCCACTTCCCAGAAATCTGCATCCATTGGCGAGTGAGTGCTTCCAGGAGAGAGGGCAGTTCTTGCTTTAGTTGCTATAACCTGAGGCTTCTGTGTTGGGCTTTGTCCCCCCAGTATATAATCACAGGTAAATGTGACTCTGAGTTCACATATTGTTTAGGGCCTGAGTTGGGTTCTTTGGAGGCCTGGTGACATTTTCTTATTTAGCTTTTCTTTCTTTGTTTCTTTCTTTGTTTCTTTCTTTGTTTCTTTCTTTGTTTCTTTCTTTCTTTCTTTCTATAGCTAATTCATTCACATGGTATAAATGCAAAAAATAAAAAAATAAAAGACAAGTAGACATTCAGTGGAAATTCTCCCCCTTTTTGTTGTTGTAATCCAAAACTCATTGGTAACCCTTATTATTTATTATTTACATAACAGTTCAGATTTGCAGTAATGAAAGCCAGGAGGCACAGCTTTGTAGGAGCTTCAGATGCACTGCTTGCTTAATATCGTCTCCTGAAATTCTCTCTTTTTCTTTCTGAGACAGAATCTGGCTGTATAGATCCCAGGCTGGCGAGATCTATGTTTTTCCTGTTGCCACTTCCCTTGTGCTGGGATTGCAGGAGGGTGCCATCACATCCGACTATTAAAATTCTGGATAATTTTAAACATCACAATTTCATTTTGCCTTGGACCATGCAAATGCATGGCCTATTCTTCCTTTGGCGTTTTTGCTTAAGCATGAACCTTAAGGATTCTTTTCATGTTCATACATAAAGGACTTTCTTATAATTTGTACTGCTACCCAGTCGTCTGTCCTGAGAAATTTGAAAAACTCCATTCCTAGTTAACTTAGGAATTCATTAGAGATCCCTACCCCAACTTTCTAGCCCTTTGATGCTTCCAAACTTGGGTGAGAGAAAATAAGAGAAAAATAGGGGCTGAATGCCTCATGTGACCAGAAGGGATGGGATGCCCTCAAATGCCATCTCGTCCCTCTACCAACTAACTGACTGGCCACACCCTTGCAGGCCATGTCTCTTTCTCCATTTTTCTGCACTGTGGCACTTCTGTTCCCATACTGAGATGCTGGCATGATGTCATCTGGGCTCCGTCACTCACAGCACTGTGATGATGCTGGCATGATGTCGTCTGGGCTCTGTCACTCACAGCACTGTGATGATGCTGGCATGATGTCATCTGGGCTCCATCACTCACAGCACTGTGATGATGCTGGTGTGATGTCATCTGGGCTCCGTCACTCACAGCACTTCACTTCTGTCTGCTCCAATCCGGGGGAAAATAATACAGTGGCCACTGGAGACCATCTTAAAGACTCCTCTTCCATTGCTGTTCATTCCTGCAAATCATCTTTTCTGGGTGAATCTGTAGTCTTCGAGAAGATAGCGGAGTGCCTCCCTCCTAAGGAATCTCTGGACTACTCAGCAGCACCAGGACAACATTCTGAAACCTCATACTCATTTTGAAGCAGCCCCCACTCTGGCTCTATTACAAAGTTCCTCTCTGTGACATTGGTGGTACACTCACTCAGGAATCAGTTCTGTTTATTGCGTGCTTGATGGCACCGTGGTGTTCTGGGCAGCACTCTTTTGGGAAGGCTAGAACAGATAGTATACATTCCCTAAGAGACTGGTGTTGCAGGCCTTAGCAAGGGCATGTGATCTGGCATGTGACCATGTGCTTAGATTTGGCTGCATACATGCAGAATTTTTGCCCTGCTACAGTTGTACAGTGGTGAGCAGCAATGCAGTAGTTCCAGGCAGCTGGGGCATGCTTCAGCTAGCAGACCTGAGCATTCAACAGCTGAGCTAGGCACGCACAATACTGTGCAGCAGTCACCACACACACACACACACACACACACACACACACACACACACACACACACACACACACGGTAAGTGAAGTGAACAGAGCGATCAACAGCCCTGTTATGTTAGCGCCTCTGTTCTTTTGCAGGCAAGAGAAACCACAAACCACTCAATGGCTTACGTTTCCTTGATTCAATCAAGCCATGCCCTTGGCACCTGAAAGGAAGATTAACTAGATGCTAAAAATGCACTTCTCGAGTCCAATTCCATTGCCAGGGAAAACTTCCAGGTACCCCAAGAAAACACTGGGGGAAAACAGGCTACTATTCCAATTAAACACCATATTGAGTACTTTGGTCTCAGTACACTCTATTTGTTTAGTTTCTAAGAATATTTGATAAGAGAAGTGCTAGGGTGGCAAAAAATTAATTAAAGTTAGAAAGAATGATCTTAAGAGAGAAAGGGAGGGGGAAGTTAAGAATCTGTAGATGGCTTGGTCCCACACCTGTCAGCAATTAATTAATCACTAATTCTTTCATTATTTGCAACTTAAGAATCTATGTACCTTGGACAAAGGAAAAACCCACACAAACTAAGGTTATTGTTTTTTTTTAAATGTCTTCCCACTTCACTATTTGTTCCATGCTGCTCAGGCCAGAGCATCCACTACCTGGATGGAGTGGGCAGGAGCAGTGAGGGAAGAGAGCTACCTGCACAGCCCTCCTGGACGCTGGCCGGTCTGTAAATCTTTCATCTATCTATCTGTCTGTCTGTCTATCTCTCTCTCTCTCTCTCTCTCTCTCTCTCTCTCTCTATCTCTCTATCTCTCTATCTCTATCATCTATCTCTATCTATCTATCTATCTATCTATCTATCTATCTATCATCTATCTATTATCTCTCTCTATCTTCTCTCTATCTTCTATCTATCTATTATCTATCTCTCTATCTCTATCATCTATCCATCTATCTATCTATCTATCTATCTATCTATCTATCTATCTATCATCTATCTATCTATCTGTCATGTATCTATCTATCTGTCATCTATCTATCATCTATCATCTATCTATCTTTATCAATCCATCATTCATCTATCTTACAATGTAATAAACGGTGCATTGTATGGATCTTACCACATTTTAAATTTTATTATAATTATCTTGTGTATATAAGGTGCATGTGTGTGTGTGTGTACTTGTTCACCATGGTGTATGTACGGAAGTCAGAGGATAGCTTTCATGGGTTCAGAGATCAAACTCAGGTGACCAGGCTTGCCCAGCAAACACTCTTAGCTGATTAGTCAGAGAACGGATAGGCAAAACTCTAGCAGTGTGCCCTGGCCCCAGGTGGAGACCAACACGCTGCCTGTCTGCAGAGTCATGCACTCCTGTTTCACTCTTCCCAGCTTGCCCTTGTCCAAGTGAGGAGCTGAGCATCTTAGCCAAAGTGATTTGTGGTTGTGTTGTGCTGGGCCTGGCCTGACACTGACGGTGTCCCTTGTCTTGCCCAGGTCCTCCCTGATGACAGCCACCCTCTTAAGTATCAGTCAGAGTATTAGCTCTCTATTCCTGGGTGAGGCTGGTGTGTGTGTGTGTGGGGGGGGGGTTGTCACAAATGCATCCTGACTGTCAGCTTCATCTGAGCTTCCTCCTGCCTTGCACAGCTTGACTGGACTTTTCACAACACAGAGGGGAGACAGGA
This sequence comes from Microtus ochrogaster, assembly GCF_000317375.1. Lineage (NCBI taxonomy): Eukaryota > Metazoa > Chordata > Mammalia > Rodentia > Cricetidae > Microtus > Microtus ochrogaster. The sequence goes on from NC_022030.1 coordinate 45,830,936, forward strand.
GCCTCAGGAGACTCACACCACACCTCCAAGCATGTCTTCCATGGCCACAGAGAGTCTGTGTGTTTTCAATACATTTGGGGAATACGGTTTCTAAAATGCAGCACAACCTCCCAGTCCCTGTCAGGATTCGATGGGTGTGGTGACAGCCAACCCTGAGGTCCCCTCTCCCTCCAACCCTGTCCCTATAAACATCCATGTATTTTCCTCTTTGCGGGTGCTGTGGCCACACAGAGGTCCAAAGAGGAGGCCAGTGAAGGACACAGTCCTGGAAAGGCACATGAACACAGGAACAGGGGCTGAAGTACCCCCTAAAGGCTCCTTGGGAGATAAAAACATGGGGGAACCCAGGAGAATGGCACAGAACTCCGTCTGAGTCTGGCTTTTGAATTGGCCCCAGATGAAGTGACATTTTCATTTCTGGCTGCTTTGAAAAAGGAAGAGAGGAGAAAATGTAGACTGTGACATTAAAGATGGATGGGGCTCAGACAAATTGAACAGCTTTGAAGGCTTCCCCAGCACGGAGCAGGCGGAGGGCAGGTCTCCACGCTTGGCTTCTGGGAGATACAGGCTCTCTTCCCAAGCCCGTGAAAGCCTCGTAATGAAATGGCAGCTTTCAGGCCGGCCCGCTACCGAGGATGTTTAATATTTAACATTGCTCTGGCTGGTGAATGTTCCCGGCCTGGCTCATCTACTTTAGCTTGACATTCCTAGCAGTGATTGGAGGTGAAAGGTTGGGCACCAGGCAAGGCCAGCTCCTGGGCTTTTGGGTCTACTGGGGTCTCCTGGCCAAGTCAAGGCGTTGTGTCCCGGGCCTGGCTGTGCATCCAGCTTCAGAGCAGGTTGCTACAGTTGGCCTCACCATGTGTGAAAGGCAACCCAAAGGGGTAGAAAATGGTTTAGGAAGAACGGTTGCCCTTTCATTTCCTATGGGACCTGGCTAACTGTCTGGGATTCCAGGGTGGAGAGCAGAGGAGAGAAACTCTAAAGAGAGACTAGAATTGCAGACGGGCTCTCAGAGGCAAGGATGTGAAACCTTTTAAACCTTCCAGCTACCTCCAAGATGAAGGCTCTCTCTCCATCACCTCCAAACTTGGTCCAGAGCAGAGCCAATTTTAGTGTGTCTTCCTCATCTTTGACATTCCCCACTTCTCAGCTCAATTTCCATTGTGCCTGCTGGGATGTACATCCATGGCAGGGGAAAAAGCAACCCCCTGCCCTACATCCCTACCAGAATGATATCCTCATGTCCAGATTTAACAGCAAAGCGGTCTCTGCCCTGCAGATGGGAAAGCAAGTTATACAAACAGTTAAAAAAAAGTCACTTTGGTGCTGGAGAGATGGCTCAGTGGTTAAGAGCATTGCCTGCTCTTCCAAAGGTCCTGAGTTCAATTCCCGGCAACCACATAGTGACTCACAACCATCTGTAATGAGGTCTGGTGCCCTCTTCTGGCCTGCAGACATACACACAGACAGAATATTGTATACATAATAAATAAATAAATATTTTTTAAAAAGTCACTCTGTGTCTGAACCTAAGCACGAGTGGTTGACTTTAGTGGTCATAGCTGGTGCTGGTCAACAGAAAGATTCCACCTAGTTATAGGTTAGACTGCCTTCAAATTAGTGTTGGCTACCAGTGACCCCCTATTGACTAATTGACGTCTCTTGTCTGTGGACTCAGATCCCCACAAAGCACCAGAAATTGAAACAGTGGGAAGTGGGGTGGAAAGCAGTGGCGGTGGGGTCTGCATTGGGGAGGGAACTTCAGGGACTTTCCATCTTGTTCCTGCAACAACACGTCCTTACATGATGGGAGCCAAGAGCCCCCACATAATGAATTTTTCCCTTGGTAATCATTTACCAGTAAGCATTAAGGCCCGTGTATTTTTGCTGTGCATTTCCAGACTTCCACAGTGACTTGTCAGCACCTAGGAAAAAAGAAATAGATGTGACCCATCTCTTGAAGACATGCCCTCCCCAGCTGCCTTTCGTCTTAGTGGAGAGAAAGAGTAGGTGGGACAATAACATGGGGCGGGCAGTGATGTGACTTGAGGTCCGTCTCCCGGGCAGATTGGCATGCGCTTGCCAAGCCTGGCGCATTCTTGTTGTGTTAAGCCCCAGTGTTGGGTGCAATGGCTCCACAGTGGCCTCTGCCTTCTGCACCTGTTGTTTCCTGTAGCAGAGTGAGCTGTGCAAGCTGCTTTTTCCTTCTTGAAGGCATGGGTGCAAATGGGGGTACCATTAGACATCTGGACACCCCATGGGCTCCTGCCGACTCCGGGGTGATGGCAGGGCAGAAGACTATCGTCTGACTCACATGTCTGAGTGTCGCCATCTGAAGCTGTAATTCTAACCACGTGGTCAATCGGAAGAAGGGTTTGTCACCAGCTTTTACTGCGCTTGTGGATCACGATTACTGAACAACAGATGGAAAACAACCGAGATTTCCGATCTCTACCTCTTCACTGAGAGAGTTGCTGGGTGGCCTCTCTGCGGTGTCTATAATTAGGGAAAACACTACCCGCCCCATTTTCTGCTCTGGTTTTATGCATTTATTCTGGTCAGACCACAAACACTATTTTGTTTGTTTGTTTGAATACTATGGATCTTGAATTCGAGAGACATCCTTGGCAGAACAGAAACTCCTTAACCAACACTGCCAGATAAAATGCAGAATACTCAGTTAAATACGAATTTTCCATAGTCAAGGAATACGATTAACTGAGATACATCTAAGTGTCACAGTTTTGAGGTAAGATGCTTAGAGAAAATGTGAGGGGCTGGTTTGACAGATTGTGGGTAACAGAGCCTGACCATCTGAGTGTCATCTCTGTTCTTCGATTTCCAACCTGCACTGCGTCACACAGGTATGAGTGTACACATGCACACACACACACACACACACACACACACACTACATGCATGCAATAAAAAGACTTAAATGTGATCAAATGTACACGATGCATTATTTTTGCATTGTTTTAACCATTTTGAAATAAATAATTCAGTTGTACTAAGTACCCTCCCCGTGATGGGTAACCACTACCCATTTCCAGAACTTTCTCATGCCAAACCCTATATCTTTAACAGTAACTGCAAGTTCTTCTCTCCTTCTTGCCTCTGGAGGTCTCTAACCGACTGTATGAATTTGTCTGTTCTACATACTTGGTATAAATGGACCCACTGTCATTTGTCCTGTTGTGTCTGGCACAATTTTACTTAGCACAATGCTTTACAAAACCCATTTATGTAGTTAATGTGTAGACATTTTTGTTTATCTTTAAACTGGTGACGGGCATTTGTGTGTTTCCCCCCTATGCCCGTAGAGAATGATCCTGTTCTGAGCAGAGCTGCCAAGGGATCTGCTTGAGTCTGGACTTTCAATTGCCCTGGGTCGAGAGACCCAGCAGGGGAACTGCTGAATCGTATGGTGACTCTGTTTACCACCTTGAGGAACTGCTGTACTGTTTTCCTTAGTGGTTGGGTGGGTCATTTTAAAATATTAATTAAAATATAATCATACCATTAAGCCCTCCATTTCTTCTTGCCCCTCCCAAGTTCCCTCCTCAAATTCCCTCCCTAATTCATGGTTGCCTCTTCTTTAACCATTGACACAAATGCATGTAAGTGAATAAATACAGATACAATCCTCTGAGTCTGCTCAGTACTTCTGCATGTGTATGCTTCTGGGGGGTGACCACTTGATATTGAATAACCAACCAGGAAGACTCACTGGCTTGGCAGTTGTTAATTGCTTGTACTTCTTCATCTAGGGTTGGCTCCTATGGGTTTTTCTCCACCTTTTTGGGGGGATGCCAACTAATGTTGGACTTGTGAAGGTCTTGTTTAGGCTGCCATGTTGTCGAGATTTCATTGGTATAGCTTCCCTGTCATAGCTAAAAAGACTTCCTGGTCCTCTGGCTCTCACGGTCTTCCAGCCCCCTCTTCCTTGACCTTCAGTATAGAAAGTATTGTAGATGTCCCAGCTGGGGTCAGGCACCCCACTCTGCATTGCTCTCCACACTTTGAATAGGAGTGGTTTTCTGTGATCCCTTCCTTCTGCAGCACCAAGAGGTTTGTTGATGAATGTGAGGACTACATTTGTCTGCACGTGCTTACTAGGTCCCTTGGAAGGAAGCAAGTCTGGGCCATAGGACAATTTTATTGTCTACCTCTGGCAACATTCCAACCATCTCAATAGAATTTTAATTTGAATTTTTTATTTAACCTAAAATACCAAAGTTAAATAGAAGCCAGGAGTGCCAACATCCTCGTTGGGACTTGTGGACATGGTTTCTTTGCGCATACTCTCAGAGGTTATAGGCAGTGTCTTTGGAGCTTGGTCCTTCACTGTTTGTATAGCACAGAACAGAAGTCAGAGATCAAAATGCACTTAGCCAGGCACACACAGCGGAGAGGCCCGCCCGGCGCACACGCTGCAGATGCTCGCGGCAGACACAAGTGGTGGGACATGCGCACAATAACAAGAGCAGATCGCCCCACTACAATTAAATCAAAGAGGTAGGCCTTTTGTTGTCAAGGTCACTGGCAAACGGGGAGCCTGGACCTGTCCTGAAGACCCTTCGGAGGGGTGAGAGGGTTCTTGGCCTGCGGAAGGAACCAGGAAACAGAGTGAGGGCATTTTGGAAGCAGAACTCTTGGCCAGAAAGGAAACCTGATCTGGTTTAGAAGACCCATTAGATAGGATCAATAGGAGGAGATGGGCAGGTCCCAAAACAAGAATTCACCCAATAATCTGAAAAACAACATGAAAACACCAGAACCCAATGATCTTACAACAGAAGGTCTTCAACACCCTAACACAGAAGAAGTGGAAAGAATTGACTTTATGAAAGCAATAGAGTCCCTTAAACAACATGTAAAAAATGCCCTTATAGAAATGGATGAGAAGTATAACCAAAAGTTTGAAGAAATGAGGAAATACGTACATGGTACCCTGGGAAACCAAGAAAGAATGATCAAACAGGTAATGGAAACAGTTCAAGAATTGAAAACTGAAATGAAGGCAAGGAAGAAAACACAAACTGAGAACCAGCTGGATAAGGAAAATCTAGGTCAACGAGCAGAGTCTACAGAAACAAGCATAATCAATAGAATA
>NC_022030.1:45841054-45845911 GCF_000317375.1 Microtus ochrogaster
AGTTTGGATGCTCACCTTACTAGACCTGGATGGAGGTGGGCGGTCCTTGGACTTCCCACAGGTCAGGGAACCCTGATTGCTCTTTGAGCTGATGAAGGAGGGGGACTTGATCGGGGGAGGGGGAGGGAGATGGGAGGCGGTGGCAGGGAGGAGGCAGAAATCCTTAATAAATAAATAAAATTATTTGCTTAGGTAATATTATGGGCTGGAGAGATGGCTCAGTGGTTAATAGCATTGCCTGCTATTCTAAAGGTCCTGAGTTCAATTCCCAGCAACCACATGGTGACTCACAACCATCTGTAATGAGGTTTGGTGCCCTCTTCTGGCCTGCAGGCATACATGTAGAAATTGTATACATAATAAATAAATAAATATTAAAAAAAAGACTGGCGTGCCCAGTCATAAAAAAAAAAACAAAAAATAAATAAATAAAATTTAAAAAAAAACCAAAAAAACCCCAAAATGCTCTTAGCCAGAGTCATGGCTTCCCAAGCTCACAGAATTTGAGGAACCCTGGTCTCTTAAGATCGTAAGAACAGCATTTTTCTTTTTTACCCTCTCAGCATGTCCAAGTTCAGGGAAAGTAGAGGACTGGGAACTTCAAAACCTTATGAATGTCCTTTGAACTGCCACAGGTCTTAAATACAGTTGGCTCCAAAGAGAAGCAGGAATTCTCAAGGAGGGGTGAGGTGAGGAGGGCAGGGAGAGGAGAAGGGGAAGGCGAGCCCAGGTGGCCAAGCTTAACTGCCTGGGTAACAGTGCTGACATTGGCCACCTGCACATCGAGTCAGCAAGGCAGAGAAGAGAGAAGGGCAAAGCTGTGGTTCAAGGCAGAAGCAGTTGAGAACTTCTTTCTGCAGGAAGTTCTGGGAGGCCTGTGGATCTGTGGAGCTCACAGGCTGCCTCACAGACAGAACCACATTTCTGGGCAAGGCTGAACCTGGGAGTGGAGGTGTGCCCACTCCCTGCCTGCTGGTTCAACGAGGAGCACGGTGAAGCCCTTCCAAGGGGTCACTGTCCAGATTCTCACATCTTCAATGCCTCACCAAGGCCTTTCTGCAGATGCCTGAGCTCCTGTGTGTGCATGGAACCAGACAGGGCCTGAGTCTGGGCTCATGGACTCTGGCGCTGCCCTGTGGGGTCTCTCTGGAAAGCTGAATGTGAAGCATTGCTGTACCTGGGGCCCTAGAAGAAGGAGGGAATGGCTCCGCCCACATTTCTTTAGAAAAGTAGCCTCTTTTTTTTGTTTGTTTACTTGTATGGCCCTTGAAAACTGGTGGGGACTGGAAAAATGCTCCTCTACTTATGCACATGCACACATACACACACTTGCACACACATGATCTCCAGGTTTGTTCCTGGCAGGGAAGGGAGAGGAAGCAGGTGCTTCTCTGGATAAACTACAGAAGCAATTTGGATCGTGGCTCCCCCTGAGGTTTGTTGCTGGGGTCTCCAGGGAGGGCTTGGAAGGAATATCCTTCTTCCAAGAGCATCATCTCATAGTCACAGAGAGAGCCTGGAATAAGGGAGGAGTAGCTTAGTTCACGTGGTGGGGCCTGTGTGTGTGCGTGTGTGTTTCAGCAGTGCTGAGCAGTAGAGCTCAGGGCCAAGCTCTGCTTTCTCTCAGCTCTTAGGACCCTATCCAATTAGTTGCTGATGTTAATGGAGTCTGAAATTATTGCGAGGCCCTGGGGGGGGCAGGGTAGCTCTGAGGAGCCAGGACAGGTAGCAGGTTCTCGGCTGCCCTGTTCCTAACCCCACCTCACTTGCATAGCCTGAGGCCTGAGAGAATGGAAACAAAGTCAGGGCTCTGCTGTTTCTTGGTCCCCTCCCCCACCCCTCCCCACCATCATGTGGTAGGAAAGAGACAGCCTCAGCCTCCAGATGGGCCCTGTTCCCTGAAGCATAGGCCTGTTCCAACTGCATTTCACTGGCCTGCCTCCTCTGAGGAGCTCGTAAACATTTCCAGAAGGATACAGATAAGAAAAAAATAAAAAGTTCTTATGTAAACACTAGATGGCTAGCAACCAGGAGATGTTATTAGTTTATTAAGATTTTAAAAATACCCAAGCTCAACAAGGGGAAGGAAGAGATGCTCTCTCCTTTCCCCCTGGGGTTAGTAACACGCTAAAAGCCCACGACTCAGGAGCCTTGTGAAGTCCATGAAGATCACAGGAGGGGCTAAGAGCAAAGTTGCAGATTTGACTATAGTGACCTTCCAAGGCGTGGGTGGACTGTGATGTAGCTGCTCTTGCTGAAAATGAAGGGAAGCCACAGACCTGTGCCTCCTCACCCTGACCTTCAGGCACCAGTGTGACCTTTGCCCTCTGTGGCCACAGTCTTAATGGCTGCTTTGTGTCCTGGGAAGGCATGACCTCTTTTTCACAGGATCAACAGATCTTCCTTGGGGGCATCTTTCTTAGCACCTCTGTCTCCTGTCTGGAGATAGAGCATTATCTTGGAGGCTCTTCCTTGATGAGTTGTTTAGAGACAGTAATCCTGATGGCTTGCTCCTGTTAGAGGCACTTGCTAACTGCCGAGCTGCAGTTCCAGTAACCAGCTCTGATCCATGTGTTTGGCTATTAGTTTTCTGTTCTCCCACTGGAGTGTAAGAAGTCAGGAAGTGCTCAAAAACATTTCTCAAATAAAACAATTGGTCAAATTTCCTTTTTTGTGGTGTAAGTAAAGTCACAGGATGAAGCAAAATCAGCTCTGGTTTGTAGCTTCCGCAGGGAGGAGGCTTTCTTTGGTGGAAAGTCCCCTGTGGGAACTTAGCAGTACTTCCTTGGAGTGTATCTGGCTTCCTTTTGCCTTCGTCATTCAGAAAGCAAAGAATCCCGAATCCATTTGTGAGGCAGGCATTTGCCTGTGGTAATCAAAGAAATGTGACGTCTGCCTGACCGGAAGTTGACATAGAGGAACAGACAATCCAGCAGTTGGCTGGAGAGCCCTTAGTTCAAGGGCAGGGCCAGGTCCAACCACCCTAACGTGGACCATGCTAACCTTGAGGTAAAGCCTCTTTGCTGGTCACATGTCCTTCCTCTGCTGCAGACTGTGGCTCCACACAAGAGATGCCCTGTGGACCCATTTGAATAAAGTACCTTCTATCTGAACATGGGATGCAGTGGTTAGAAACCTAAGGACCAGATCAAGGTTCAGACAGCATGGTGCTGTCCAGGATGACTTAGTTAAGATAGCATCTGCTGAATACGTAGAACAGCAAGTAATCAATAACCATGGCTGTTATGTCACTAGTTCTGGTAATAAGTCACTTTTGGTCTTTATAAATGTCCTTGGGGTGAAGGGTGTGTGCTCCTGTTCAGAATGAACAAAGGATGCGGCCACATCTGCCCTTGGGTCTGAGCTGCTTCTCTAATTCCCTACCTCCACAACCCTCCTCCATCTCGAGACTCATGGTGTTCATTTCCGTTCGGTGTTTTTTCCCCCATATATTGGTATTTTATTCCCCTTTCGGCCAAGCCATATGCCATTGCATGAATTTTTAACATAACTTTTATTGATTTCTTTGGGAATTTCACATCTTGTACTCCAATCCCACTCACTTCCCAGTCCCTCCAGATTCTCCCCTTGCTCCCATAGCCTCTTCCCAAAAGAAAACTTAAAAACTATTACTTAAAAACAAAACAAACAAAACACCCACTACACTCCTCCATCTTTCCCGCCTCTCGACACCTCTTCATTCATCTTGGTGGCACTGGGAGCTGAAGAGTGTCACACAGTAGATGCCTTTGTCTACCCTCGTTGGTCTGGTGCAAGGCTTCTGGCTTCTGGCACACTGTCCTCACTGGATCCTCACCGAAACTCATCCTGGAGATCCTGCTCTCTTAGTTAGGGTTTCTATTGCTATGAAAAGACACCATGACCACAGCAACTCTTAAAAAGGAAAACATTTAATTGGGGCTGGCTTACAGTTTCAGAGGTTCAGCCCATCATCATCATGATGGGGAGCATCATGCAGGCAGACATGGCTACATCTTGATCAGAAGGCAGAAAGAAGTGGACTGAGAGTCACTTCTCAGTCAACTTCAAGGGAAGCTTGAGCAAAAGACCTCAAAGCTTGCTCCTACAGTGACACACTTCCTCCAACAAGGCCACACCTCCTAAAACTGTCATTCCCTTTTGGGGCCATTTTCTTTCAAACTATCACACCTGCCATTGCCCCTAGTCATGGAGATCTGGTTCCACAGGACTAGTCAGTCTCTTCATGCATTCTAGCAGGTCATAGATGGGGTAGATGCTGGAGTAGCCAACTCAAAGCCCTGAATGTGGGTCTGAGTGAGTCTAATTGGTCAGTCTGAGCCCCTGGGGATCCCCTCTCAGGTAAGGGGCAGAGCTAGGTCTTCTACACTCACAGTTGGGGTGGGGCCAACTCTGCGGGGTGTGCATCCAACTCTCCCATGAGGGTGGGGCCAGCTCTTTTGCTGCAGTGGCCAGTGAGGGGCAGGCCCAGTTCTCCCAGGGCCAGCATAGTGTGGTGCTGGCTCAGCATGGCCCCTAGAGTTCAACAAACATGGCTTCCTATGATCCCCTGTGGTATCTTGGATCACAGAGATCAACACAGACCCCAACTGCAGCAGGACCATGGACCCAGACATGGTTTTTGCTAGCAGTTTGGGCCTGAATGTCACCATGGCCCCAAGGGCACTGCAGGCCATCCAGGTCAGTATGACTCCAGGGTGTCACGGCCACCCTCGACCCGCAAGGATGATGCGACACCCGGAGCTCTTCTCACTGCAGTTTTATTCAGGACTTTATTCACAGCAATCTTTCTCCTTCTCTCTCTCTCTCTCTCTCTCTCTCTCTCTCTCTCTCTCTCTCTCTGGGCAAATCTCTCCC
>NC_022030.1:45846011-45852850 GCF_000317375.1 Microtus ochrogaster
TCTCTCTCTCTCTCTCTCTCTCTCTCTCTCTCTCTCTCTCTCTCTGGGCAAATCTCTCCCAGCCCTTAAAAAGGCACAGGCTGCCAAACCTGGATTGCCAGGTGGGCACTGCCCATAGGTTCACGCATATGCAGGCAGCTGATAATCATTGCGTGATCATTGATTATCATAGAGAGCCCTCGCTTTCGGGATTGTGGAGGGCGGGAGCCAGCACCCCCTAGGTGCGCTCCACACAGCTCTCTACACCAGGGGTAGTAAGACCCTAGGACACCAACATGATCTCAGATGGCTGACCAGACTCCAGGCATTTACATGATCCTTGGTGGTAGCAGGAACCATGGACATAAAATCAGACCCTGACTGCTACAGGGCCACAGACACAGACATGGCCCTGGGCGATGACACCATGACACCAGGTGGCAGCACAGGACACTAAGATCTGCATGGTTCCAGCTGCTCATGACCCTCAGACAGCAACACGTCCACAGTCAGTGGCCCAGATCCCTAGCATCTGTGGAACCTTTGGTGGGAACATGGGCTGCATCAATGCAGACCCCAAATGCAGTAGGACCACGGATCCAAACATGGCCCTTGGCAGCTGTCTGGGCTCAAACAACACCATGGCCTCACGTAGCAGCACAGACCACTCAGATTAGCTTGGCCCCAGTGACAGCAGAGCTTTTGGACACCAGCCTAGAGGCATCTAGGTGTCCAGGCCCCATGCATCTGCTTCAGGGGTAACTGAAGCCATGCAAATCAACACAGACCCTGGTTGAAGTAGGACCATGAACACAGATATGGCCCTCGGTGACTTTACCATGGCCCCTGGTGGCAGCACAGGTTACTCACATCAGTATGGTACAGCGTGGCTCTCGGACACCAGCATGGCCTCGGGTGGCATGTCAGACTACAAGTATCTGCATGGCCTCTGCTGGTAACAGGAGTAACGGATATCAACACAGACCCTGTCTGCGGTAGGGCCTTGAACTCAGACATGACCCTCAGGTGCAGCTCAGGGCACCTGGTGGCACCGCAGGCCGTTCAGATCCATGTGGCCTCTGCAGCTGCACAGCCTTTGGACACCAATAAAGCCACAGGTGACAGCCCAGACCCTGCTGGAGTAGGACCACAGACCCGGACGTGGCCCTCAGCGTGGCCCTGGTGATGGGCAGGCCACCCACATCAGCCTGCTCCTCACCACCCTTGCTTCTTCAGCTCCGCCTCTCTCCACAGCACACGGACCACTCTGCTTCTCTTTCTCTTCCATTTCTCCATGACATATTTGCTGATCATAGAGGTGTCTACCTGCCCGGTGCTACAAGGCACCAAGCAGGTCTGTAGCTGTCCTCAGCCAGCCTGGGCTGTGAGGACTCAGGTGGGCCTGTGGCTGTCTTTACCCCTCTTGGACCGTGAGTTCCATTGTATGAATATTTCTATTTATTCAATTGAACATCAGGATTTCATTGGCTTTTAAGGATTTGTTTTTATTATTTCATGTGTATGGGGATATGTCTCTCTATACTCATGCGTGCAGGTGTCTGTGGATGCCAGAAGAGGAAGTGTCAATGCCTCATCAAAGAAACGTCTCTTTGTAACTGATGGACACCATTATAGAAAACCACAATCAGGGTTGTTATAAGTCAGGGTCTTAGAAAACACTCCTGCTCCAAGCTCAGGAACACTGTGCAAAAGTTGGCAGAAAGACTGTATGAGCCAGAGGGGTAAGGGTTTGCTGTGAGACTGTGCTCCTAGTGATGTCAGAAGCTACATCCATAGAGCCTCACCAATGTGGCTTCCTAAAAATGACCTCAGCAAGGACAACACCAATACACATGCTAAAGAGGACAGGGTAAAGAATACAAGGCCTAAAACCTACACAGAGAGCTACAGGCAACCAAGAAATGTTGAGAGCAGAAGAAAAAAAACTTCACCAGGGAAGAGCACACCAACTGGTTATCCTGTACCAAATAGTCAGCCCTGAAAACATACATACAAGTCACAGTATACAGACAGGCAATTATATTTGGTAACATATATGTACACACATATGCATATAACAACAATTAATGAAAAAAGAGACCATAAATTTGAAAGTGAACTAGAGGGGTATATGGGAGGGTTTGGGGGGAGGAAAGGGAAGGAGGAAATGATGTAGCTATAATCTCAAAAATAAAAGAAATAATTGGAAAGATAAAAAATTAAATGAAAACTTATCTGAAATAATGGAAGACAACATCTGGAAATCACATATCAACTTAGGGACTAATACTCAGACTATAGACTCTAGTGGTTCTTAGAACAGAAAGAACAACAGGATTCCCTGGTGGGTCTTTTTGAAACAGAACCCTCTGCCCTGTCCCCAGAGCTTCTGATTTAGTAGATCTGGGATGGAACCCAAAATATGCATCTCCAGCAAGCTCCCAACTGATGCCAGTGCTCGTCGCCTGGGACCATGCCTGGAGAGCTCGTCCAGGCCTTGAAGCCACTGGAGAGGTGGAGAAGCAAGAGTCGGAGAAAACAGGAAACAGCAAGTAATCTGAAGTGGCAGAGGCAAGAGAGGAGAGACAGTGAGAGGGGTCCCAGCTTCTGAGGACTGTCAGGTAAGGTCTACAGGTAGTCAGGTATTCCACCCAGCCAGATGAGCCATTGCTGACTTCAGGATATAAATGCCATAAAATGCCAACAAGTTGTACAAGCTGTTAGCTCCAAAGCTGAGTCATACGGTCTCAAGAGAATGACAAGCCACCTCAGTTGATTCAGAATGAAGGGTATTTGGTATTCTCTCCAAATCATATATTGAAAGTATACACCTCTGAGATGTTATAGAGGCCGTGGTGTCTTTGGGCAGTAACTAGGTTTACGTTAGGTTGCAAGGATGAGGTTAATACTCTCACAGGAAGAGACAGTCAAAGAAACTCACCCAGGAAAGGCGAGACAGCACATGGAGGGAAAGAAGTTGTCTACAAACTAAAACGTCGCCAAATGTGCTGGTTCCTTGATATTGGACTTCTCAGCTTCCAGAATGAAGAGCATTAAATGGTTAACTCACCTGACCAATGGCATCCCGTTGTAGCAGTCCAAGATGGCTAACATGGAGTATTTCCCAGGACATACAAGTGTGAGTGGTAAAATCCGGAAAGGTTCCCAACACATGGAACAATCTGGTTACTCAAATCCAAGGTTTTTTTTGTCTCCAATAAAGACAATGCAGTTCTGGCATAATGTTTATTTAAATAGTAATCTTAAAAAGGCTTTATACAAATAATATAAACACAGTTTGACATTGTTTATTTTTTACATTGTAGAATCACAGTAAAATCTCTAGAGTTTCCGTGATCTGGCTCAGCCAGCAAATGGTCAAAAACTGCACATCCTGGAAAAGCTTAACTTCCCCCCCACCCGCTTTCTTGTCATTCATGCTCATTCCTTGGACCCTCATCCCTGTGAACTCCCCATCCCCACCAAAGAGAGAAAGCAACCCTGTGGTCCTGTGGACCGCCTAGTCCGGGAGAGCGTGGAGGTAATGTGTCGTTCAGTACAAGGCAAAAAGGACATCAATACTGTGAGTTAGGTTTCCCAAAGGGAACAATTCAAGGAGATGGGCCAGTTAGCCTATCTGCAGATAAAGATAACCAATGCACCAAGGGGCCCTCTGGTCAAGTCAGAATCAGACCCAGCCCTCTTTCTTTACATCTTACGACAGACCAGCCTCCAGCCTTGGTGAGGTATCTACTTGTAGCCCTGGGGACCCTGTTTCTGTTTAGCCCTCAGGGACCACTCAGAGCCTCAAATCAGCCAAAGTGAAATGGATGCAGGACTTGTAGAGGGATGCAGGTTAAGTTGCACATAACTTAGAACTGCAGGCTTTAAACAGGGCTGGTCTTTGGGGAATTAGAGTAAAATGGTCATGAGCGGGCCAGGGCTCCCAGAGTGGGCCTTTGAACTTCTCTTCTCCCCCACAAGCTCTCAATGCTCTGAATTCTAGCTGCATTGGGGGCAGTGAGGGTAAAGATGAGAATGAGCTAACACAGACTTTCTTCTACTGTGTGCCCAGCTCAGAGGGCATCTAACACTAAGCCCCCAGGGCTTAAAAGCTTAACTTTTCACCTCTACCACTGTGCCAATGAGTGCCAAGATCAGCAGTGACACTCAGGCTCTGGGTCAAAGTCACAACACCACCACTGAGATCCACGTGACCATTCACATACACAGTAGATACAGAGAACCCAAAGGCGCACACAGACACACACATGTGGATAAATAGTTGTCACTAGGACTGTTCCCTCTCTGCATACAAAACACTGGGACATCACCTTCTGAACTAGCATCTTCATAAGTTAACATTTAAAGGAACCAGCCAGTCCATCCACCCTTCTTCATTTGCCTGGGCTCGAGACAAATGAAATTGTGGGTGACCACAGCAGCAAAAATAGTGAGACAGTTTCCCACTTATATGCAACAGTCTGGGCAGACTGGCAGGGCCTGTAATGTATTTCTAGGGCACAGACACTCTTTCGGCATTTTAACACAAAGTCAAGATTTGAATCTTGAGGACAATCTTATCTTTCACACAGTTTTATTCTGTTCTTCATACCTCCCTTTCAGGAGTCATCTAGGGTCTGATTTTCCCCAGGTAGCAGGATTCATCCCGCTGTGGGTCAGCGGTGAGTAGGGGAGCTGGGAATGGAGTCACCGGGGTGAGAGAGAGGAATGCCTTAACTTGTGAGACAGTCGTCATCCTGCCCAGAGGGAAAATAGGTTTGTCTTCATTGTTTTTCAAGGCACTTAATAAAAACCATATAAACTGCTCTGTGTGTGTGTGTGTGTGTGTGTGTGTGTGTGTGTGTGTGTGTATTCATGGCACGTGATGTGTACGAATAAGAACTGGTTTTTCTGAGGCTGAAGCAGTGTGGTGGACTTGTGGGTAGCAGTGACTCACGATGCCGCTGTGCTGACACCCCTGCCGGGATGGAGTCTCCCCACAAGAAATCAGTGCCATCAACCTAGCAAGGAGACTGAGTTGACAAAATGTCTCTGTCCACATTGCTCAGTCTTCCCGACACAGCTGGGGTTCTCCTTCCTTCTCCTTTGCTCTGATGTCCGTCTAGTGGCCAGGAGGAGACACACTGACAGCTTGATTTCCCACCCTGCTCTGAGACCAGAGAATAAAGAAAAATCTCTCTCCATCTCTCACTCTGTGTGTGTGTGTGCTGTGTGCATATGTGAATATACGTACATGTTGTAGAAGAACTAATAGGAAAAAGAAAAGGCAAAGCCACCAGCAGAGGCCCCACAAAGGGACACCCCACAGTCACAAACTCTGGGTCTAGATTAAGGAATGGCCCCCAGTCATCAAAGCATTTTAAGGCTTGTCTGTGTCTAACCATAGAGGTGTGTCTATGGATTCTGGCGTGTGAAGTTTCGGTTCTGGTTTATTTTAAATTGTATATAAGAAAGAATTGTTCAGGCTGACCCTAAAATGGCAATCTTCCCCTGGATTAAAAAAAGCTAAAGGCAATAACATCCTACTTCAATATGCTAGGACTGGAAATGGCAGCTCCTCGGGCGGCTGGCAGAATCTGAACGCAGCCCAACAAGTCTCTTCAACTGTGAGACCATCTGAGGACGAGCTAAACTGGATGGCTTTTGTTTAAGTCTCCTTTTCAAGATGGAAGGGCTGGAAAGATCTTTCGCTTTTCAAGTGTTGATTAGAGAGAGGAGGGGATCCCAACCCTCTCCCCACTTTCCCACTGGACAAGTCATTCTCTTCTGCCTCTTTGAGTTGCTCACAGACCAAAAAGATAAAATGTAACAATGCAATCATAATCATAATGAACCCACAAATGAACAGAACTGTGACTCCAAAGAGATATGTTCCTGTCCATCCCCACAGAGGACGCAGCCCGATTCCTGCATTAACTTGGCCACCACAGTCCCTGGTGGGCGACAATCTCCCTCCTGGCTGCATCTCACTCTCCCTAGGCTGTCCTGTCCATACCTTCAGTATTCTGGATCAGTTTGATTGAGATTATGGCATTCAGTTTCCAAAGGAGGAAAAATGGACTCTTCCCTAGCTCCTCTCACTGGGACGAAGCCTCAGACGCAGTTCAGGTGCAGTCCGTCAAGCCTCAGAGCAGCACTTCTGGTGGTTCATCTTGACCTTGTGCTTGAGGCCGTCATAGAGCTCAAAGTTGTAGTTCTCCAGTGTGGTGCAGCTGCGTGAGCTCAGGCCCGAGTAGGAGCAGGTGCAGTAGAGCAGGAGCCCCGCGCAGGTGGCCCCTAGCAGGACGCCCAGAGAGCTCATGGCGATGATGGTGATGAGGATGGGATCCAGTGTGTACAGCCAGCTCTTCTCTTTGCCGGATGAAGGGCCACCAGCCCCTGAGGTAGGGGAAGAGGAGTTGCTCCAGTCTCCTTCATACTCGTCTATGGCACAAAACACACAAAATTATAGGCATGGAGACATCGTAACTGAGGCTCTTTGGGGCTTAGCAGTGAGCAGCAGGCACTTGGGAAGCTTCTATGTTCTAGCTGTATCTTTTGGAACCTGGGACCTACCTCTTCCCTGGCTCGATTCTCTCATCTATAAAATGGAGACATTAATAAAACAATCTTCTGGGTTGTTAGGAGGATTTAGTGAACCAATAATTGCCAAGAGCTTGCAGCCTGGCACATGGTAACTATAGCCTCACCCTATCTATCTGTCTGTCTGTCTATCATCTATCTATCTATCTGTCTGTCTGGATCTATCTATCTATCTATCTATCTATCTATCTATCTATCTATCATCTATCTATCTATCTATCTATCCATCCATCCATCCATCTATCTACTTACCT
>NC_022030.1:45852950-45921243 GCF_000317375.1 Microtus ochrogaster
TCTATCTATCTATCTATCTATCTATCTATCTATCTATCTATCATCTATCTATCTATCTATCTATCCATCCATCCATCCATCTATCTACTTACCTACCTATGTGTATGTATGTATGTTTGTATCTGTCTGTCTGTCTGGATCTATTTATCTATCTACCTATCTATGTATATGTATGTTTGTATCTATCTATCTATCTATCTATCTATCTATCTATCTATCTATCTATCTATCTATATGTATCTGTGTGTATGTATATATATTTGTATGTATGTATGTATGTGTATGTATGTGTGTATGTATCTATCTATTGTATGTATGTATGTGTGTATGTATGTATCTATCTATTGTATGTATGTATGTATGTATGTACGTATGTATGTGTATGGATGTATGTTTGTATCTATCTATCTACCTACCTATCTATCTATCTTTCTTTCTATGGTATCATTGTATTTATTTATAAAGGGCATACCAGGCTGACCTTAAACCTGCCTCTACTTCCTGGGTGGTGAGATTACAGGCATGTACCCCCCCCCCCAGTTTTATGTATGTTAGGGATCAAACTCAGGGCTTCCCACAGCTAGGAAAGTTCTTTTCCAACTGAGCTACAGTCCCAGCTCCTACATATTTGTTCTTTAAGGACTGGTGATATATTTGGTGATAGAGCACGTGCCTCAGATGCCTGAGGTCCTAAATTCAATCCCTAATACTACAGAAGAAAGACACAGCAGATGTTTAAGTAAACCAACTTCCATTACTTAGTTCAGGTTTTGTTGTCTTGTTTGTCTTGCTGGTGGCAATCAAACCCAGGGCGCCATGCACAGTAGGCAGGTGTGCCGCCCCTCCGATGTGTCTGGAGCACTCAGGGTTTAGCAGACTCCTCGGGGGACAGTGCAGTGCCCAGGATGGATCATGTGCTGTGGGCTCATTTCTTTGTCTATCTCATGCTTCACTTCCAACCGCCTCAAGTTAAATCAAAGCACAGCCTGAGATTGTTTTTATATCATGAGTTTCCCCACTTAGCATTCCTGGCCATGTAAGTAGTACATTTCCTTTCTAGCCCTCAGCCCTCCTTGACAGCTACACTAGATTGGTACAGGTTAAACTGGCTCACTGTTCATGTGTAAGTTCAAACCCTTAGCACGTTAGTAGGATGTGGTCTTACTGGGAGTCAAGGCCTTTGCTGAGGCAACAAGAAGAGGCCATTAGGTTGTGCCCTAACCCAATCTGACTGGTACTTCACAGAAAGGAGGAATGTGGACATGAGCAAATTCAGAAACGGTCATGTACAAACCAGGGAGAGAGAGAGAAAGAGAGAGAGATGGGGGGAGAGAACCTCACAGTTTTCAGAAAGAACCAGCCTTGTCCATACCTTCACCTAGGACAAGCCTCCGAAGTGGAAAGAAAATAAATTCTATAGGAGAAACACCCAGTTTGTGGCCTTGCCATCAACTCAGGAAAAGACATCCTTAGGAACTGTGTGCAGGACCCAGCTCCTCAGGGTCCCCTAAAAAGTCCACGAGGGAAGGAGAGGGCACTACATTTTTGTTAGTAGGTGCTGCAACAGAGGTTTAAAGGACCTGAGTGACCAGGTAACTCACTCTGGTTTGCCACAGAGGAGTTAAAGGGCCAGAAGACAGCCCCTGCACACCCCTCCTCTCGCTTTAGATGTTAGCGCTTCTCCTTGATCTAATGCAGACTCCCATGTCGGCCACTTGAGCTCTTTTGCCCATAAAAGGAGAGTTGGAGTGGTTTGTGCAGGGAGCTCCTGCAGGCAGCTGACAAGGTGCTGTTTGGGTTTGTCACTCCAGTTTCTATAACTACGCTTGATGTTTCTGACTAAGATCAGGATAAAAGCAACTTCTCTAGGAACTTCTAAATGTTCAGTCTTGACCTGAAGTTGTTCTGTGAGTGTGGGGGCTCCCGGTCATCAGACTTGGTGCTCACAAAAGTCCCGGAGGACCTCACTACTGAGTTCAAGGTAGAAATTACATCTACGTGTTTGCTTCCCCTCCCCCAGGACTCTTGAATTAGCCTCTAGAAGTATGTGCATTTGAAATGCCAAGATAGAGCTTGGAATAAGTGTGAAAAAAAATGAGGTGGCCAGTGTGAACCAAACCCTTAAGTCTTCAATAAGCAAGACCTGGCATCTTGGATAGTTGGACAAAATTCCCTGTAAGTGGTGGAGTGCATTGCCCATGCTAGCTGAAGACGGTTCATGGTCAGACAACTCACTCAGGCCTCTCTGGGGAGGATGTCACTGGGGTCAAGCACTGACAGCAAAGAGGAGCGCACTTTACACCTCTAAAGGGTTTATCCAGATTTGAAGTCCACCTATAAAGGAGGTTGCCTGAAATGGGGGCCTGTTTTGGATTAGACCAAGAAAATCTGATAAACTTTCTAAACCTGGAGATTTGACCTTCGCAAAGTAATTAGTGATTTCTTTGTTCTCCTCTGGGCTCTTTTCACTTATATTTCTGACTGATAGTTCTAAATGCTGGTCTTCCAATAGCCAAAACATTATTTTTTGTTGATGTTTTTAACAAAAGTTGGATTTCATGATTATCTGTTAAATCATAGTGATACCCACCATCAATTTCATCTTCAGATCCCTCTCCCCCATGGATTTCTGGAATGTCCACTATTAAAATAAAGAAAAAAGGAAAACAAACACACCAAATTATCAGAAGTTCTGTCATTGCAACCAAAAGGCAAAGACTCAACCATTTTTGAGCCTGGTTCCCCATTGCGGTGGGCTTCTAGAGAACCCCACACTTTTAGATCATTTAGCATGCGTGTTGCTAGGGTATTTCCCCTGCAAAAGAGCTTTCTTCCTACAATAACGAGAAACACAAAGAAAGGTCGCATCTTCAGTAATAAGGAACCTCTGCCGCTTGTGTTTTCTAACTGTCCTTCTTTACTAGCTGAAGTGTGGGTTTCAG
The DNA here is from genome assembly GCF_000317375.1 of Microtus ochrogaster. NCBI lineage: Eukaryota > Metazoa > Chordata > Mammalia > Rodentia > Cricetidae > Microtus > Microtus ochrogaster. The sequence goes on from NC_022030.1 coordinate 45,855,893, forward strand.
TGAGGCCCCTTGACTTCTGTGTGTATCCCCAGCCACCATTACAATGACAAATACATAACGTAGCAAACTAAATCTCCCCACGTGCAGGAATCTCAGTAGATACAAAGTGCTAAGTCATGGATTCAGTAACCACAGGGCAGCTGAAGGAGGTCATGCTTCCTCATCAGATGCCTCAATGTAAAAGGACTGTAAAGATGATCTTGATGTCTTCTTCCCTTCCACCTGTGCTGCTGTTTCTTACCTTCCCCACCCAGGCTATTTTTATGTTTTGTTTGTTTGTTTTTTTACAGCTTAGACTAGATCAAACATAGGCACCTAACCTAACTAGTTCAGGCTTGAATAGAGCTACTAAATTCATTTACCCTGAAATTTTCCAGTATTATCAATGCCTATCTTTTTCTTTTATATGATAATTTGAAGGTGTTTCATGCACAACACTGTCCAATTTACAGAAATCCAAACCAAAGAAAATTACCTATCTAAAATGTTAAACCATTTAAAAAGAGATTCAAATGTGTGATAGTAAACAAAGTCTTCTCATTTCTGCCCATGTCTCCAGCTAATTAGGACACTCAAAACCTCAAACAGCTGAAGTAACAAGGAGAAGAAAGAACTTTAGACCACACACAATGTCTTGCTCGTCAGCATTTGTGTATTGGGGACCATCACCTTGACCATGAACTGAACTGAGAGATCTATCACTGTCATTCTTTAAAAAAATCTACTCATTTCCAATCATACTAAAAGTCTCCTTCCCTCCTGGCTGAGTGCTAAAGCGTCTCCACATCCCACAGCCTCTAGAAAAGGCCGCACGGAACAACCTGCCAAGATCCACTCAAAGGACCACTGCCATGTGGCACTGGTCCTCTGCGACTCCAGCCCAGTCCCGGCATGCTTTAGCGTAGCAACTGGCACCTGCAGGCCATGCCAGCTTTCCTACCTTGATGCCCATCTCCTGCATTATCCTCCAGGCCCCCACAAAGCAGGCTGTTGCTTTGAAATGAAGATGTGAACATGATTCTACAAGAGGCAGGTGGTGTCTGTCACAGGGATCACACTGAGCTTGTGAAAGTCAACCCAGACTTTTTTAAAAATAGGATTATATGTATTTTTAAGAATAAGAACCTGGAAAAAGCTCACATTTCTGACAATTAATTAGTTTGATGGGATGCTCAAACATCTTAGCATCTTCAAGGTTAGAAGATACAGAATACTGTATATATGTAATATGTGAGTCAGACTAGGGGAAGAACCATGGGCTCTTAACGGTGACCTCTGGGTAAAACCCTGCACTTGCTTTTGGTCTTTATCAAAGACAAGAAAATTTCTCAGAGGCTGGAGTGTTCCCTTGCTCCATCTCACACCCCAGAGAAGAAGACCGAGGTCACCACTGATCGCTGACTAGAGAGGGAAGGCTGTGGCATTGATCTAGAAAGGAAAGGATTAAATGGATGGCAGTGACTCTGGGGACATTTTTTCCCTAGGCCTGCTGGCTCTAGAAGCAGTGGACTGGACAAGATGGCTTCCTAAGAATTGGCCCGTTGCTAAGTTTCAGTGGAATTGATTGCTCAGGCCCAGCTGAGATTCTGCACCTGGACAATCAAAGGCCACTTAAGGTAAGGAACACTTCAGTGGCTCTGGTCCGCTCTTAGAATAAACACTGATCCCAGGAATTTGTGTGAGTGGGAAGGGGTCAAGAAAAGAAGAAGTTAATCAGCCTTTTCAAAAGCGCATCTGCTCGCCAAGCCTAAAGAGAGAATAGCACACTGGGGAAAACCCAAATAAAAGGAACATTTGTACAGAAAGCAATTCACTTTGATAGCAATTTCTCTAGTCCCTTTGCTCATGTTCTTGATATCTGTATTTGATTAAGAGATTTTTCTCTTGGAAGCTCCTTTGCTTTTCACTGGCCTCTTGTTTTTTCAGTTGAGCCCACAAGATAAACCTAAGGATGCTTTTATTTGTTTGTTTGTTTCTTTCCTTTTAGGATGCAGGCAAGAAGGTTGATACATGGGGAGGGGAGTGTTCTGGAGTTCTGGCAAAGACAAGTAAGAAAGGGAGGGGCAGTTGCCACCACGAAGTCCAGAAGGAGGGGTCCTGGCTCCCACAGGAGACAGGAAGAAGAATGATTTGGAGCTCCAGGCAGGGAGTGAGGTGGCAGCTGTGTGGGAGGGGGAAATGTCAGCCTGAAGATGCTGTGCCAGCTGGGGAACCGAGGACAGGTTGGCGATGACAGTATTTAGAATTCAACCGCAGCGGGGGGGGGGGCAACACCGGGAGAGGAGGACTCAAAATTGTTAGTGGTAAGGTGTGTTTATGAGTGTGAGCGAGGCTGGGGCGTGAAATGAGCTAACCTCACAGCAGTCCAGGTCAGGAAGAGACCTCAACACCCACAGGACTCCCACTTGAACCTTTGTGCTCCCAGGACCCCGTTTTCTTCTTGGTCCCTGTGTGAATTCAGTCTCAGGACAGTCTGACTACAAAGCCTGACTACTGATCCTCAGGGCCTAATGCAATGGCTCCCCTCCCCGCTTGGTTACTCAGACTGTACTGGACTCAGTGGGCTGCTGGGATTTGTTCACTTCCATTGGGTATGCAGGACACTGCACAGCAACCACATCTCCATTACGCCATCCTTATGTGTGTGTGTGTGTGTATCTGGTGTGTGTGTGTGAGAAAGAGAGAGAGAGAAGTCTGTGGTGTGTGTGTATGTGGTGTATGTGTGTGTAAGAGAGAGAGAAGTGTGTGGTGGTGTGTGGTGTGTGTGTGTGTGAGAGAGAGAGGCGTGTGGTATGTGTGAAGTGTATATGTGTGTGTGAGAGAGGTGTGTGTGGTGTGTGTGATGTATGTGTGTGTGTGTGAGAGAGGTGTGTGTTTGTGGTGTATGTATGTATGGTGTGGGGGTTTGTGGTGTGTGTGTGTGGTGTGTGTGCATGGTGTGTTGTATGTTGTGTGTGTGTGTATGCACAGGGAAGCAAAAGGACAACATCAAATATTGTCCTCAGATGTTATCTATCCACCTTATTTTTTTGTTTCTGTTTTTTTAGACAATTGGCCTAGAACTTGCCAATTCAGCAAGCCTGGCTGGCCAGTGAGCCCTATGGCTGGCCAGTGAGCCCTACAGCTGGTCAGTGAGGCCCTACAGCTGGTCAGTGAGCTCTACAGCTGGTCAGTGAGGCCCTACAGCTGGTCAGTGAGCTCTACAGCTGGTCAGTGAGCCCTATGGCTGGCCAGTGAACTGTATGGCTGGACAGTGAGCCCCAGAGATCTGCCGCTACCCATCCAGGCAGCAGGATGGGCATCCTCTACCACTTGACTGGATCACTGACTCTCACTTCGCTGGTAGCTTCTAAAGACGTCTTATTTGTGATCTGAGGTTTGGAGTTTCAAGATTTCCCTGGTAGGCATCACCTAGAAAGGGGAGGCTGCATCACACCATGCTTCAAAGCAGTCTTGACTAACAAGTTAAACAAACATCACTCATGAAGAGGATGTACTTGGTGTCCAGAGAACACACTGGAATTTGGGTAATACGGGTGCATAGAGTTGGGTGTCTACCATTGAGACTCCTAAGTATAGCGGGGAAACCAAAACTCTCAGCCCCAGAACAGCACAGGGGAAAAGAAAGCATTTATGTAGGGGACTCCACAGTGCAGCTGGAGTCCAGGGAGGGAATTAGGCAAAATAAAGTTGGGCAACTGTCAGCAAGGAAGATGCAGGTATAGGAAAGGGGATACTTCAGCATCCCGGCTACTGCGAGGTGGGCTTGGGGACATTCTTCTGTTCCCCATCTGTTCGACTGTCAGGATCAGCAGCTGAGCCTTTTCTCCACACCCTCATCTCTTGGCTTTTTGGCCTGTATCCCCCATGACTCCCAAATATCCTACTGTGTCTTCCTCTACCAGTGAGGCAGACTGGTACCTGCTGTCAGCTGCTGAAGACCAGGCAGTGGGCGGCTGAGATGAGCTCAGGTGCCTGAAAGGGGTTAGCCATAGCTTGAACAGCCACGCCAGCAGAGTTACCCCCATCCCAAAATGAAAACCGGTAACTAACAAAACCCCGGCCACTTTCATGTGGAAATGGCAGCCTGAGGTCCTTGTTCCTTGTTGCCTCAGGTGTCCCTTTCTTTCTGCAGGATCAAGACAGTAGGCACAAGAAGTGTCTCAAGTTGTTGCCTGTCTCCTGCTGTGCTGTGTTTTCAGAATGAGAGACACAGAGGCTAGTTACCCAAACATCTCTGCACGTCTCCATAACTCCCTCACCCTAGAAGCATCAACATGGTGGTGTCCCGGTCAGCAGATCATAGCACTGTGGCACCAACAGTGAGTATCCATGCTTACTCACTAATGTGAGTGCTTCTCCCCTGAGGGTCCTAGATTACTGCCTGGGACTGTCGGACCACACATGCTAGTCGGGAAACACCCCTTGATACGCCAACCTGCAGCTGGGAAACCCCATCAACCTTGATTTTCAGCTCTCCAGATAGAATTCTTGCTCTGGCTTTCTTCCTATCCCGGGCCCCTCCCCTTTCTGCAGTTTCTGTCAGGAGATTCTCAGCCTTCACTCTCACCACTTGGTATGCTGTGGTCTACTGTGAGTGCGGCGGCCTTGCCAGTGTGCTGTGTACTCTCTGCATCGTAAGAGAACTTCACAAGCTTGCCAGGGGAATGGGCAGCCTGCTTCAAGCCACTGGCTGCTTTTAAATAATTTAAGACAGCCCATCCCCGGGTCACATGCGTGTGATCATTTCAGAACACTGATGCGCTGATTTTCTCCCATGAGCCCCTCCCATGACAACACTGAGCAGGAGTGTGAGAGACCAAGCTTGCCACCCAGAGCATGGGGAAAGACACTCAGAGGAACGCTTGGCTTAGCGTTGCTCTGATCCTGAGCAGAGGCAGCATGGGGCATAGAGAAGCGCAGGCCCAGGAGCAGGCGTCCATTTCTCAGTTTGGTCCTAGACGTCAGAGCCCTGCCTGTCCTGGGTCCACTATGAGCTCCTCTGCTCTGGAACCCATCTTAGCATTTACCGTTCCTTCCTTACAAAACATTGATTCTAGTTTGCTCTAAAGTTGTGTTTGTGTGAGTGCATGTCTTGTGTGAGTGCCCACGGAAGCCAGAAGAGGGTGCTGGAGTCCCTGGAGCTGGAGTTACAGGTGGTTGTGAGCTGGTTGTCTACAAGAATAGTATACAATCTTAACAGCTGAGCTGTCTCTCCATGCTCCACCGATCTGCTCTTCTGATGAGGGCTGACATACACAAGGAGACTTCTAAACTCTAGGGCCCTGCCATCCCATAGTACTCAGTGACCATCCCTCACCCTGGCCCTGTCCTCTCTGAAGTCAGTGAGAAGAACATGAAAAGCATGGAGCGTTGGGAGTCACAAAGTTCCACTTTTTCAACACTTGCTGTTAACTGTAGACCTGGTGACAAAATGGCTACTGTGTGACCCTCGCCTCACACCTGGAACTGGACTAATAACATCTCAGAGAAAGCTAGTCTCCATGCCTACAGAAACCACTAAAATTTAACTACCTTTGAAAGAAGTCAAGAGCCCACCACAGGGAACCTCTGACCATGTTCGTTTCTGCAGGTACTCTGTCGTCACTTCTCTTGTGGAGAGGAAGTGGACGGAGGGAGGTCAAACACAGGAAAGCACCGAACAAAACAGCGAGAGACTGAACTCAAGCTACAGATTTTCAGCATCTTGTTCACAGCCCGTGACTTATTTGGGATATGCTCTTGGCTGCTTAGAACCATTATTGGATTTGATTCCAAGTTCCGGACGCCCCAAGCCAGCTGAATCTACGGGTCATCCAGGTGGAAGTTCGCCTTCAGAAAATTCTCTCAGCCATTCTGTTTTATTTTATTTTCCCAGCAGGAGACACGACACTGAGATCTCAATAAACCAGAAATAATGGAGGGCTAAGGAGATATTTCTTGGCACTTCAAAATGTTTAATTTGGTTTAGCGATTAGTACTGGCTGAGGATTCTTCTTCCCAACCACACTTAATTTCCCTAATTCAGCTTGCTCATCCCCAGTTACAGAGAGGAGCCAGCAGTTCAGATGTTGATATAGACCCTGCCAAATCTGCATTTTAGAGTTAGGCTACTTGAGAGCTACTCTCCCTTGCTGGGTTTGGCCTGAGTTTAGCAGCGCCCCCCCCCCCCCCCCCGCAAGATCCTTAGCATGGATTTCTACCTTTCAGGGTATAATCAAATGGATGGAGGGGCATGGAAAAAACAATTTTTGGAATTTTTCCATGTGGCTTCCATTAGGAAAAGACAAGGTTGGTATGAGATTACTGGGGGAGTCTGATCTTGCATGCAGTCATTATTTTCTATTATACTTAGTTAAAAACTAGGAAGAACCCCTAAAAACATTTGGAAATGTTAACGGCAAACAAGAAGGCTGTGAGATGACCTAGTAATACATTCAAGCATGGAGGGAGAGGAGCAGCTGGGGCCAGGAATTCTGCACTGAGCCTCAACTATTGCATGAAAGGAAAAATGCAGCCAGAGACATGTTTAGCTATAATATAGATGAGCTTACAAGGCAGGGCAGAAAGTTATGGAATCTCTCCATCTCCCAAAGAAGGTGTGTCAACAAGCAATTGGCTCTCTGTCTTTTTTGTGGGCTAGATTTATTAAGGAATGATGGAGGGGAAGACACAGAGACTCTCCGGGGAAAGACACTCTGCCTCTCTCCCTGCATTTCCAGAGATGTAAAGAAAAAAGGAATTCTTCTAAATGTATATGCCAGAGATTCTTCTTTTCCCAGTGGGACTTTTGCCATTTCTTCCATCCTAAAGTCCCAGTAATCAAGCGGGCTGTACCAGTCAGTTTGTCATCACAGGGACCAAAATGCCTGAGGGACAAACAAAGGGGGGGCGCTGTTCTCTTTGCCAGAGGTTTCATAGTCAGTAGTCACGTGGTTCCCTTACTGCGGACTCTCAAGGAGGCAGAGCATGGCAAGAAGGGAAGGGCCGAGCAAAACTGTTCCCTTCACAGTGAGCTTTGGGAAGGAGAGAGAGAAGGTGGGGACAAGAAGGCGCACCCTCAGTGTCACGCTTTCTCCAGCCACATCCCACATTCTGCTAGCCTGTTTCATGTTTATCTATCAATGTTTTGACCCACTGATTAAACCAGTGCCTTTGGGACACAGTCAGATGTCTACCAACTCTAGATTAAGTCTTTGGGGACATTTTATTACCCAAGCCATAAAAGTTACAAGAAACATCTCTCTGAAGTGAGGTTTGGCACGACCTTGATCAACAAGAGGGAAGACAGATTTGAAGAATCAAAATGGACAGTAACTTCTCATGTAAAAGTGGGCATTTTCTAGAAGGCTAACAAACTCCACCACTGTCACCAAGAAAATTCACAATACTCATGAGTTGGGCTCTGCTTATACGTTCTTATAAGTAAGAATGAGTTTCTAATAATATAATTTTACAGAGGCCAAAACGGTATCATTCTCAATCCATTCACAAGATAAATTTCTCCAGCTTCTTGCTAGTGGTTGAGGGTTATGATCCCAACAGAAAGGTTCTGTTGGCTTTAGATCTGTCTTCTCACAAGAACTTTCCTTTTGGAGGAAATATCAATTAAGCACTTGAGTGAAGGACTCTTCCCTTTGATTTTTTTCCAAGAGAAGGCATTGGCAAAGGATGGTAGAGAGAATGTAAACCACCAGAAAACAAAAGAGAGTACCAAGAGGGAGAGGGTGGACTCTGAAGATGAACTGTACCTGGCACAGGGGTAGAGGTGACGATTTGGTCTTCCTTGAGCGAGTGCAGGACAGACAGGTGCAGTGACCCCATCTGGAATCTCAGACCCTGGAAATGATGCTGGGCCCAACGCTTCCCATGAATATTATTGATTGGATCACACTTTTGGTGCACAGTTGGCTCGGGCTATGGTGACTTCTCTGAGCTCTTAGGACATACCCTAATCATTTGGTCTAGGTTCCAATGACTCTCTTCTCATTCTCAATTCCATATGTTGAGCTATTCCTAGAGAAGCAATTGAGAGGCACAATAGCCTCTCCAAATCATTATAATACTCCTTCTAGCCTTTGATAGTATAAGGAAATACAAAAGACAAAAAAGTCCTTGGGGCTAAAATGTGTTTCCATGGTTAGCAGGATTTTGGTCAGGGACATGTCAGTTCAAAGTGCTTTGCACACTCCTGTTATGACTGGATCTAAAAGATACCCGCAAGCTGCAGAAGGTACTTAAGTCGGACTGGAGTCTTTGTCTTGGGTAGCAATAATGGTACTAAAAGGGATCAAGTGTGCAACACGGAACAGAGAAGACTAGAGAAGATACTGTGTGCAAGGCTTGGCATATTGGCATTTGGAACCTGCCAGGTCTCACTCTGGACCTTCTTTATTTCCAGAGTCATGTGCACAGTTTGAAGGCCCAAGAGGAAGGGACCCTAGTTCTTTTGCAGATTAAGAGAAAGCCCGCAAGGCACATACATGGCCCTAGACACTCTTCCTTGTGCTTAGAGCTAATGTGCTAATACTGTGACCCTCTTGTCTCACATACAATGGAACTCAAGGCAGTGCTCTTCTTAGAAATAGTGTATTAGACTCAGGTCTCTTTGCTTCTCCTCCTGCCACAATTCCTTGCTTGAGTTCTGTGGGATAAATAGATTTTCCTACATTTTGAGACATCCCATCAAACAACAGCCCTGCTGCCAATGTCTTTCCTTTATTGCCAAAGCCCCAAGCCTCCTTGCAAGAAAGATTGGTGCCCCCTCTCAGCCCACAAACACTGTTTCTCTCCAGGTCCTCCTTTGGGGGCTTCTAGGATTTCAGACTTCCTCTTGGCACATGGGTCTAGCTAAAGTTGCTGGAATCATCTGGTCTGCAGTACAATCCTGTGCAATGGCCTTAAAGGATATTTTTACATAAATTTTTTAGTAGAAAACATAAATAAATAACAACAAGGCACAGCACAGTCGCTCTTTGCAGAAACCAAGCAGAACTCATTAATCATGGACAGCAGGACTCTTTGCTGAACCCAGGGACAAAATCAACCTGGGCTACAGCTGCCACTTTCAGATAGGACTGTATTCTCTACAAACCTGGCAGTTAAAAAATATTTTCAAGTTCTAGAGAAGAACTGCCCGGGTTGTAAATTTTCTAAAACTGTCCAGAGTCTTCTGTGGCAAGGGCTGTGCCTACTTTAGAGAGCGGCACAGAGAGCAAATGTTTTCTGCAAACGCACGAAGGGATCCACACCCGTGCGCTCCCCTAGTTTCTCCAATTCTCCCACGTGAAAACAAGTGTCTTCATGGTAAACCTTCGCTATTTATTTGCATTGTTTATTAAAAATGCAAACAGAAAAAGAAGCAAACTTCAACAGTGTTCATTGTAGTATCAACTGCAACAGTGGAAAACAAAACAAAAGGAACAACAAGGAAAACTAGGTGCAATGCAAACAGCCACAAGTGGGGGGATGATTAATAAACTACGACATATCCACATGATATGCCGAAACAGGGGGAGGGGTAAAACCTGACCATGGGTACTGAAGAATCTTCAAGACGTCACATGAAAAAGAAGTAGATTATCCAGGCAAGAGAAGAAGTACCATGATAGCACTGTAGAAAACAAAATGAACTCCAGCTAAACCAAACTACATGATTTGACATGAACTTGTGTGCTTATAAAGATATAAAGAGATGGCTTCAAATCATCTTTGTGGTCACTTCTCGGGAGGAGATGGGGTGGGTCAAGCCAAAAGGGAATAATTGCTTTTTCTGTAGTATTGTACTTCTTTTTGAAATGTAATCATATACACTTACAAACTGAGAGACAGAGAGAGAGACAGACAGAGAGAGAGAGAGAGAGAGAGAGAGAGAGAGAGAGAGAGAGAGAGAGAGGGTGTTTTCTCACCCAATGCCCAGCCCTGCCTCCAGGCCTTCTGTTCTTAGTCCGACTGGAGATGTTTCTCATTTCGCGGTCCAATGCCCATGGGAATTTACATTAGATTATCATTAACTATTTATAATTACTTCTTGTGGCTCTTTAAGGTCATGGCAGGTAATTCCCAAGAGCAATGGCATTCCCCAGAAGAGAGATATTTGTGGGTCCTTTGTCCATAGGATTTGGGGCAGAAATGGCTTCTGCAGGTTATCCCACCACATCTTGCTAGCTAAGGCTCTGCTCTGTGGAGAGTTCTAAAATCTGTAGCATTCCAGTTAGCAGGACTCCAGGGGTCAGTGTACACATACTCCAGCTGCAGCGATGGCCCATGACTCCTAAGGGAGCAGTTTCTGGTTCCAGTTGACCTCAGCAAACTCCTGTGCACCTGACCTAGGTGAAGCTTAATTAAATCCTCCACCACTTCCAGCTTCTAACTTCTTTGTATAGGACAATCCCCACCCCCCATCCCCCTCTCTCCTCCTTTTTCTCTGGCTGGACTTGTTTTGTGTTGTCTTTGGGCCATCACTGAAGTGGATGAAAGGCAAATTACGGCTGCTCCAGAGCCCCTGCGCTCTGCACAATTAAAGAGAAAAACAACAGCAGCAACCAAACCAAGCCCACACCTATGGGTCTGCATTTGCCTCAGATGTGCGACCACAAGGCAGACAAATCAAAACTTCAAAATGAGCTTCATTTCATCACAGATTTCAAAAGACCGCAATGTCTGTGCAGAACAACCACACAGTCGGTGAAGAACAGTGGGGAAAACAAACTCCACGCCATGCTGGCTTGGCTGGGCTTTGGTGGTCTGGACTAGGAGGGCAGTGTTGAAGCAAGAATGTGCGTTTAAGTCATAGTGAAGGCCAGGTAGGAGTAAGTACAGAGTAAGCTGGGCTTTGACATCTGCACTCTGTGATTCACGGAAACATAATTTACATTTGGGTTAAATCTGAAACACACGCAGGAATGTTTACTGGTGAAAATGTTGTGAATGACGGGTAAAATTGACTCCTGGTGGCTGTTACCCTCTTGGGGAGAAAATAAGTCTTGGCCCCAGTGTCAAAGTAGAATACTCCCCAAAAGTTGCCCCAAAACTGTGATCAATGCCAACAAAGCATGTGCTCTGACTAATTCAATTCATCCTGGCATGTGTGGTTCTAGGTCATGGCAAGTGAATGTGGACCGAGTCTGGGTCTTTGCTAGAAATAAACACGTTGAGATGCTTCCATTTTGCCCTTTGTTAGCGGGAACAAACAGTTTTAGGCCAGCCAAATGTTACTTAGACAGAATGGGTAATTGCGCTTGGCACAGGAAAAACAGGCCCTGCTCTAATCATGGACGTTCAACTTTGCGCTCCTGCAGAGGACAGATAATGACATCTGCCCTGAGCCATCTGTACTAACAGTTTCCTGTGTGATCTGAAAAGCCAAGCTACCTTGTGCAGTGTTAGGACAGGCTTTAGATTTGAGAGGTGCTGAATCCCGGGTCTAGGTTTCTATAGAACCTAAGGAAAATGAGGACCCTGGCAGACACAGGGTCCTCTGGGCAGGTCTCTCTCTACAAGACCATCTAGGATGAACATTCGCCTCTTAGGACTCTGGGGTGATGTGAATCCTCTTGTGACCAATTCTTACCTCCTGCTGAGGGACTCAAAGCCACTAGGAAGTTACCTTTCCTATGTATTTTTTCCCTCGGGAATCACCTTCAGATTCAGCTCTCTCCCACAACCATACCATTTACTATTCACAGAGGTGGACCAAGCCAAAGCAAACCATGCAAAAACCACTTGTTGAAGAAGATCAGACTCTCGAGTAAGTCTCTTTCAGCTTACACCTTTTATAGACTGCTCATTTTATGAATGTCCACTCAGGCAACCTCAGGTACAAAATGTCTATCTCATAATCTTCATCATCTCTCCAAAATCTTGAGCATCTCTGAGCCCTGAACATGCTAGAATTCCTGTTCTTCTTGCTTCAGGGAAATCATTCGTAAATTGGAGATCAATGTCCTCCAGAAAGTAATAATTTGATAGGCATGGGACAAAAGGTCATCATTTCTTTTCCAGGAGAAGGACAGTATGTCTTGGGAACAGAGTGCAGCATACACCAGAGCTGCACCCACTCCCCTGGGGCAGTTTGAAAGGAGATGCCAGTCTCCACGGATTTGCCATCGAGACAAATTTTGTGGAATTACATCGAGCAATTTAGCACTTAGCAACTTTCACAAAAATCCCACACCGATCATAAAAGTTGGCTCAGCTGCACAAATTGGATAAAACTCCTAACAAGCAGCGATGAAAATTGAAAGAAAGGAGTGCTGGCCTTCAGCTTCGAGGAGAGTACTTCTCTCCCTCCCACACTAATGCCCCATAGCTCAGAAGGAGAGGTGTGAACTTTGGAGACATCAATTTTTTTTCAAGGCTTATACTTCAAACTTTGTTCTTACAGGCAAAGGGTGGGGGAAAGAAACCCAGATGTTTGTATAAAAATATCATCATTTTATTACATTCCACACAATACATTTTCAAATAGTTTCCAACATCCACGAGTTATTTTGACACACAGGCAACTGAGCGATGCAGGGGACATCACAGTTACAGGGAGAGGGGATAAGAACAGGAAGTAAAAATCTTTAGGTTTTCTTGTTTTGTTATTCTTTGGTAATTTTTGACCTGTTAGGTGTTTGCTTGCCTGCTCATTTTTATTTTAAAGATGGAGTCTTTTAAAAGACGGGATATCAACCTCAACAATAGCACTGGATTGCCTATTCTGGTTTTAACCAAGAGGAGTGGGACAAGGGAGAGGAGGAGCTTATTTTCGGGATCGTGTTTTGTCAATGGCAATGCTACATTTGTTTTGTCAATGGCAATGCTACATTTGTTTTGCTTTTCCTTTTCTGCGTTTGCCAGCAACAGGCAGGGCGGTTGCTAGCGTGCTCTCAAGGAAGGGTTCTTGTGAGACCTCTCGTAAGGCAAATGCTTTCCAGCCCCAGCTAGCCCTTCACCTCATTCATACCCTCGTTCACATTTTACCAGTTGGTATCACCGCTCTGTCTTCTGGGAAGCAACGCTACACTGGAGCAACGTTCATCTGTCCAGTCCAGTTTCCTTAGAAGAGAGTGACACTTTCCTCCCCCACCGGATAGGGAGTTTGCTTTTTAAAGCGGCACATGGCATTTTACATGAGCTACCCTTTTAGAAAATACTATCAAAGATGCTGGAGTGGGAGAGCAGGAAAGGGGGGGGGGGGGAGAAAGCGAGAAAGCAAAAGAGAGGAGAGAGAGAACACTTAAGCACGAATCCCAGCTGACGGGTATCATGGGATTCACCATCTATAACATGTACTTGAAGATGGTGCTGCCTGCCTAGAGCATTGGATGAGCATAGAACAAGCTCACAAAGTGTCTGCCATCTTGCTTTTGCTACACTGGATAGATTTTCTAGCTATGGTCTTCTGATGCCTCCACAGGACACCTGTAGGCATGTCAATCATTTGCAAAGAATGCCTGTCCTTAAGTACTCAGCTAGAGGTGAACAATCTTAAAAAAAAATAAACCTTTGGTGACTGGCAGAATTTTCTTAGTGCCCAGGGCTGCTGAGCACCTCCTGCTCATGCTTCCTTCCTTCTCCATCTTCAGTTGAGGTAGGACAAATCAAAGTAGCCACACTCTAACCTTTCACCTTTTCTTGGCAGGGTCGATGTGGTTGAGACAGAATAGGTCTTTGAAACAAAGTAAGCGTGGGAGACCACATCCTTTAAGCAAGATGAAAGGAATCAGATACAAAAACTGAGAATCTGCTAGAGGGACCTCTCTGGCTACTCTGCAAGAATGTCTTGTGGCTCTCGTCCAAGCAATTAAAAAAAAAAAGAATCATTAGTATTTTGTTTTTAGAGGGTGTCTGAAGATGTTCTGATCAGTAAAGCATCCTGAGAGAATTTTACACTTCCCAAGAGACTTTCGGGGGCGGGGGGGGGGCAGAAAACAAACATCTCCAAACTGAGCCCTGGTATATCTGAAATTTTCAAACACACACTTTCTTAGAATGAAGCTGACTTTGTCATTTCATCCATCCTTTGCACAATATCACTGGGCACAGCTCACTAACATCCCTCCCTGTGCGTTGTTTGGGGAGGAAGAGCAGGCAGTGATGGGTGTGCTTTTTTCATGCACCTTCTCTTTGCCCATGCTGTGGCATCTGCAGATGTCAGCCACTCCACCAGCCTAGATGAGGTAAATGCTTTAAGAGGCAGCACACTAGTACATTTCAGCGAATGAGTCTTTTCTGTGTTCTCATAGTGTCTGAATAAGTCAGGTGGACAGCCTTATGCTTCACACATTACCTACGAAAAGAAAGCAATAACACCCTCTCCCTCATAGTTTACAAATGCTGTTACAATGACCAAAATAATACCAAAGAATACCTTTTTAATCAACCCCATCCCAGGCTAGGCTCAATGCAGTGATGCCCCGGGTTGAGGAGACTTTGAAAAGATATTTGAACCCTTCCATCTGCTCTCTCTCTCTCTCTCTCACCCTCTTGCTCTCAGTTTAAACAGATGACTGCACTGCCATCACCTCAGGTGTGTTAGTCTTTAGGACCTAGTCCATGGCTGAACCACCAGAGCTAAACATTCAATATAAACTTTCTTCTTCTTCTTTTTTCCTTTTATAAGGCAACATGAGACACATTTGCTTCAGGACTGGAAGTGAGGATGGCTCCATGAACCCAATGGCTGTTATCTTGTGATTTCAAAGACACAGGAGACACAACAAAAGGGACCAGGTCTGAGTACCCTGGAGGAACCATCCTCTTGGGTCAGGTGGGTTGGAGATGGGGGATACTGATGGGTGCAGCCACATTGTATTCCATGTGGCCTCTAGTTTACTAGGTACCTAGAGATGACAATGACAGCCAACAAAAACCCAGCCAGACAGAGCTAGATAAGGCAACAAAAAAGCTTCAGTTTCTTCTCCAAGTAAACAAAATGTGTACAGTATATTATTTTCTTGTAAAATGTCCCCCAGGAGAAGTAACGCAAGAGTGAAGGGTCCTCTCTGCACACACCCGCACTCCCCCCCACAGTGAGTCAGTCTCTCCCTCGCACACACACCACACACGCACACACACACACATACACACACACCTCTTCACATGGGAGTGTACTGTGTACATACATACAGAACCAGGCTCCCTTCAAGACACTTGGCAACCTGCCCAGGAGAGGAGGGATGGGATAAGGCAAGGAGGGGAGAAGACAAGAGGGCCTGTCTCTGGAACAAAACCAACTGAGCCTTGGGTTGTGGAGTGCTTAGGGGTGATCTCTTCTGGGGGTCCAGATGCAGCATTAGAGTTGAGTTTTGTTGGTTTAGAATCGCGAAAAAAAGAAAGAGGAAAGAAACAAAGAGAGGAGAAAGGAAGGAAGAAAGGAAAAAGGAAGAAAGGAAAGAAAAGAGGGAAGGAAGAAAGGAAAGAAAAGCATGAAGATTAAAAGGAAAGAAGAAAAGGAAAAATGATAAGGAAAACAAACAAAAATATCAGAACGAAGAAAGAGGAACCAAGGACCACAGAGAACGGTTGGGGCAGATAAGAGTGCTCAGGGTTGGGGACCCTGGAGAGAGCTGTCTGCGGGTTCACGCAGAGACTAGGCGAGGAGAAAAAAGTGCAAAATCGAGGCAACGTGTTTGCAGTCTTTCTTGTTTGTTTGGGCGCTGTTCCTGCTTCGGCCCTCAGCAGTGTGAGCCCCGCTCTTGCTCTAGCTTAATGGTTAGGGTGGGCTCCACCGCCAGAGGGGCCCCGTTGGAGTAGTGGGAGGTTTTGTAGGTGATGGAGTGATCGGTCTTCTTGGCCTCATAGCGGAACCGGTGGTAGTGGAGCACCAAGGCCAGCACGACGGAGACCAGCACCAGCACTGCGCCCCCGGCTGCCATAACGTAATACCAGTAGGCTGGGATGGGCTGCACGGGCACCGTGTCCACTGTGGGCTCGGTCCCTGGTGGGAGGGTGCCCCCTGGGGGAAAGACACAGAGAGTGTTGCTAGGGCTGAGAGCATGCAGACTAATAAATCAATTTTAAAAAAAGAAATAACGAAAAAAGAAAAGAAAGAAATTGAGAAACACACATGCTTTGGAATATACAGCAGGGGACTAGGGACTCGGTGGCAGTCCACCTTCATATATACCAAGCAGTTTATAATGCTGAAATCTCTCCATTGGTCCCTGTATACATCAGGTACTTATTTAACCCATCCTACAGATGAGGAAACAGGCTCGGAGACAGTCAGTAAATAAGCTTCAGTCAAAAGTGCTACCCTTACAAATCTTTTTTTGCTGTTTAAGCAGAATTATTTTATCATGTGTAAAAGTGTTAATTCTCTCTCTCTCTCTCTCTCTCTCTCTCTCTCTCTCTCTCTCTCTGCTCTTTCGCTCATGTGCATGCGTGCACATACCCACATGCATGCACGTGCACACACACACACACACACACACACACACACACACACGGAAAATGATGCTGCAGTGACTGCTGGGATTTAGCTAGGTGAATTCTCCAAGTGAGTGGAAATGCCATATTTGGTGTGGCTGGCCAGAATTCTCAAACAATGTATTAATTAGGCTGGCTAGACTTGAAGGTAAATTCCACTTAGGTTTGCCAAAGCTTCTGTGCCCACTGAAATCAGCTTGGTCTTGTCTAAACAGGTCAATTACTACTGTCAAGCAATGACTAACCCATCTCATTTTTTTTTTTAATTGGACGTAGGATTTTAAAAGCAGGTTGGATGAGTACTTGTAAGAAAAAAATCTGAGTAGAAAACGCTAAAGGAATGTGAGAGTGAGGGGCGCTGAGCGAGCGAGGGCAAAAGCGGCTCCTTCTTAACTGTGGGATAAAGGAGGGAAGAGAAGCTGGGGGTGGGAGATTTAGAAGGCATCTGAGTTTACTGGCCAGCCTCTGGTTGCCATGGAGACACTGTAGTAGAGTTAAGATTAGGGTAACTCGGGGGGGGGGGGGGGGGGGGGAGACTGGCTTGACTCCCACTCCATGCAAAGCAGTGCTACAACTTGATTCTCCCAAAGATTTACATCAGATGAGAATCTGGCCCAGAAAGGGACTAAGGCGCTTTAAAGCTTGCCAAAGGCAGACATGATCTTTACTTCTGAAAGATGATGTATGCTTAACCTATGAGAAACGCTTCCCAAGCTGCTTGTGTCCCATGCTGGTGACCACAAAGATGCTTCCTGTACTAACAGGGTGTGTGGGGGAGGGGTGCTGCCACACCTCTGTGGCGGCTCAGGCTGGACCTGGCTACCCTTCTAGTCTTCCCGTGAGACTTCAAGCTGCCCGACTCGGTCCCCACCGAAGAGCACGCAGAGAGTGTCCCGCAAATCCCGGGAAGCGACTGCTGACCCGACCCCAATTCTCAGTGTTTGCCGCTTCCCACAGCCTGATCTCCACAGTGCCCTTTTCCATTTGGGGAATAGGCCAGAGGTGGTCAGACCTTCTCGCATATCCTCAGTAATGAGAGAAAAACTGGAGAATTTTTCTTGAAAAATCTAATGAAGCCTGCCCACCTTGGTAGCTGGGAGTCAATGCTTCCTTCAGTTTGGGGGCCCCCTTCTATCGGGGTGCAGTTTTACAGGTCCATGTAGGCCTCTGGAAGTCTCACAGTGTTGAAACGGCTTTGACAAAGGCTTACAGCTTGATGGCTGCATCTATATCCTTGGGGTGAAAATTATCCCAGGACCCCTCAAGGCTGCTTCCTGTATCTTTCCCACATGACTACCTACTTTTCCTTTTCCATTAACCATTCCCATCTTGTTTTGTTTGTTTGTTGTCTCGAGACAGGTCTTCACTTTGTGGCAGAGGCTAATCTGAAATTCATCAGGTAGCCAAGACTTGACCAGCGCCTCCCCAGCCCACCTTAGCAAGTGCTTGGATTACAGGTGTGAGCCACCACACCCAGCTAGGACTTGCATCTTTAATACCTTCATTCCTATGACTTAAGAGAAAAATATTTGTCTCCTCCCTTTTTCTCTTTCTCTCTCAGTAGTCAAATTGAGAATTTTGCATAGAAACCAAGATACAAAGAATGCAAGCTACTCAAAGAGGCCAGCTTGCCAGTCAGGGCCAGTTGATGTCAGCTTATGATTGAAGTCAAAGAGCGTCTGCTGCTTGGCAACCGCTCCGATCCTGGATTTTCATGTGAGCTCACGGTGATGCTGAGAAATGCCTAAGTGGACCGGTGGGCCTGGAGTTCACCAAAGCCACCTTTCTTTCTCCTCCTGTTCTGTGGCTGTGCCTTAGATTCTGTCTG
Source organism: Microtus ochrogaster (assembly GCF_000317375.1). Lineage (NCBI taxonomy): Eukaryota > Metazoa > Chordata > Mammalia > Rodentia > Cricetidae > Microtus > Microtus ochrogaster. The sequence continues at coordinate 45,874,140 of NC_022030.1, forward strand.
CTGCATTATGAGGGCCATCCTCGAATGAGGTTGCAGCTCGCCCATCAGAGAAAAGGCAGGTGGCAAATTCAGTGATTAAGGCCTCCCTGAAGTGCCAGAGCACTGTGGCAGCTGCTCCTGTTCCCTCTCCCACCTCCTGGCCTCAGTACAGAAGTTCACTGCTCAGGGAGCTAGGAGTCGGGAGGGAGGAAGCCTTAATGCTACCTTGAAAGTGTTTCTGATGATAGAAATAACTTGGGGCACAGCAGGAAGATCTTTCTTCCTGCCAGAAGAAGTTAACTGTAACGTGGGGTTTAGTATTCAGAATCTGATATGTGAGCCATCACCTCAGAGTTAGCCTTTCGAAGACAGACTGCACTGTATGTTAAAAACTATCCCCTCCCACTAAAGCCCTCCTGGCTGAAGTTATCAACATGTAGAACATGTGATAATGTGAGTGACAAGAGTCATTTGGAGACATTGTCTTGACCTCTTAAACATTTTTTTTCTTGGAAAAATGAGAAAACATAGTACATAAATGTATGCTTTTAATGATAAAGGAGTTAGGAAAAAGAAGATATGACTAACAATGCCTTCCCTATGCCCCACCAAGCAATTTAGGGGTGGCTTGTAAGGACCAGAAATTTCTCAGAACATCCTCCAGCTTGAGGCTTGATTCTAAAGAGCAGTGGTTGTACAGGTTTGGAATCTACCTCTGCCACAGCCTTGAAGGGTTGTGTGCTCACTAGATTGTGGTTTGCAAGTTACAGAAAGGAAGGCAGTAAATCAGCCAGGCTTAAATCTCTACTCAAAAAGTTTTCCTAGCAAAGCAGAAATCCAATAAATACTAGATGGATGGGTGGGTGGGTAGGTGGATGGATGGATGTGTGGGTGGATGGATGGATAGATGGATGGATAGATGGACAGACAGACAGACAGACAATAGATGAGTGGTAGAGGAATGCATTCTGGATCGATGTTCAGGCTTCCTGGGAAATGCTGATTTCCCACTGGGCCTCACAGAACTGCTCTGAGAAAGTTACTAGAACCACTTCCCACTTACAATGCTTCTACAGGAAGGGGAAAAGAGCCTTGGAACACAAGCAGCTGGATAACAACCTTATTCAGCACCCTTTTCCAATGGGTGACTGGGCTATTACTTCACAAATAAAATGTCCTGGGCCAGCTACACCAACCTGGGGGAAAAATTGGAGGTGAGACATCAGCCTTGCCCAGAGCTGACGATGTCTGTCCCTGTTTCCGCTCGACTATTCTTTTACCCCTCAGTCACAGATCTTTTTTTTCTTTTGGTTGGAAAAATGTTTTCAATTCCTCAACCATTTTTTTATTAATTTCCACCCCCAATTCTCCACAAAGTTTTCTCATTGTTCAAGATAATGAGAAACAGATACTTAAAAAGTCAATAACTCCAAAGTGTATTTCCAAGGTTGAGCAGGCGCCCATCTGCAAAAGTTCTGAACTCCCTGGAGAAGAGACATGTGGATACAAAGAATTCAGATTTTGAGAACCGAGTTCTGAGAAGTCACATACGGGAAAAATGAAAAGAAATTACCTGTTAGGTAGCGAGCCTTCCATGCCTGTTAATAGCGTCACTGATTTAATAAATTAGGTTTTAATGATTTAGGAAGTGTGGCTGTAAGAGCAGTCATAGAGTGGCTGTGTTCAGCGCGTTAATCCTTGATCCATGGCTGCACCTGAGCTGCCTGACATGGGGGATGTGAGGGCCTAAGAGGACGAGCAGTCAGAAGACAAAGGAAGAGGGCAAAGCAGCAAACACGTAAGGAAACCCAAGGGATGGCTCAGCGCTCGGAAGAATTGCTTACTGCTGCTTAGTGATGAAGTCAGACGTGAAACCAGATGTACAGAATTCTCAGCTAACTGCAGCACATTGTCCGTTTAAGTAAAGTTTTATTTGAACACTGCCATCCTCATTGTTTACACACTACTGTGGTTGCCTCTTTGCTTCAGTGGCAGGGCAGAGAGCTTTCTGAAAGGCTGTATGTTCTCCAAAGCCTGGGATATTTATTATCTGGTCTTTCATAGCACAATTTTGCTCTAAAAAAGAAAGTAAGGCAGGAACAGGAAGCAGCCCTCTCTCCCTTCCTGCCTTCCACTCTGTCTGAAGCTGTCAGAGAATTGGCATGGCAGCATCTCACCATGAAAACAGCAAGCATCTTTCATAGTCACATTTATAAAATGCCACCAGGACCTAGAATGTCTCTCTTTGTACCTAAAGGTTGTTTTAGGTGCTGGCATGGGCCTTTCTATCCAGCTTAGAATGAGCACAGCTGAAGGGACAGTGGAGGGGAATGGTTTGTTTCATCTGTGGGATTAAGCAAACAAAAGAAAAGGCTTGGATCCACTAGAAAAATTTATGGAAGGTAGTGGAAGGATGCGGCCAGGTCTCTTGTGCTGTATAAAGGTTGCTGAAATCCAAACCACCCCGAGAATAACTTTTTACTTGTTGGACGAGTAAGTACATAGAGGTAGATTCATCAGAGGTGAGTGGGCAGAAACCTGGGGGATTCCCCACTGTTCCCCTTCCCCGTGTCTATCTGAAATACCTCTAAATTCAGCCCCTCATCTGACAGAAGCAGGCATTTCTCATCTCCTTCTGGAGCTTAGGCTATATTATAAAACTGAGGCCTGCCACTTTGTGCTGTTGGAGAGAGGGGCTGAGGAGGAACATTTTCTCCTGCCCTTTCTCTGGTTGTCCTGGCAGCTAGCTGCTTTAGATGCAGGTGTGGGGAGGGGAATGCCTCTAGCTTCGGTGACAGGAGAGGCTGAGTAAGCACGTAAGCTTCATAAACAATGTCTCGGGGTCCTGTGGACAGAGATGGCGGTGGAACAGCACATGGTCCTTCCACACATTTCTCTGCATCCTCTCTGCTTGCAATACCTAGCCTCTACTTGGCAGCTGGAGGTGGGGGCGGGGCTACAGAGGCAAGGAAGCCCAATGAGAAAGGCACCCCGATGGGGCCGTCCTGTCTCATGCCCAGGAACTGGGGTGCTGTATTGGCAGAGCTTCTGGGCGGGAGGCGGTCATGGGAGTGAGGGCGGGAATGCTCATGCCCAGGGACTGGGGTGCTGTATTGGCAGAGCTTCTGGGGGGGAGGCGGTCATGGGAGTGAGGGCGGGAATGGAAAAGAGCTGTGGTATAAATTGGCAGATTGTCCTGCAGGGCCCAAATAAATTGGCTCCAAATCTGAGACATGGAGTCAGGTGCCAGTCACCTCAGAGTTCACCCTAAAACAGTTCCCAGCCATGCCCAGGGGACAGCCTTTGATCATCATTTTCTCCTGGTTATACCCTGATGGAAACTGTGGGGGGCAGCAGGAAGGCAAAAGATGGAGTACGACATCTTAGAAATGGTTGGAGACACAGTCACAACCATCGGACTCTCAGGACATACATAGACTCCTTTTAGGGCGCTTAGTAAGAAGGCAGTTCAAGGTACCCCAGCTCAAGACCACCTTCACAGTGTGACCCTGCCTGGATCTCCATCTCTCGCCAGGGACAGCCTGCTCCTGCCTGGGTCTCCATCTCTCACCAGGTACAGCCTGCTCCTGCTGCAGGAGCAGCAACAGTTCTTGCCTCCGCTACAAGCTGCTCAAAATATCCAGCTGGTCAACAGGCACAGGACTCTGAATATGGGCATTATATATTTTTACTGGCTCCTTGCTTGATTTTTTTTCTCTTATTGAGCACTGATCTTGAGGAAACAACCCATCACCTTAATTATAGCACTTTTCAGTCTCCCCCTTCCCTTTATACAGTTTTTCATTTGTTAAAGCTCAAGCCTTAAGAACAAAGATACACGACCATACCATGTTTATAGCCACTGCTTATGCAAGCAAGCGAGCACACCCATGTTACATTGTTTAAAATACGACTTGCATCAACAACAAAAGAATCTTTTTAAGAATGGCATGCCGATACTGTGTTTCCCTTCTCCCTGTTTCCTCTTTCCCTACACAGTTCACCTTCAACACTAACTCACAGGCAGGTACACAACCCACGTGCAGGTAATGAGGCAGAAAACACAATGCAATTAGAATAAAAAGACAGAGGTTCATGGCAAGAAACAAGCTAGCGCAGAAAATAAAAAACCCTTCAAATTGAGAAAGATCAAGAGCAGCCACCAGCACAGGTCCAAAGATCACTTTTTATTGCACTTCCCTAAAGATCCACCAAGAGCACACCGATCTCCCTGAATGAATGGGATTACTTCTGCTGCATGGTTAGTTTATAATGGAAAAGAAAACAGCCTAATTCTAAAGGCCCAGAAACAATGCAAATGGAAGCTGTAAGCAGTTCCCACATCTCCTCTCTGTACCTTGCTTGCCCAAATCCCATTTCATCTGCTTCTCTGCTTTGAGGAAAATGACTGATTTTCCGTCTTAAGCAAGAGGCCCCTACTTTCCTGCCCAGGAAGAGAACAAAAGGCATGTCTTCCAAATGGAGAGGCATTTGCTTGAGTCAAGATAGAGGCCTGAGGGAAGGTCCTAACGCCTGGTTCCAGGTTCATCACATCCAAGAGCATCAAGGAACATGTCAATGTGGTTGAAACTTCCAAGTCCCGTTCTGCTCTCAACTCTATGTTCTTAGGCCAAGACTCGACCCACTAAGACTTGGTTGCCTCTTTGCCATCGTCAGCGCTTGCAACTCGAGGCCTGTCTGCACAGCCCCAAAGTATCATAAGCTACTGGAAAGTTTTACCTTCAAGCCACCGAGCCCTGTGTTTATTTAACCTAAGTGCACATTTGCCACTCAAATGAGACTTTATTTATATATCTTTGTGCAGGCGAACAGGCCTAGGGTGTACAGCCTCGTGCTGCACATGACTTCAAGGAAAGTGCATGTGCTTGGTTTGTTTATTCTCTTACAGAAGTGAAGCCCTCAGCCACTCTACTTGTCAGTCATGACTAGACAGGGTATGTGCACAGCTGTTAGAGCAGTTATTGACCAGTTTTGAACTGGCCTTTCTGAGAGCTTTGAGAAAGCTCAAGAAGCCACTGAGAGTCAGGAATGGGATGCACAAGAATTGCCCTGCATCCTGGAGGTTAGAACCCAACTGTGGTCCGAGCTGTTCAGTCTGGACCTCGGTTTTCCTTACAGTGCCTTGCACTTGCCGCCCCATCCCCAGGGAGCAGTAAAATGTGCACACGGATATTCAACACTTTCAAATGCAGGGACACGGCAGAGAGGGTAAGAAAGAAAACATATACAGGCCCTCTGTTCTACCTCTTCCCCCGCGCTGCTCGTCCTAGAGCTAGGAACAAACGGCAAATTAGGCAGGATGACTTGTATTCAGGAAGACTGTCTAGGTGTCAAGGTAAGAATTCATCTCTTTCTACTCGGGAGCCGGACAGATGAATGAGTGTAAGGATAGCAAGTGGATACATGGGGCATGAAGTGGTGAAGCTTATCTCTAAAATGCTGTCACCTAGAAGGGTGCGTCTAGCCAGCACAAACAGGACATGACAGCCCTCACACGGCTGGCACCAAGCAGGCCCCGGAGACCCCACATCAGGTGAGGGTCTGTGAACATGCTGCGGTTGGCTGGCTGCAGGGGGACACTTAGCCTTTGCAGCACCACTGCATGCTCAGTATTAGAAACCTGGGTGGAAACTAAGGTGGCCGCATCAGCAGCCAGGCTGGAGAGAGAGAGAGAGAGAGTAAACCAGCTGCATCTGAGCAGCACAAGCAGAACCTTTGCTCCGGGAGAGCAGTCCTTTCTTCTTTCCTGGGATGAGACAAACATCCCAATTTCCCTCTGCTTTGCTTTGTTCTCCACTTGCTTTCTTAGGAAGAAAATGCCCCTTTCTGCTCCCAGCCTTCCAACGCAAGGGCTCGGCCTCCAGTCAGGGAAGACACTCCCTTGTTTCTATTCCTAGTTCTGAATCCAGCACCACTCCCCACAGCCGCCCTCTCTAGAACGCCTGCCTCCACACCTCACTGTGGGATAATTGACACCACGGCCTTGCTTCCCTGGAGCAGGAAAAACACCATCTTCAGCCTAAAACCAAGCATTGCCACGTTGTTTCACTTTTAATTTACTATGGATAATTTTCCTTCACAGGGTGTGTGTATGTGTGTGTGTGTGTGTGTGTGTGTGTGTGTGTGTGTGTGTGGTGTTGATCTTCCCACAGCCTCTCCTTTCTCACCACTCCTGAATTTTCAAGCTCATTGCTCCCAGTTGGACAATACAAGGCTCAAAGGTTTATCTGTAACCTATTTGTCTCTATTATAGGTTTCTAAACTTTAATTAAGTGAGAGACATTGACAATCTCAATCCCCAGTAACTATGGGTGTCTCTGGCGCCACCTAGTGGTGAGAAAGTGGAGCATCCTTTTTTTCTCCTGCAAGCTTTGTCAAACTGGGCATAGCTCCCTTCACCAAATTCACATCACATGGAAAGAGAAAAAGCCATGCAAAACGAGCATATTTTTTTTACCTTTAAAATCCTCACCTGCAAAAGCTGAGATGGGTTCTGAAAGAAAAAAAACAACTTTGAGTTAGAGAAAGGGAAGAAATAATTGAACAAACAAAGATGGAGTCTGTAAGATCACTTGGTAACACACTACAGAAAGTGGCCCATTTCTTGCATGGTTTCTAGACTGTGTCCAATATCACTGGGCAAGGGTGACTAGAGAGGATTCTCAAGTTGCTTTGGATTAAAAAGTCTTCATAGAGTAACGGGTCCCGAAGGCATTGTAATCAGTAACTTAGTACTGATTACTTTCTCAGACCTGGGATTACTTTTAGATGCCCAAGCCCTGAGAGTTGTCTAGAGGACTGGGGAAGTCTCAGTTGCTTCTTACATCACTAGGAACAGACACCCAGGACCCAAGGTCCAAGAAAAGCACTTGGTAATTTACTATAGCAACTCTGCTGGCTGGAGTCAAGCCTTTTCCTTCTCAGGATCCTTTTCTGTTTGGAAAAAAAAAATCCATGGCTCTGATGGGAGGTGGTCAGGGTCCCCTTAGGGAAATCCCTGCTTCAGGATGAAGCCTTGAGCAAAGCTATGTGCATTTCAGAAGGGCTGGTTCGTAGGACTTCTGACCAGAAAGCTAGATAGGGGTATCCTTTCTAAACCGGTCCTGTGGTATGCCTACAGCTCCAGACTCTTGGGCCTTAGAAGTATTAGCTTAAAAACAAAATGTAACGTTTTATTTCTTATGCCATAATTTTCCCTGCAGTTCATTCAGGTGAAATAATGGCGTGGGTAATTGTGTTATCATTCTTACATAGCATGTATGCCATTTTTGTCCACCACTGAAGGCTTCCATTAAGTCCATCAACCCTTTCCAGCATGTAATTCTGACTGGCAGGTACTCTTGGCCTGTAACGTTTTCTTCGCTAAAAATTGGAGTCTGATGATGGGGTCTTGGCACACTGAATTTTCATATATTTAATGCACATTTATTTCTGATTGGGAGATGGATATAAACCTTCACTTCACATCATACCCCTCCCAGCCTCAGCCCAAGACACAACCGTACCCACACTTCACCTCCTCTACAGACAGGCGCAGCCCCACCTACCACTGTTTTAAGCCCTACCTACTGTGTTTTAAGAAAGCAGTTGCTGCCTTTTGGCACCAAGAGAGAGGTAGTCACATACCCATGCAGTTCTCCAGAGGGACATCGGTGCTTATCCGAATGTCATCGATGGCAATCTCTCCCGATCGTCCTTTCCCTATCACTCCCTCGAACACAATCTAGAGCCAGAAGGACAAGAGCCATGGTTAGTGTAAAGACACAGCCGTGTGTGTGTGTGTGTGTGTGTGAGAGAGAGAGACAGAGAGAGACAGAGAGAGACAGAGACAGAGAGGGAGGGAGAGAGAGAGACAGAGAGAGTGTATGACTCTGTGTGTGTGTGTGTGTGTGTGTGAGAGAGAGAGAGAGAGAGAGAGAGAGAGAGAGAGAGAGAGAGAGAGAGTCATTGCACCTGGTACACATCTGTGGACCACATGGCTAGATCTCTTGAGATCTTAATTTAAAAAGAGTTGGTTCAAATCAAGTGCATATTTGAGAGGATAAGAAAATATAGCAAGTTGATGGATACTGCTGTCCAGTAACAAGAATATCCTGATTAAAAGGACCACAATTGGAGCACACATAAGGGGGGGTGTTAAAATTTCCCTAGCTATTTCTGAGGTTCCTTTCTCGTAAATCCTTCAAATTCTCAACCTAGGTTATTTGAAAACTCAGAGGCCATGAGCAGGTGAAAAGTAAAGAGGAACACGAGGCGCCTAGGTTTGCATTGCCTTCTAGGTGACTGCTCCCTGCACACTGACTTAGAGATCCATTAATACAACAAGGAAACTGCTTTCTGAACATCTACTATGTTTTAGGCACACAGGTGAGAGAGTAACAAAATCTATTAAGACAAGAGCTCTGCCCTGAGAAGCCCATCCTACAGGGGGTGAGACAGAAACTCCAATAGGGTCTTCTAATCCCAGCACTGACGTTAGCAAGTAGAGACCCAGGTTGCAAACCGAGGGTCTCAGGATGCTTCAGCCTGTGCACGGAAGCCCCTCAGCTCTGTGGTCCTTAATCATTCCTCATTCTCACCCTCCCCAGGTTCTTTCTGCAAACGAGCACATGTCCTCTGGCAAGCTGAAGGAGCAGTTGGCTGCCTGACCAGCCATCTGTTGCTGCTCTTCATCTGGGGAGGAGCAGGTTAATGCCTTGGCTGCTTCTCAGTCACCTCGTTCACAGTGTGTCTGTCTACCCCTGCCCAAGATGCAGCTACAGATGTGTGTGCCCATCCGTGCCACAGTCTCCTGTTCCATGGGATAGAGATAACAGAAAGCAATTCCTGGAGCTGAGACAGACAGAGAGTGAGAGAAGCCACTTGTTTCGGGCTCTCCCGGGTCCACTGGCAGCAGAGTTTAATGTGTATCCATCTGCGGGCCTCCCTAGATTCCTGCTCTCTGGAGCAGGTATCGGGGGGCACGGCCCAGCTCCCCCATTCTGAGAGCCTCACTGCCGTGGACGTAGAGAGGCTGTTTGTGTTTATTTCCCTGGCCTGTGAATCCCTTTGTCAGTCCACCTGATAGCAGTCTAAAATAAAATGAAGAGAAGAAACATTTGTCGGAGAAAATTTCAGCAATATAAAAGGCAATAGAAGGAACAAAGAACCAAGTCTGGGTGTAGAGATAGGCTCATTCTGAATAACAAATAAGAGTGTCATTTAGTTGCCATAGCAACATAAGAAACACAATGAAAACAGTGGAGCTTAACCGCGTCCCTTAATGATGAATGGGCAAGGCTCTTTGAAATACTGAAAGAGGAATCACAATGATTCCCTTGCGTCTTGAGCCCGACTCACCTGATACTCCATGTCATAGCTGGGCAGGATAATGCGGCCATGTTTCCACTCACTGCCCTGGTCTTCACGGATGACCCATAGGAGTTTGCTTTCCTGGCTGGCTTCCCGAACCACCTGCAGCGCCACCCCGTGGCCGCCTGTAGCTTGGTACTGGAACTCCATACACACAGGGTTTCGGGGCAAGTGCACAGGAGGGCTGATGAGCCGCCCATACTGGCCCTCTCGCCGGCTGTCACTCTGTAATCTCAAGAAGTTCTTGTCATCTGGGGAAGACAAATCCAAATACAGGTGGTAAGTGCTTGGGAAACACACCACTTTGTAACTGCGGCCCTTCCATCAGAAGGTCGGGCTGGAGTTGGGGTGTTTCCAGTGTTTTGAAACGTGTTGGGTCTTACTATGTAGGTCAGGTTGGCCTTGAACTTACAACCTTCCTGCTTCTGCCTCTTCAGTGCTCATAGTTCAGGTGTGTGCCACCATGTGGGGCCTTCTGAGCTCTTTTTTAAGGCTCCCTCAGAGTCCTGATTCAAATGTTGTATCTCCTTGAAGCTCTTTCTTCCTTCTTCAAGTCACATGGGTCCCTTTTCCCATTCTCTGGATCATTTGGGTCATATATAGTCCCTGCCAGAGTCAACTTGAAACCTTGCCTGTGTACAAGCTTGTCTCTTCTCTCTAGATTCTACGAGGCCTGACCCATGTCTTATCCATCTCTGGCTTACCCAAAGGGTCAATGCTGTCTATTAAACTGAATTATAAGAGGACAGTTCATAGGAGTGAAGCGGCTGCTGGATTGGAGGGTGACTCTGGCCAGGTGGCTTATGCTTCGAGCCTTTGTTGTCTGGCTGGGCATTGTCCAAATGAAAGACATTAAAAAAACCTTCTGCCTCTGCCAGATGCTGCCAGGGCCTCAGTAACTGTCACCCAGACACTCATGTCAACCTAAAGCAGATCGGGGTGGGGGTGGACAGACATCCCACTTTCTTCCTGGACTTGGCATTTCCCATGCACACACAGCACCAGCGGTTTAAAAGGTATGGCCATTTTCATAACGAAGGCTGTGTGTTTAGCAGAGAATATACATGTCCCGGGAAATTAAGGTTCACTGTCCAAATGCTTCAAGAATGGCCTTTTTGGCAGATTGGTTTTAAACCCATCTGAACTTATGCAGAAGGCTGAGCTCTCGTTACGGTTGGCAGCCCCTAGGCCTTACAGACACGGGTGCAGAGATGGGCAACTCCAGCCTGCGAGCAGAGAGCAAATGCACAGAGGAGAAAGGGGATGTCTCACAATCTGCCTTGGGCACTGAGACATGGGTCATGGTCTGCTAAACTCCTCTGCCAGGCGGGCAAGGAGGGCAGGGACATATTTTCAGTATGTAACCAGCTTGGGATGTGAGAGGGCCAGACACGTTAGCCTAGACATGGGCACAGAGCTTTTCCAGTCAACATCGATGGTGGAACCTTGGGTTTGCTGGGGAAGGACAGACTCACATCCCGGAAGCCTGGGTGAGCACCCTCTCTGGGATGGGGATGTCTGGTTTGCGTCTGCCACATCTGTGGGCATCATCTTGCTAGGTGAGGACTAAGCCTATAGCAGACCTTCCAGCAGCAAGCCTGTTCCAGGTACAGATAAGGGAGAGGGGGCCGCCTCCAGAGCGCGACATTAATGGTGGGGTCTGCCGAGGAAGGGTTGCTGATAGCATCACCAGACACTCAGTGGTCCCCCAACCCTCTGTTGCCCCATCAGATCTTTCTGCTACCAGTATTAATGATAATAATTACAACTCAAGACTGCTTTACAGGTTACAAAGCACACGAGTGCATATTATCCCATCTCATGCTCGCTCTATGCTTGCAGGCTAAGACATCTAATTTTACTTTGCACACAATTGAGAAACCAAGAAAGGTTAAAGGACCTGGCCAAGGAGGAAATGACTGTCCATAGGCAGAGCCCAGACTTAACTGAGGGATACCCCGCTTTTCCACAGTAAACTTTTTATTTCAGCTGTCTGCAGGGGTCTTGGCCCAAATCCTTTCAGTCACTCTTTGTTTGAAGAAAACCAGCTTCCCCCTAGGTCTGCTGCCTTGCTGTCTCAGCCTGCCTACACCTCTTGGTTCTTCCTCTTCTCCACATGGCCCAGCTCTTGGCAGATATAATATTTACCCCCGCTTTCTCAGCAACTCAAGTATTTGTTGGCTATACCACTGATCTTGCACCTTTAAAAGGAGCTGAGGCCCCTTTCCATGGTAACTACCCACCACCTGATACTCTTAACTGGGTCATATGTGTCTTTTGTACCATCTAAGACTTTAAAAATATTTTTTATTTACTTAATGTATATGCATGTGCATATGTTCACATGTGTGCATGTGTTTGTGCATATGAGCATACCTCAGTGCACACATGGAGGTCAGAGGAGTATCTGCGGGAGTTGGTTATTTCTTTTTACCATGTGGGTTCAGGGGCTGAAGTCCAGCCATCGGGTTTGGTGGACAGAGGAGTATTTGCGGGAGTTGGTTCTTTCTTTCTACCATGTGGGTTCAGGGGCTGAAGTCCAGCCATCGGGTTTGGGGCAAGCACTTTCACTTGCTGGGTCACTCTATGCTCTCCCATCCCAGACTGTCTTGCACATATAAGGTTTAATACTGTGTGCTTCTCCCTTTCTTAGTCCATGTAAATCACACTACTCAGGGAAATTTGATTTCATGAATGAATAAACGAATGAATGAGAAACACACAGAGGAAGAAAGAATGAGGACAGAGGGAGAATCTGCTAGAGTCTGCCAAGCCTTCAGATTCACGCAATCCTTTTGCCATTACCTCTGTTTTCTTGAGCCAACAGCCCTCTTTTAAAGGTGAGGCAACCTCACACCAGGGTAACCTGTGGAGGCACCCAGTAGACTGGCCTGGAGGCCAGTGAGGGTCCCCCCGATCCTCTGTGCTCCAGTAACTTCCAAGTCCTTCCTTTTCCCACCCCATCTACAAAGGAAAGCACGTTTGAGAGACTTCTTATTCAGCCTTCTCCCTTCACAGTTTCACAAATAAGACCCGCTTGCTGCCTGAGAATTGCTTGGCGGAAATTCTGTCACTTGTGTGAATTTGCATTCTTAAGCAGAGGAATCATAGCAGAACACTTACAACTGAGAAAGCCAAAAGTGTGCAGGGTGTGGAATGGCTGGCTGAGAGAATTTATCAGGGTCTATCTTAGCTAGCCACCCTGTCATTAGAACTGAGCCAGGCCAGAGGCTTCCCAGTCAGCTGGTCCGGAGCCTCCCAGCCCCCTCCCTTCTTCTCCCCCCTCCCCTCACAGTAGGCTGATAATCAGTATGCATGATTTACAGGACCACGGCAAGAACCGAGTTAATGCTAGTGGCGTGCTAAGCACGAGCAGCCGAAGGATCATAATTCAGCGCTGACGTCTGAGCTAATCCACGCATTTGCAGAGTCTCCAGACAAGCAGGCCTCTGGATTTCACTCGGTTAAATCATTTGTGCCCCACTTGTCTGTTAAGTGCTATGAGCTCCAGGGAAGAAAGACGATATGTAAATTTAAGGAATTAACAGGCGACATCAGTCAGAGGGATCCTGAGCTGCAAAACATCCCTGCCTGTCATGAAGAGAGGCCTGATTAGAACCAGGGACACCATGAAGGGAGAGGCTCTGACCAGGAAAAGCTCAAAGAACAGGAGAGAGAGAAAAAGGTAGAGGCTGGGGATGATGGAACTGAACAGATACTGTGTGAGACTGGAGTTTCTCCTTTAGGTACCATCCCCACGCAACAGAAGTCAGTATTCCCAACTCCTGCTCAGGTCCTGCAAAGGAGCTCATGCTGGCTCTGAACTCAAGATCCTCCTGCCTGCTCCTCTCAAATGCTGGCATTGGAAATGTCTCCTACTCCATAGCAAGCTTATCTTCTCCACTTCTAGAAGGAAACTGAGGCTCAGAGATGTGAGGCCATATTTCCAGGACCGATGAAAGCAGGATCTGAACTGAGATGGGCCTGAGGAAGCTCGCTGGCTTGTCATCACCTGGGGTGGAATCCTGGCCTGAGGCTCTAAACCTTTGAAAGCCTTAGTCTTCCCATCTGTACAATGGATATAATAGCACAGGGTTGTAAGAATGGAGCCTGTAAATCACTTGAATGGTAACAGGGCTGTAGCAGGAGATTAGCCGAGCTACTGATGCCTCTTTACACGTTGTTGCCCACAGGCCAAAGACCAGCAACCTGGGGAAGCTAGTGCAAGATGCAAAGGTATGGGTTATCTCAAAGAGGGCTTTGACATTCTTTGAAATAAGATGATTTCCCAGACTGTCTCAACTATAGGAACCAGCCAGCTCCCTTCTGTGAGCATCTATAGAAGATGAGACAAAATGGGATACTGTCTTAGATCTTGACTGGGACTCTCTCTCTCTCTCTCTCTCTCTCTCTCTCTCTCTCTCTCACACACACTCTCTCTCTCTCACACACACACACACACACACACACACACACACACACACACACACACGATGAGTACTAGCATAGGCCAGAGGAAGTATGCAGGGACATCCTGACACCACGCCATCCATCTATCCCTTCAGAAAGGTCTTTTCCAGGCCACAGCCCCAGCTGTCAGGAATGTCTCAAATCCAGTTTTACACTTCCTGCTGTCCTGTGGACACATTTCCTCCATCCAGTGGAGGACGCAGCCAGTTTCTGTCCTCTGACTTAGAAATATTTTCACTCATAAAGTATTAAGAAGTCCAGGGGACTGGGAATATGGCTAAGTAGATAAGGTGTTTGACTCACAAGCTCGACAGAACACGTTCAGGTGCCCAGAACTGAGGCAAAATCACAAGTCTGTAAACCTCTCTATACTGTATTTCTACGTGGAAATGGGTGGAAGATATAGGGAAAGCAAAGGAAGCTTCCGGGCTAGTCTGAGGTACACTAGTGAACAAACACGCACTGTTCAAACACGACGCAAGGTAAAGACTAACACCAGAGGGCACACACACAAACACTAGTGTGGGGAGGGGGAAGAGAGGGGTGAGGACGGAAAGAGGAAGAGAGGGAGAGAGGAGAAAGAGAGAGAGAGAGAAAGAGAGAGAGAGAGAGAGAGAGAGAGAGAGAGAGAGAGAGAGAGAGAGAATGAGTTAAGACCTTTAGTCTGTGCTTCTCCAGGAAACACAACCCTAGCCCCTTTTAACATCCCCTCTCTGGGTCTTCATGGGTCTCCATTGACCCCTCTTTGGAGTTAAATGCTTCATCTCTCATTCAGTTCTGACACTCATGTATTCTCAAAGTGAAGACCGTTCTGAAATACTACAGTTTGTGGCCTACCACTGCTAGACACTAAGAAAGTTCCCAGAGGCTGGCAGTTACCTGGTAGAAAGAAAGGTTGGCATGGCAGGGGGACAGGATTGCTTTATGACTTGCCTTGGTCATTAGGGAGAACCCTTTGAACTGTCAAGAATTTGCTCTAATATGACAAGTGGCTAGCTAGGACCCGACCCTGCCTGCCGGAAGTTCCCTTCTCGCTCTGTGTTTGATGGCTAGGAAACTGGCAACGGATGGCATCCAACAGAAAGACAATGGAAAGGAAGTGCACTCAGTTATCGAAAGAGAAGGAAGAAATAAGGTCCCCAAGATACAGTTCCTGTCGTCCTGAAGGACATATTCGGGAGGCATATGCTGCATTCTTGACTCAGTTGTTGCTAACGACACAGGGCAAGCGACCACATGGGAATGAACAACACAAGTTCAAAAGGGCAGCGAGGAAGTGCAGAGGTCAGTCATTCAGGCATTTCTCCCGACGCTGTCTCAAGAAGGGTCGCTTGATATTTCACCTGGCGATTTATGACCCCATCTGGCTTCAGCTGCTCAAGTGTCCTATGGCCACGTGACTGAGGCTGTGCCAATCGCAATGAATTCAATTGTGTCTACTCCCCTTTAACAAACCCCGGAATAAATCACCAGCTCGATCCTCCTGGCTATCGCAAAGCCAAACACGCCATCTGTCCCTCACACACATCTCCTGGCTAGCATCTTGCCCTCCTACTAGAACAGCCATCTGAGAGAATATTTGGCGAAGCAGGAGACGGAGCCTCTTAGTATAGGTCATACTTAAAACATGAGTCAGCCCCTCAGCCGGCCTCCCAAGGTCAGCCTATCTCTGCTAAGGCCCTCAAATTAACAAGCAGTTAAGAAAAACATTGACTTTGGATGAATTCGGCAGGGTATTTTCAAGGTTTATGATAGAGCATTCCACGGACATTTAAGTCTTCAGCCTGGCCAGTCCTTGCAGGCAGCTACCTGGAGATACTTTTTGGATGTGTCAGCTTCCACAGAAAGTTCTGCCAGGTAGGTAGCTCTGTTCTCATTTTGACACTTGCTTATCAAGTCGGTCCTTCGTGGTTTTCAGGAAAAGGGGATAGCAGCTTCTCTCTCGTCATCTTTTCCACACAAGGAATGTATTTCTCCCATCTTACAAGAGGTTTTATTCTTTCCTTGTCTAGCTGAAATTATCTCTTGACTACTGTTTATTTTTAGCTATCTCTCCCTGCCCTTTAGTAATCTATCATGGGTCCATAGCCCCAGCTTCCTGTCCTCCAGCAACCCCCTTTGAAGGTAATTCAATTGGAGGTATTGGTTCTCAACTTGTGGGTCTTGACCCGTTTGTGTGTGTGGGGGGGGGGGAGGGGTAGAATGATCCTTTCACAGGGTGGCAAATCAGACATTTACATTGCGATTCATAACAGTAGCAAAATTACAGTTATGAAGTAATAATGAAATAATTTTATGATTGGGGCTCATCACAACATGAGAAACTGCATTAAAGGGTTGCAGCTTTGGGAAGGTGGAGAACCACTGTAGTGAGGCCATTCAAGTGTCTGAATTGCCAGCTCATACATGATTTTTTGAGCTCAGAGAGAGATTTTTAGATTCAGAATTTCAAATGCATGGCTAGCTTACTGTCAAAACGCAAGCTTACTGTGAGCTCATCCTTCCGCTGTTTCCTGTGATTGCTGCATGAACTTGTACCAGCCACACTCGGGCACAGTTCCCTTTATCCTCTCCCTTCCACACACACACGGTGCGTAAGAGCTCTGCTGGAGCTTATCAGCAACCAAATCTGCATCCAAACAAGCCCAGTGAGGCATCAACAGGGTCTACTACTGATATTTGAAGAGACAGCCAGCATGTGTAATCCCGAATGTTTCGATTTTTGGGTTACTCCCACTTGAGCGTCCTTTGAACCCCAGTAAAGGCACAGTTGTCTCAGCTCCTTCCCTGAGCTGGGCACAGCTTTGAAAGGGTGTCATAGTCCAAGCAGGCTTTGCCTTTTCTTTAGATGTTTTCATGGATCTTGGTCAGTGAAGTAAAGTAGCATTAAAATCGCACTTCACAAGGTCAAATGTTTAAAAGAGCACGTGCATTCCAGATCCCAGTGGATCACCCAGGAAGCTGTGGGGGAGAATTCTGTAATTTGTGGTCTTATCTCCTCCCCCTCTTGCTCCCCTGTCCCGCAATGAAGCTAGGAATGGAACCCAGGTACTCCCAGACAGTAAGCTACAACCTCAACTCTCCTGCTAGGAATGGAACCCAGGTACGCCCAGACAGTAAGCTACAACCTCAACTCTAGGAATGGAACCCAGGTACGCCCAGACAGTAAGCTACAACCTCAACTCTCCTGCTAGGAATGGAACCCAGGTACGCCCAGACAGTAAGCTACAACCTCAACTCTAGGAATGGAACCCAGGTACGCCCAGACAGTAAGCTACAACCTCAACTCTCCTGCTAGGAATGGAACCCAGGTACGCCCAGACAGTAAGCTACAACCTCAACTCTAGGAATGGAACCCAGGTACGCCCAGACAGTAAGCTACAACCTCAACTCTCCTTCTTTTCTTCTCCTTTTCAGACAGGGTCTTGCAAAACTTCCTAAACTGGTTTTGAACTCTGCAGCCCAGGCAGATCTTAAACTTTCAGTCCTCCTGCCTCAGTTTCTCTAGTAGCTGAGATTACATGACAACACCACAAGTCCCAGGTCTTACCTCATTCTTGACAGTAATAATGATCATAGAAATAACAACTATCAGTAATATTGGTATTACTGTGTACTTGGGATACTGTTTCTGTGTGCCCCCCAAATAGTCCTTAATGCTATGTCCCTTGGTTATTTCCCATGGCTGCAGAGGGAGACAGAGTGACATACACAGGCAAATCAAAATAGCAACCACCAAGTACAACATTTCGAGAACTAGCTCACGCAAACTCATCCCCCTAACTCATTGCTTCTTGGTTTTCACTAAACCAACTTACAGAAGAAACATTAAGGATGTTTCCCTGCTAGTGTCCAAGGTGCTAGAGCAGTACTGTCTAATCCAGTATGTGATGATGACGTGGTCCACATATAGACAATGTAGCCCCTGCATCCCTGAAAAAGGACCAGTGCCGTGGCAGGACTGAAGAGTCAGATGAAACCATTTTAAAATTATGAAACTCTTTAAACTTATGATAGAGATAGCCACAAACAGTAGGGGACTCCCTACCCAAAACTGGAGAACTAGATACCAGGCCCACCCTATAGCCTTAAGGAGTGATTGTATCCTTCCTTATAGACCCAGCTCTCATCATTCTTGGAACTGTTTATATCAAAGCATCAGAGCATGTCTGTAGAAAATATGTCTGTTCTGCTAAGCACACGCTGCCATTGTAGCTTCAGAAGTGACTTGTCAGAGAGGCTGGACAGGCTCCTTGGCTACCACCAGGGGGTCACTGAGTTTGGAACACATCCCCCCCCCCCCAAGGGGCATTGGTATGAACACTCTAGGCAGCTCAGCCACAAGAGCTAAAAAAAGAAATTCTGAGTGGCTTGAAAGACTGATGTTGGAAAACAAAAGCAGTGGAATGAAACCAGTGAGTGTCTTGTGAGCCTGGAGCAACCATTTCCACTAGGCAAAGGGACAGAGCTAACTGCAGACTTAAAAGTGAGCAGAAAAAGGAAAGAGAGCGAGAAAACAATCAGAAAACATCTGAGCAATGTAAGTCGTTTCCATGGACACTTGTGTTGTGTTTCAACATGGCCATCTCACCCCGCCCCGTTTCCCTTCGTCCTTGCTTCTCTCAGCCTCAGCTGTGAATGGCGTCTGTTTACCTCCTTATGAAGAGGTAAAGCATGTTGTGTGCTTCCAGAGAACAATGGCTCTGGCCTCTCTTTGTGGAAGAGCACAGTCAGGTGGCACTGTGGCTCTCAGGTTTGGGGACAGGCGCCAGGCCTTCTGCACCCATCAGCGTCATCCCCGCCCTGAGCCCAGCACAGCTGTTTCCTTTCTCACTGCTAGAAAGGGTTCTATCGTCTGCTTACAGTGTGATTTGGAGTTTAGTAAGCAGGACAGTCAGAAACAGAGAAGATGGGTGTTCTAATCATCTGAGGATAAAGGAAGGATTCCGAAAACAAAATTGTGACTTTGTTTCCTGGGGTCAGGTCACAAGTCGCTTTTCTAAACTACAGGAGAATAAGAGTTTTCCTTCTCAGTATTAGATCCAGCACTTCTGTATCGTCCTACTGTTCTTTCTGTCCCCATCTATCCTATTCATCAAAGGTTGGAACTGTGCCCGATCCTTAGCCTGCTCCCAGAAGCCCTCTCCAACTGCAGGGCGGAATGAATCAGCTAAAACGAAGACAAAGACTACAATTGCCCAACCAGTAGCGAAGCAAGGGTCAAGGGACAAGGTATTGAGGTGAGGGTGGGGTCTAATAAAGTGGGTAGAGGTGCAGGCTATGGCAGAAGGGAGGCGACAGAACTGCAGCCTGCTTGTTGGTGGCCTTGTAGTCTAGGGCTAGCCTCAGACACCCCCAGAGGAAGCCTTTTTAGAAGTATGGGGGGGGGGGCAGAGGATTAGAAAGAACTAAAAGCAGGGCCTGGATAAGAAATGATCAATCCTCCTACCACACAGAGTCCATGTGTACAACCTTATTCAGAGTGCCCCAGCCAAGCTGCACCTTAGAACCCTCCCCTCCTCAATCCCTATCTCGCTGTCAGACAAAATATAAACACATGTACACACATACCTCATTCACCTTCCTTACATTCAGATACAGATGGGGGCTGGGAAAAATCACCAATTAATTGGACCCAGTCTCAAAGGAGAGGAAATGAAACGAAAAATCCTGGCTGGGTTATAAAAATAAGTATTTTTCTTCCCGACGTGCAGGAGGCTCATTATATTAATTAAACATTATTGCCTAGCACAAGACCGGGAGGGGATTGAAGCCGGGACTGGGGTAAGTGCTCCCTCTCCCGTGCCTGAGGCTGTGGTGAGTGCTCCCTCTCCCGTGCCTGAGGCTGTGCTGAGCCTCAGATACAATCTCTCTGAGCCGGCACTCAAAGGCTGAAGAGATAAACACTTGAAAAAGGAAAATGTTTTTCTTCAGAGCAGATGCTGTAACCCTCTGGGAAAGCAAGTGTGGGCTATGGTGGAAGACTGGCCCCAAGTGTTCTTCTAAGCCTTCCTCCCTCCTTGAACTCCTAGGGACAGGGGCACACCATCAGCGCTTGGGTGGGGGCAGCCCTGAAGAAGCCAGGAAGAGGGGAGCCCCTCCGCTTCCCATTTTCCAGTCTTTTCCCAGTGCACCTCATCAACATTTAGCCTGCTAAGTTTCCAGAATTAACCCTCTTTTCTCCCAAAGGCTTGTTTATGGGCATCTGAGAGCCAGGCAGGAGGTGTATGAAAATTGAAAGCTAATCAGAGTGTTTTGGACCAACGCATACTGGCTTATGAACGCCACTTGTTAAATTTTCTGAAACTTTACTAGCCAATTAAATATAATCATTATTAAAATTACATAAGCTATATTAAATTATATTAAAAAGGAGAATAATAAATACCCTCAACTCAACATCTCCTGATCATTTCAGTATATTCGTCTCCAGAGGTAACTTAGGTTCCTTGCATCTGTAGAGTGAAAATACACTCCCTGAGCCCCATCATTGCATGTCCCAGCCCCACCCCCTGTGTTTGTGACCCATTGAACTGTGGGGAGAGTATTTTTACCACTGAATGTGTGTGAACCTCATCATACAAGTCTGGGGTATTGTTTCAATCCCTGGAAAGCCTATTGTTAGAACATTTCCAGAAGGCACCTGTTAATGAGACAGAAGTAGCCAGAGCGGGCTGACGGAACAAGAGGACACTAGAGGAAGCCTACCACCTCCTAAAAACCTCCCAAGGCTGCTTTCTCTCACTTATCCTGGTTTCTCTTTCTCTCTAGCAACTTCAGACTGGCCTGAAATCCTGAGTAGGCTAGGAGCCACCTACCAGCCAGGCGTGAGCGGATGGATGTCTGTGGGAAAACTGCTCCGTGGTGGGAAGCTAGGAAGCTTGCAAGGGAGTCAGGATGATGATGGAAGGCTGGCCTTCCATCTTTCAGCTGCCTTACCTGGAAATGTTCGGTCATTGGGGCTGGCACTGCCTATCCAGGTGCTTCTGAGCCACTTGGCATGATCGTACATCCAACCGCAGGGCTCCTCGGGGAAATCAAAGTTGCAGTTGAATCCAGAAGGGAGTTGTAAATCTTTGTCTAAAAGGAGAATAAAAGTAACCAAAAGGCCAGCAAGCAAAGGGGCCCAGCATGCAGCCACGGCAACGCCCTTCAATAGCTGGCAAGGCGTGAACATGAAGCACAGAAGGAAGGGGTTCCCTTTGCTCATTTATTTCACTCATCTTGGCGATTGCTGACTTTCGGGTCAGGCTTTGGTCTCATCCTTCCCAGCATGAAAACCAAGTCGGCCAGTGGTTCCCATAGTAAGCAATTATAAAGAGATCCCCAATGGCTTCAGAGTCTAATCAGCCTCCTCTGTCTACCTCATAGAGCTGACAAGTGGGAGAATTGCTACTCCCTACGATGCCAGGGAAGAATGTCTTCAGTGGACTGCTGGCTCCTGAGAGGATCATCTCAAGTCCTGCCAGTCGGGCTCTCAGAAGTGATGGGGAGACCTCAATGCCGGGGAGCTTCCGGCTGAGACAAAGACACAGCCCTTATTACGGAGGGATGGCATAGCTTGCCGTTGTCAGGAGGGAAATCTCCTGAGCTGAGTAGGATGGGGCATGTTTTTATCTGCTCGGCTGGAGGCTCAGGCCTGTCATGCCAGTTACTGTGCAGCACATGTGCGGAGCCCCTGAGAGCTGAGAGCTCGACAAAGTGACCACAATAGCTCACCCTGGCTGCTCTAGAGAGTTACCTAGTGAGCCCAAAGGCGGAACCAAGTGGGTTTTCTCTGGGGTTCCACTCAGATCTAAAAACCCATTATCAGTTAATGCTAACCTTGGAATTAATAAAGGTCCAAAGGTGGTGAAAGAGAAAATGGGAACCCAAACCTGGATACTTGCCAGGACAGAGGAAAAGAGTTAGCAATGCTAGCAGCCCAGGGGACGGGGGTCTTTGGCCTCCTCACTTCCCTTCCTAAGTTTCCAGAGAAGAATTTCCACGGGGAAGGTTAAGAATGGTCTAAAGGCAACAGCAGCTGGGTAGAGACAAATTTGCCCACCACGGGGTGGAGGATGCTTGGCTTTAGAGGCAAGGGTACTGCTGATCTCAGCAGCAGGACGCAGATTGCCCGCAGACCCTACCGTGTCCCGCCTGCCCACGAGGGAACATTTAATGTTGGCCCACCCTTAGCCAAAGTCAGCTGGAGTGGAAAGGAAACACATGGAAGCCATCACAGAAACATCAACCTGTGGCTTGGGAAAGTCAGGCTCTAGCCCTCACCACCCCTTCTCTGCAAACTTCTCCACATGTCTATTTTTCCATTCAGAAATACAGGGTAATTCAATATACCATAATTCCTCTGCAATGTTTATATGCATACTATATCTCAGGAACTAAATTCCACAAAAAGATCTTTTACTAAAAGAAGAGAGGGACCATCAAAGAAACCTCAAATCAAACAAACCACTGTAAACGGTAAAATTATATTAAAAATAAACTTCTGAAATTTTGCAGCAGAACCCTTAAATTTTCCTTTGGATTACCATTCAGCTAGACTCCCCATTCCCGTGCTCCTGCCCCGCTAACTCTGAATCTAATACCATGCGTTAACCCCATGTGTTTCTTTTTCAGCTCTCTGTCTTGGACATGTCTTGGAAGATTCTCCACTTTTTCTTATGAAACTAAAACAAGTTCATTAAAATGTCAAGGTTTTGTATTCAGCTAACCCTGACCAACAGTGTCCCCTACCCACACAATATACCAGAGCACACTCCCTAAAACACATGCATTCTATTCTCAATTTTCAGCCCCACAGTTTCAGCATTAATTTTTGGCTTTCACCCCACTCTTCCTACTGAATAATTTCTGGAGCCCTGCATACCATGCGGGTGGTTTCCCATGCTGCCCTCCGGCTGTGAGCAGGTTCCCTGGCTCCATCAGCTAAGGACTTCTTTAAGTTCCTCCTCAAGCTTCTTTGCTAATCGTTCCTCATTATGTTTAATGAAAATTTAATAATAATCAGCAATTTCATGTAAACTGAGTTTGTCAAACTTAAAAAGTCCAACCCCAAATGCCGGCTGCTGTAATAAGTTGTGACTTATTCGGAGTGTCCTAATACATGGTGACCTGAACAGTAGGAATAAAAACAGCCCTTGCTTTTCAGATCTTCCAGCCACTGGCTTTATCTACCTTGGATATGTTTCGAAGACAAAGGCAAAAAGGGGAATAAAGATTTCCCATGCGAAGAGATGATCCAAACACCGGCATCTTGGGTTTTTGAGAACTGGCTGAGGGTCCTCACATCCCGCCTTTGTCCCAGGCCTGTGAGATGTGACACACAGTCTGGCAGAACCATCCTGCTACAGTTTTGTAAATCAAGGCTATTGCAAGACACAGGGAAGTGCCTTGGTTCTGGTTAATTGGTGGACTAACTTGGCTATCACGGAAAATGACCCTTGCCTACGAAGGGCACCAGGTCTTCATAAGGCTGAGACACAAGCTAACAGGAGAAGCTCTTCCTGCTCTTAATTCCTGGGCTGGGGCTGCTTTTACTTTAGCTAATCAAGGCAGTGAGGATGTGAGCCTTCCCCTTAGCAGTGGTTTAAGTCTATAGGGCTTAACATCTGAGTGTTCCTAGCAGCCACGGCCTCAGGCCTGTGAGTGTTTGCACCTCCGTGAACCCTCTTGTAAGTCAAGCTCTTGCCCGATCCCAGGCCATCTGCCTGGTCCATGCCCAGACCACCCCAGGTGAACTGTGAGGAGCATGGCCGCGCTTACCGTCCTCAAAGCTGCAGTTCTCCCCACACTCCGTGACGTCCTCGTCCATGGGATATGGGGTGGTAGTCTCCTCAGTCTTTATGGTGGGGCCCAGTGTCTCCACCGTGGGCTTTGAGTCTGCGTGCGGAAGGGAGAAAAGAAAAATGCTCCAGCAGGATGTTCTGTGACCCGGCAGAGGAAGAAGCCAAAAACTAAAATCTTCTTTCTAGGTGTGAACTTGTGAGCAGGAAAGGGAAGACACACAGATGTGCACACAACCTGAGCTCACCCTTGGGAACTGTCAGTGGAGCCATGAAGGTCACTTCAGTTGACAACAGTCCAGAACTCCTGGAGAAGCTGCAACAGGCATGGGCACAAAGCCATGCTCCTGACCCCACCCTGGAGGCTCTAAGGGCGGCACAATAGTGGCAGCCATGGGGGCGGATGACACTGACCCCAAAGTGGCGTAGGGCACATGATCAAAATGCTGCGCACCAAAATCAATTGAAAAACCTCTATGCTTATTGAGATTACATGGGCAATGGGCCCCAAGCACTCTGCTGCTTCATGACTGCTGGTGGGCCTCGCTTCTTGGCTCTGCTTTCTTACAAAACACATTTTCACTATGCTAGACAGGATTTATTTGGACTCAAAACTAACTCCATAAAACAATTTGGCCTGTGGGGCCCACCTACAATAAAATAATCAGAAGCACTTGTCACCAAAGTTGTAAGCAAAATAGCAGCTTAGGAAGCCCAAATCCAGACTCTGTTGCTGTTTTGTGGCCATGGACAGATGGGAAAATAGATTTAAAGAGACTCGGGCTAGGTGAAGTAATTTGGGCTACACCTTCTAGTCAAGGTATGGCAAGTTAAAACACCCACTGAATACAGTTACTGTTCTGCAGGGGAGCTAACTGGGGTGGGAAGAGTTGGGTGTGGTGCAGAGAGTGGCCGCAGGCAAAGGGACA
The DNA here is from genome assembly GCF_000317375.1 of Microtus ochrogaster. Classification (NCBI taxonomy): domain Eukaryota; kingdom Metazoa; phylum Chordata; class Mammalia; order Rodentia; family Cricetidae; genus Microtus; species Microtus ochrogaster. Next base: position 45,898,675 of record NC_022030.1, read on the forward strand.
CTGAGGCACCACGACTTGAGTCAAAAGACAGAGCCCCAAGAAGAGATAACCAAGTCTGGCTAGTTCTTCTAAAATCCCCCACTGCCAGAGAAGCCTACCAATCCTTAGTAAAAACTCCAGGCTCCCAAATGCTGGCAACTTATAACAAATGTTATAATAGGAGCACACAAAAAAACCTGACTAGGTCAAAGCACGGTGTAGGCCGCCAATTTTCACCTGGGCCAGAGGTGACTCACGCACCCATCCGATCACTCGTTTATTTGCTCACCGGGCCGCTCATTCATCAACTATTTCGGGAATGAATGAGGTTGTGAGTCAGGTCATGGGTGGGGCGGGAGGGTCTGGAAACCTGTGTGTTGTGCAGTGGTGGTGAGTATACCCGAGAGTTCCTCCAAGTAGATGCCCTGAAGAAGTGAGGGCATTGTTCCTGCCGCCTTTGTGCAAGCTCCTTAGTGCTAGTGCATGTGATTAGGTGTCCTTGTGGGGTACCCTTCAGGATACTATTTAATAAAGTCGGGAGCTGAGGGAACAGGTAAAGATACTGAAAAGACTTTTCACGGTTGACTTCCCCCCTTTCTGCTATTAAATACTACGCACGCAACCTTTCGTGCTCCCCACTACCGTGTCTGCCTTTTGCTCAAGGTAAATAGCAAATAACCTCGAAGTGTCCTAATTTGTGAGTTCAAATTTGTCACCGTGTCTCTGAATCTCAGACTCAATTGTAAAGCAAACTATGAGTGGCAGGGCGAGAAGTGATCATTTGAAACCCAAACGCACTGGCTAACAGGTGGAGCAGCCCTGCCAAACTATTTACCAAACCCGCTCAGCCAAGCCCTTCAGTTTTTCTGTTTTCCTTTGGAGGGGGGTGGGGGATAAAAGAAAAACAAGAAGTGAAACAAGGGCGAGTTGCAGGCAGAGATGGAAATGTTAAAAACAAGAAGAATATGTATTAAGAACTATTTCAGGAGAAACTGGTCAGCTGGTGGGGAGATAGCATGAAACCCAGGGGCAGTGAGGGTCCGGTGAGGTGACTGGAGGGCAGGGTGTGTGAGGGAAAGTGAAGAAACAGGGACAGCTTCTGTGGCCACTGTTTGTACTGGGTGCTCCGAGGTAACTGCCCACCAAACAGCAGTGTTCCTCCAAAATTAAAACCAGATGTCAGAGACTTCAAAGACTCAGAGCCTGGGCAGAAGCTAACACGCCTCGACTCTGATCTTCCAAGAGCAGGGCTGGACTTTGAAATGGGAAACCCATGGTTGTCACCAGGGCAATCTGGGGCAGGTTGTGGCTGGAGGGACAATCAGGGGAGGAGGACATTAGCAAATGTCCAGCTGGCCATAAGTCTGGGAGGAGCATGGGGCAGAAGAGAAGGGGCCAGAGAGAAATAGGGCTTAGTTCTCAACTGGCTGGGTGACCTTCCTGGGACTGTTTCCCAGTCTGAAAGGGCGTTAGGTCAGGGAATGGGTTTAATGGGTTACTACGCCTTTTAGGAGTCAGAGCTGCAATCTATCAGGGTGTCTTGCCTGGTAAGGTTGAGTACTGCCTGGTGTGTGAGAGAAACTCCTTCCGTTACGTTTGCCAGTGTTGGGAGCAGTCTAAATGCTCCTGCCACTCACGACAGCTGTGGGGCTTCGAGATGGACTGGTGCCATCCCCACTTTCCAGGCAAGAGAGGAAGTAATTTATACTAGGTTCTGCCCCTACTGCCAGGGAAGGACTTGAGCTTAGTAATCTGTTTCTGGCATCCAAGAACTTCCCACGTGTGCACATGTATGTGCGTGCTTGTCAGTGAAGGTGGTGTTTCACTGGAAATTCAGCTTAACTTGAGGCATATGGTCAAACATGTTTGGAAGCTATGAGCCTAGATGTTTCTGGGTCCTCTGTAGCTTTAATTCTGGGTAAAGAAAACTAGTTTGTGTCTGAGGTAGGTTTTTAGTATCTATGAGGCAAAGGTGATAAGCATTCAGGCATTGGGGGGGCCTAGCCTTACCCTTACAGGTGTGTGTGTGTGTGTGTGTGTGTGTGTGTGTGTGTGTGTGTGGTGCTGGGGGACAGTGAGTCTTCCTCCTAGTAGGGATTCCAAGCCTAGAGGTGAACTGGGGCCCCACTCCTGGCCTGCGCCTCTGCACAGGATTCCCCTGTGTGTTTGCAGCTGGCACACAGGCAGCACTTTTCTCCCCAGGAGCCAAAAGCACTCCCCTGACATGCCCTTATTAATCCTTCAAGCCTTCCTGTCGCCTGAGCCAGTGACAGGTACAGCAGACAGGAAAATGGGAATACCTGGGGCCCTGGTGAGGAGAAGCAGGAGAGCCATGGCTGCTCGGGGTTCCTGCTGGTACTGGGTGGGGCCGGAGCTCCAGGTGGCTCCCCAAAAGCTCATTTTGCCAGGCTGTGCCAGCTCTGCGGAAGGAGAAGGGCCAGTGGCCAGAGGCAAGGTAGGGCCTGACTCAGAAGGTTAGGTAGGGTATTCCATCCTTCAGCAACCAGCAGGGGTAAGGGTGAGCTCTGTGGCCTTACCCTCACAGGGAGAATTCATGGGGGCATTTGCCCCAGCCTGTGTTACCTAGCAGAGTTACATACTGGGAAGATACACCCTGAACCAGTGTCCCTCCTGAGCAAACAAGCCTTCTACAGATGTAGCTTTGAAAGGAAAATGCAGTCTGAGTCCCTGACATCTGGAGGCCAGATTCAGACATAAACCAATTACTTTATTGTCATGAGAGGGTTTTTCTTTCCTAAATCAACAGCCACTGTCCCTGGCCTGAAGAGTTGGGGTCTAATTGAATTTGGGTAGGCGGTAGATAGTTAAGACTTGTCTTTCTAGAGACTCATGTTGAGGAACTGAAGTGATCCTTGACAAAGGACAAAACGCTTCCCTTGAGGGACTTCTCTAAGTTCAGAGGTGGTCCAAGAATTCAGCAGGGACCAGACAGTAGGTATGCAGTGAAGACTGATTGCCCTGTCCCCTGCCAGGATGCCAAGACCATAAGACCAAGTGAGCAAGATATGAAGAAGACACCCCCCCTTACCTGTCCAGTCACAGCCCAGGACTTCCAGCCTCATCCCAATGCCTGCTGGTGACCATCTCTCTGGGTACACCCGCACATACTGTGCTGGAACTGGATCGAACCTTCGGATGTCGGGAGTGTCATAGTGCATGTTCCCTTCAAACAGCTGTAGGGAAACAGGTTGCTCAGCCTTCCTCCTGTGGATTTTCTCTCCACTCACCTCTCCCCACCCCACCACCACAGCTAACCCAAAAGTCAGCTTTCTGGTTGATTCATGAAGACTTCATGTGACTTCATTTTAAATCAAGGTCTTTGTTCATTTGGAAATTCCAGGAGGGACATTAAAATATGGAAATTGGGGAGCATTAGAGTGGCCATAGTCAGGGGAGGTCTAAGTTCCAAATGTGATTTAAGCTGACCTTGGCCAGGAAGAACAGAAGGCAGGGGTGGCTGTGTTTAACAGCCCAGATTCCTTGCCTTATTTTTAAAAGAAGTGTTTTCTTTTTCTAATGCTTTGATGAATGAGATGAGAATATAGCTGTAGATGGAGACTGAGCTTTTGTTTCCCCACTGGCCCAGACCCAAATAATCACACAGAAACTATATTAATGACAACACTATTTGGCCTATTAGCTCAGGCTTATTAGTAACTAGCTCTTACAACTGAAATTAATCCATAATTTTTATCTATGTTTAGCCATGTGGCTTGGTACCTTTCCTCAGTAAGGCATTCTCATCTTGCTTCCTCTGTTTCTGGCTGGTGGCTATGTCTCTGCCTTTCCTCTTCCTAGGAATTCTCTTAGTCTGGTTGCCCTGCCTATACTTCCTGTCTGGTTATTGGCCAATCAGTGTTTTATTAAACCAGTATGAGTGACAAATCTTTATAGTGTACAAAAGAACTATCCCATGGCTTTTTCCCTTTTTTCTTTTCAAAACAAGACCTTGAGTCTAGTCTCCTTTGTTAAGCTTTTTCTTCTAACCATTGTCCATAACAACGTGCAACCAACACACTGAACAAAGACAACACCCATAATCCACTTTTTGGGATTGTGGGCGTAGTTTTCTAGGCTACTTTCTGATGATTTGGGGGCCATGATAATCTTATGGGGACCCAAAGAAAATTTAGGATTATGGTCAAGTCCTGACTGGAATATTCTGTGAGGCTGGATCATCTCAGCCTGCAGTCTTGAGGATGCTCTGGATGTAGAACTCAGAGGAAACTCCAACATGTAGGTCAACTGGTGGCGTGCTTGCCTGCATGAATGAGGCCCTATGGATTGTTTAATCCCCAGAAGCATAGGGACAAAAGGATCCCAGTGACCAATAGTTCCCAACTCACTGAGAGTCTGAAAGATAAATGACCATTGCCGCTTTAGGGTAATAACACTATCCTCTTGGTTACAAATTGATGGCCCAAGATTGTCTTCTAGACCTCGATTTATCAGAAGTAATTTTATTAAAAGAAACCCCTCCTAGATTGCCAATGCATAAAATTGCTGATAGAAGTTGGAACTATGTGAGAACTCCACCTAGAATCACCTCAGAGTCCTTCACATAGGAAGAGTACATGTGTTGAGATGGCTATGTCCAGGAATGCCTGGGGGATCAGCCATCTGCAGGTACTCAGGATGCATCATCTGCCTTAGGCAGGACGTGCTCTGAAACTGGCCCAAATCACTTCTTTCCCAAAAAGAGCCACAATTTGCTGTCACCAGGGAACTTGTGGTCCAGTTTCTGCTCTATTGGTTGAAGGTTCTGGTTTCCAAACCCAAGTCTTTCCAAGTCCCTGGAATTGTCAACTGGAAGTACACATCAGTACTGTAAAACCTCCAACCTAGCCCTAGCCTCTGCATTCAGAAAGTAAAGCCTTCCCTTGTTAAAGATATTGTACTTCTACAGAAATGAGGACCAGGTAGCCTGGCCTACCAGGAGATGAATTGGAAAAGGGAAGAGACAGGAAGTGCTCTTCCTTCTGGGACTCCTAGTGTGCTAAGGTGAAGTCCAGCCTTCCCTTCTCTCATGGCAGGGGTAGGCTGCACTGGCCTGGTACTTCTGTCCCAGCATCATTTTCTTTCTTTCTTTTATACTCAGGGTGAGCGGCCCAAAAGATCTGAGCAATCAAGACTAAGGAAATTCAAAGGAAAAAACAGTTATTTTTGGAAGTAACTCTCAGTTTCTATAGCTTGGCCTCCAAGAACCACATCCCCTTGGGACGTCTGGCCCATTTCAAAGAAACTCTATCCAGAAGAGGTTGAGAAGAGCACCAGACTTCATAAGCAGGCAGTGTTGAGCACTGGTTAAATGTCTGGGTTGTGAAGTCTGAGTTTTTGGTTTCAGGCACTGGTAAACAGTGTGGACCTGGATATAACATAAGCCTTGGTTCTGTCATCTCCAAAATGTGAATGACCAAATAATAAACTTTGTAGAAAGATTGTGGCTACTAAGAACGGGTTCAATTTAAAAACCAGATCCGGCACAACATAGTCTCTTGGTTGATATTTGTTTTATTGGGCTGATGGGGTTTGATGGTGACTGCTAGACGGGAAATCAGCTCCCTAACTCCCTGCACTCTACTTAACCTCCCTTTAGAATGGCATTAGAGTTCTCTGAGAATGGCCTACCTTTGGCTGCTGAGTCCTGGGATCCTGGATGTATTCCCAATCCTTGCCATTTAGGCTGTACGAGACCTTGAACTTTCGAACAAATGCCCTGGCTTCCATGGCAGAGATGCTGTCCCCTCCACGGGCTCCCTGGATGATGACACCTTTCACTGTCTTGGGTGTCCCCAAGTCCACCTGAAGCCACTCTTCACCTGGCTGGGCTTGAGGGTTCCGCGGGAACCAGCCAGAACGGCTGCTAACCAGGCGGGCAGCACTGGAAGTCCAGAGGTACTCTCGGGTGGAGGAGGCGGAGATCTGGGTATCAGCAATGAGGCCTGAGAGCATCCCCAGCATGTCGGAGCAGGGTGCATCTAGGAGAGACAAGGGAAAGACCACAAGTCATGGCTGAGGCCCACTCATTAAACAGATCATCAGATCTCAGGTCACGTGCTTACTGTTTTAGTTTGCATTCTGAGGCTATATAACATTGTGACTCAGAGTCTGAACTTGGACCCAGAATGCCTGGTTTTATGTTCACTGTGCTTGGTAACTTTGGTCAGGTGATTTAATTGCTCTATGCACCAAGTTCCCCAAGTCTAAATGGGCTCCCTCAACAGTGCCTACCTCTTGAGGGCTGTGGTGGGGACTCTGTTAGTCACCTCAGAGCAGGTCTGAGGGCTCTGTGACTGCTCTGACCAGGGCTTCTGAGAATGTATGTCGCCACGGCCATCTGTGACACCAGTTTCCACCGACCCTCAATGAGTGCAGTGGCGCTTTAGGAGGCAAGAATCGAATTATTTCCTGAAAGATCATTTTGCCTAGAAGATGGGAACCTTTCTGGGCTCAGAACCAAGTCCTCCACGTGTGTGACCAGAGCTTTTTACTGCCTTGGATCCTCCCTAAACTCTCTCCATTACCCGATGCGTTCTTCGGTATTCACTACCAGACTAACCTCTGCTCACCTGGGGTATAAGGCCCACATTCAGCTCTGGCCAAACTTTCAATCCACCCCTCAGAGCACCCGTACGCTAGCTCGTAATTATGCCTTCTTGTATTGGTTTGCTATCTATCTTGGCCACCAGCTTGAAAGTTCTTTGACACCTGAGACCTCATTCTGTTCACTTCTCTATCTCAAGTCTCAGTGCAGGGTCTTTGTGGCGTGACTGAGGGAACAGGGAATGAATGGACCACAAGTGCTAAGTAAATCCTTGCTCATTGTTGCCTGCTGGGTAGGCCAACAGCACAGACGGGACAGAAGACAGTCCTTTTGGGATAAAATGTCTCCACAAGGAGAAAGCCAGGTCTTTGTCTGAACGTGACAAGGGATTTGTACTGAGGAACAATGGATACAGATCCTGACTCCGTTGCCTCAGGAATGGATGATGGTCTGAGTCAAACTGTCGCCTTTCTAACTTCTTCATCAGCATCACCTTAGGCGTTATGAAGATCTGCCCGTCCTTCCTAAATTCTGGTAAATTACAGGGGAGAGTCGTGAGAGATGGAGAGAAAGTGCAGCCACGGGGTACGTGAACCGGAAACCATAAGCAGGATTACACCATGGTGCAGGGGAAGAGATGGGATAGCAAGTAGGCAGGTAGGAGACAGACAATGAAGACCCTTGCAGGTCAAAGGAGCAACTGCCTTCCTAGATGGAGTTCAAAGAGTGGAAATGACCTGTATACAGTCATACTATTGCCAGTCCAATTGCCATGGTGCTAGACCATGATACCAGCCTACAAAGGCTCAGCCTCCCACTCTGGGGATCACCAACACACAGTCCTTGGGTTAAAACCGTTCGAGTACCATTTTTCTTTCAGAACCATCCTCAAACACTGTTCTCAGTTCTCTTGATACAATGACAACAAACAAGCAGGGATTTGCTCTCCAATCTTTCTTCAGGAAGTAGCATCTCGTTTGCCTTTGACCTCAGTAACCCATCCTCAAGGAAGTCTTTCTTGACCTGCCAGGCAAGCACACTGTAGAACACTTTGAGGACCACAAGACCCTGTCCTCAGATAGTCTTCAGAGTTTTTTTTAAATTTATATTTATTTATCATCTTTCTGGTTATTAATTTGTCCATCCAACTTTTCAATAAGGCCACACAGGACTGGGTCTGTCACGCTTCCATTGAGTCTACAGTACCATGTCTAGAGCTTAATCTCCACGTGAGACAGGAGAGGGCACTATTTGAGAGGCAAGTTCAAACCCTGGTGCCATCACTTACTGGGATTTAGTTCCTCAACTCTGGCTTCCTATTGTGTAAAGTGAGGAAAATGACAAGACTCATGCCACTGAGTTCTACTAAGAATAATAGATAGCACACTTATAGTTGGACGAGAGTTGGGTATCAAATTATCCTTCAGTCCATTTTATTAAGCAGAACTAGCTCTAGCATAATAAAAACACATTAGATGAACGGAGGGTTGAAAAAATAAATGAAAGGATTAAGTCTGATGGGAGTTGACCTTTCAGCCAATCCTTTTGGGAAGGTCACAGAGCAGGAGAAGCCTAGAATTGTTTCTCCTGTCTCACCGGAACCCCTCAACTCACCTGTGACTCGGCAGCCAAAGAGCTCCAGTCGAAGGGCAATGCCCAAGTGCCACGTCTGTGGGCGGATCCTGACGAACCTTGTAAGCAGGGGCGTGTGGAGCTTGTTTAGAACCACCTCAGTCGCATCGTTGTTAGCTTGAAACACCTGCAAGGTAAGATGCAGAGCAGCGTCAGTGAAACTCCTGTTTCTGAGGGCCACGCTTGAGCAGTCAGAGAGGGCCACCAGCCTGGAAAGCACCAGGGGCTTTGTCACGTTGAGCTTTTTAGAATAACTGTGGAAAAAAAAGGTCAATTTCTCCTTCTGCTCTAACTTGAAAACAAAAAAAAAAAAACTTTGCAAAAAGTTTTGGAAGGAAGGAATATTTTGCTTCTGTGCTGAGAGCAAAAAGAGGAAGGAGCTTTCAAAAGGCAAACACTTCAGAAGCTAAGAAAGAGAAAAAAGAGCATTCACTACAAAGGAGGTAGACTTGTCGTCTGTCAAGGCCGGCAGACCTCACACTCCAGCCTGAACTTGACACTCCCTCGTCCTCACGATGTGGGCACACGGGGGTGGGGACTTGCAGGGCCTTTTCTAACTGCACAACACTTCACTGCTGTTTTTGTTAACTCCTTAGACACTTCCCCATTCTGAGTGGGCGAGGGGTGAGGGGTGCCGTCTACCCTGTCCTTCTGTCAGTCAACACTTTTCTGGGTTCTCTCTCCTCTTTGTTGGAGGCAGCCTCTTAAGAGTCATGTTCCAGCTTCCTCCTAGTTTAGCCTGCAGTCTGTAATGAAATCCATCCCTGTCCCCAGCTGACCGGGGCCTCTCGTATGGGAGGAAAGGCTTTGGGGAGTGGCTTCTGACCTAACATGGTAGGCACAAGCCCCAGCTTACCAGATGGCCCACATCAACAGTGGCCATATGGACCCTTATGTATTTGTGTGTTTCCCCTTAAAAATAAGTAACTCGAGCAACAGTATGGGGGTTTCTTTCCTTTCCCTGGATAATGGCGGATGGAAGAAACAAGCAGCTAACTGTCATTCCTAATTCATGCCTGTCATACATATAGCAACCACAGGACCTTGTAGATCTGCTCATGGCCAGTCTTCCTGGCCCAACATTCTTTCCTGCACAGGGAAACTACTATGCTCTCTAGGTTTTAACACTCAGTACCCTCCAGGTGTTTAGGCCACAGACAGATAGAGGGACAAGAGAAATGGAAACATAGTGTATTTGAACACCTATGAAGCCAGCCACTGTCAACATGATGACTGAATACCACACTCACAACCTCTACTTTACTGATGGAAAACTGAGGCTCACACATCCCTGTGTGGACCCATGACATTCAAGTCTGTTTTCCTTTGTGAACTCTTATCTCTTCTGATGAATTTACAACAGTCTAGCTGGCAGCTACAAGTCCTATCGTGGGCTAAAGAGAAGTAAAGTCACAGTAGTGATGTGATCCCATGTGGAGTTTACAGTCCCACTACAGAATGGTTTTGGGAACTTACAGACAGCCAACAATGCAGCTTTTTCTTCTCGATAAACTGTGAGCTCTGCCATTTGGCAACCCCGAACCCTCCATATTTTCCATTTGCTGAGGCCAAAAGATAGAGGCAGTTAAGAACACTCCACAGAGGACAGGAGAAAGGGCAAGAGGCTTCACACCTTCTGCAACCTAATGAAGTGGGGAAGAAGCTTGTTTCACATGGGAAAAAGGAAACAAACGTCGTCAGCCTGCTGAGCTTAACCCACAGTGTGAAACCTTGTCTGAGAGAACCCTACTCAACCATCCTGCTCGCTGGTCTCTCTACCCCTTAGGTAGTTCTCCCATGCAGGATCCTAATGCAACTGGGGTCCTCTCTGCAGCTTTGTGACTCAGGGACAGAAGAAGAACCACTCCTCTTGCCCAGGCTTACCCCTGCTGCTGCTCATACGTTGCCTGCAGACAGGGGATGGGGGGATAAAGAAGAGCAGGCTAGCAAAGGAGAGGAAGGATCTAGAGGGGGATGCGCCAGAGTCAGCACCTGGAAGAGGCCTGTGAGGAGAGCTGCCTGACCCCTTGATATTCTAATCTTTGAGAGGAACATGGGGTCCAGGGAAGATCTCACCTCGCCTTTCCCATTTCTTGGTTCCTGGGTCTGGCAATGACTCTACGGTGCTGGGGAAAGGGCTGGAGGAACGGAACCCATGTTCAAACCATGAGTCAGTCCTTCTAGGGTTCAGCATGCAACAGAGGCATTTTTGGGTTTTTTGTTTTGTTTTGTTTTGGCAAGGGAGCAGCAAATGAGACACTTTGCTGATTTCGGACGGGTGCTGTGAGCATTGGGGACCACCTCTGGATCTTCCCTGTAGATTGTGATGGTGACTGTGTGTGGTCTCCATCAGGAGACACCAAGCAGTTCCTACTGGAGGTGGCTTCCGTTTGCACATAAATACGTAATTGGAGAACTGAAAGGATTTGAACTCACACACAGCTGTTAATCCACTACACATACACCATGCTGGTACCATTTAGGAACACAGCATGCCCTATGTGTTTTTAATATCCAATTTTATCCCGTCTGACCCCCTTCATTTCTCAGCCTTGGCAGACAATCCTAGGAAGCCTTTTCTTCTCTCCTCCTTCTCCCTCTGCCTTTTCTGGTACAGGGTCTTACTTTGTAGCCCAAGATGGCCCAGAACTCATGATGTAGTGTAGTCTGGCTTTGAACCTGAGATCCTCCTGCCTTAGCGGCATGAGTGCTGGGATCACAGGTACATACTACTCTCACATACCCCCATGCCTGACTCCCCACCCTCCCTTCTTAAGAAAGTGATTGCATAGCTGTAATATCCTTGGGAGTGGGCAGCACAGGAGTAAGTGTGTGCATGTGGGCACTGGGGTGAACATGTCCAGACGCACCAGTCAGAGAGAGGTTGTCTCTCCATGAATGCATGTGACCACGAACTTTGGGTGGAGGCCCTCATGCTCCACCTATCGTAGCCTCAGGCAGGATGGGAAACAAGCAAGCTCTCTCCCGTGGCATTCTATTCTGCTGCTCAGTTTTGCTCATTCTTCTCCAGCCTCAGGGAGCAAACAATGCCTCTTTTGAACTTAGGTTCAAATTATTCTCCATGTTTAGGTCCTTACTGCTTACATTTTGGCTTTTGACCGTGTATCTGTGTCTGCCCCATTTCCAGACTCTCTGCAGAAAAAAAACCCAGCACCTTTCTGGAACTTTCTGCATGCCTCTCTGAGTGCAGCAGAGAGAACAAAACGGACCCCACCACTTTGTCAGGACCCCGGAGGCATACTCTGCTGCCCTTGGAGCAAGGGCAAATGTCTCTGTCTCCCTCGGGCCACATTGTCCTTCACTGTGAGTGAGGGCTCTGCAGAAGTCGGCTTGCTGCTTCCCTCTCTGGCCCGCAGACTCTAAGTTTTCTCCACAAGAGTCCTCACGGTTTGAGCTCCTCTAAGAACATCCACTTTGTAAAAGGGCACTCGAATGACCCATTGTTCCTTATAATCTGAGTGCTGTTGTGGGCAATGGCTGAGGCTATTTAATTCACTTCAGACAGTGCCTAGAACACACGATGAGTGCTCCATTCACGAGCAGGATATACCTTGTTGACGTGTTGGTTCAATAACAGTTCAAATTATTAATAACCAAGAGTAATGAATAACAACACCCTAGTCCTTACCTACTGTGTTTTGTCCAAAGATGTCAAAGTGCAATTTATGAAAATCCATTTTAATGAAATATTAAGCAGTTTCTATTTCTCCTGACCCAATAGATTTACAAGGTCTCTATTTTTCTCCCTGCACCTCCCATCTCTCCTATTTATAGCTGGCAAATGCTATCATATATTATACATCTTTATGACTTTCTCAATGCTCTGTGGTTTTAGAACCACCTGTCATTTACTCTCTGATCAAATTCCCTAAGATGGATTTTTGGCTTGCAGTCCAGGCATCACAAGGCAGTATGCCTGGGAAATAATGCCAGGAAATTGGTTTTATTCCCCATTCTCTGCCGACTCACTAAATCACAATAGGCTGATCAATAAACCTTAGATACTTTAATTTCTCCTTTAGAAAGATAAAGTCATTGTAAGCTTGTGGGTAGACACTGCACCCCAGCAACCCTTGTGACCTGCTCCAGTGCCTGAGACCTGACCTGTTCCTAGGCCAGATGTTGGAGTGGGAACTAAGTTCCAAGTCATGGCTGGGCCTTTGGGTGATCAGGAGAGTTCCAGTTTGGAAGGCCATCCACTTCTAGGTCCTGCTGTAGTTAAAAACCATCAAGCCGAACCTTGGCAGTGAGGTGTCCGAAATGGTGAGGAAAATCAATAGGTTGCTCATATGTCTTATGCCAAGATGGGAACATACCAAACACAGTGGTAGAATTTTCACAATTGCTTTAAAAGCCATATGTCAAAGAGGATATTAATTTTATTCTTTTTAAAAGAAAAATATGATACAGCTACTTTACTACCCAAAAGAAGGCCAGGAGTGTGTTCAAGCTGACCTTAGCTTTCTGGGGGTCATTGATTAAATATGTATATGTATATTATATTTTAAAAAACTATGATGAACAAAGAGCTTTCTTTGAGTGCATCTGTGCAAAATTAGGTTCAAAAACCAATTCAGGGTCAAAGTGACTTGGTAACCATTTGGTGCCTTGCTGAATTCTGAACATAATCCAACATTTTCCCATTGATTCTCGAGGCCTTTGCTTTATTTTCAGTAAGACAGAATCAGAAACCGGGCAGCATAAAATGGATTTCTGATTCGCACCTCTGCCACATGAGTCAGCTGCTATCCAGCTCCTCAGTTCCTTGTCATCTAACACCCCCCGGAAAAAACAGTCTGCACAGGTTCACCAGGCCCATGACCCCCAGGCTTGGGTTTTATGGACTATATAATATAATGCAGAAGAAAAAAAATCCATCCATCTAGCAAGATGAGATCACTGATGATTTTTTAAGCTCCTTTTCCTGTTTCTTGCCCATTCCTAGTCTTGGCCACATTCCCTTTGCCGGCCTTCCTTATGTATTTTTTAAAGTACAGATAGGAGCTTTGGCCTGGCTTGGAATGGTACACTCTTCCAGGCCCCTACAAGTGAGATGTGCTGCCTACTCTAAGACCCTATCCTATGTCCTATTCATCTGTTGCTACATCCATATGTCTGGGATAATGTAGATGCTATAGGTCATTATGCCTGCTTCAAGGACTAAGGAAAATATTCTGGAAAAGTTGTGGAGCTCCTGAGAGCAGAGACCTTTTCAGGCCTAGTGGCTGTGTGAGCTTCCTAAGTGAGGAAAGCCCTTTGATAGGCAAGCTGCTTGTCACATGAATGTGGTGTCCAAGGAGAGAAAAATTCAGAATCTACCTATCTCTTTTCTACATATGGATCGAGTCTGCTGTTTACTTCTAGGTGGCTATAAACATCTGAACTCTATCAGCTCCAGGGACTGCAAAGAAAGCAGAAGCAAGTTTCAAAGTTAATTCTATGCTCGACTCTGAGGTAGAATTTATGCAGATGACTTCTTTCTTAAAAATGATTTCTCCCCATTAATAAATGTTTCATTGCATCCAAAGTTCTCCTTTTCACTATGTTTGGTGCAGATCTAAGAGAAGAGCAGAGTAGGCCAGGAAAGAAGAGCGGGAGAACTGGGGAGCCACTGCCACCTCAGGAAGTGCAGCAACTTATCCTGATGTGGGGCCAGGAGCCTTCCTCCTCTCCTGTCCTGTTGTCTCGCATTTTCTCCTAAACCACCCATCACATCTGCACATAAAGCTAAATGGTTAATCAATGAATGGCATCCCATTTAATTAATTTGCTGTACCAAACAGGCAAGGTGGAAGGAGGGGCCATGGCACTGAGGGAAGTAATGGTAAGGCTTTGTTGTTTCCCTTTCTGTTTGCAGATCACAGTCTTGACATTTCTCTCTTCAGACTCCTCCTTAAAGACCAAAACCAAAATTTTAAAATAAGCTGCCTTAATTCCAATGAATGTGGGAACTTAGCCAGATGCAGTCAAAAGGGATGTGTTTGTGTGTGCATGTGTGTGTGCGCGCGTGAATGTGTGTGCAGACATTTTCTGTCTGTCTGTCTGTCTGTCTGTCTATTTATCATCTATCTATCTATTTATCATCTTTCTATCTATCTATCTATCTATCTATCTATCTATCTATCTATCTATCTATCTATCTATTCCATCTAAGGGAGGGCTGGGAGGGCTGGGAGTGGGAGGGTAAAGGAGCTCTTTAATAACCAAATGTTCATTTGTGACTGTGATGACCTCTGCTCTCCTCCTCCCCTACTGTAAGGCTGTTTTTGTCATCAGACTGCTTTCTTCTGGGGGTGAGTGGAGGTGGGTGGGTTGTGCACATCCCCATCTGTGTGTGCCTTGTGGGGCCTCTGCATTTAATGCAAGATCATGTTACTCCCACGGATACGCTGAGCCTTGGAACACAGCCTACTAACAGGATTAAGGTTTCAGGATTTGAGACAGGAAAGCATCAGAGAAAAGAAGACAGGAGAGGAAAGGAGGACACTTGTGGACCCAGGCTGGAGGAATGGTTTGAGGAACACGCTGGAAAAGAATCATACACTATTATGAAAGATGCAGAGAGTTATGAAGGCAGACACTTTATCAGCGGTGAAGTCTCTCAACATCTGAGGCGTTCTGACACCAACAGTCACTGTGGCCATTCTTTCTTTAAAGTGGGCAGGAGAAAGTCTCACACACACACACACACACACACACACACACACACAGAGAGAGAGAGAGAGAGAGAGAGAGAGAGAGAGAGAGAGATCCCAAAACAATCAAAAACAAAACAAAAACAAAGCAAAATAAACAAACAACCAAAACGCCACCAAGGACTGAGATCAAACAGCACCCACTACCCACATGCCACTTCCAGGACCAGTTTCTACAGCCACAGAGCAGTGAACGGAGGGCTGGAGAATCCACCAGACGAAGCCTTTCCCTTCCTGCCTATCTAGGCTCACTAGAAATGGTCAACGGCAGTCCGTCCCAAATCCCAGGCACTTCTTTCCTGGAATCTCTGTGCACATTCTTGGCCTAGGAGCACAAGGAAGCCAGCAGCAAGGCTGGCAGTGCCTGGGAGGCTGGCCTCAGCTCTGAGACAGTTCAGCACCCAGGGGACCTGGATGAAGTTGGCTAGCAGCAGCCTGACAGGGAACCGTTCAAGCGCATATATAATGAAATTTTCCCTTGAGCTTCCTAAGTAGAGAGGCTAAAGGTCTGAGCTCATCCCCCGACAAATGGATGAAGGACAAACTGAATTACCAAGCACACTGGACTCCTCTCAGTCGTAATGGAGGGGGACGCAAGAACTGGGAACCTGAACTCGGAGAGGGCACCTGCCCCTTCAGGGCACATATCACCCACCGTGTTTAGATCATACACTCGTACCCACAGTTTCTGGAGGCTGATGTTCTTAGCTTGAGGTTTGAGTCACACTCTTGTCTTTTTATAAGAACAACATTGAGAAGACAAACCACAAAAGGAATAAAGACAAGTATTCATGAAGAGGTTTTTAAAAAATCCTCAAAATTATTAATTGGAGGAAATAATTGCACACACCCCCCCCCCATAAAGAACAAAGCTAGGAGGAGACATTTATTTGAGGCAGCAAGGCCTGGATGACTTCTCACGGCCCTTCCCATCTGTGTTTTAAAAGAGGCAGATATATATCCCATGGGAATCTGTTACATTTTAAATTGACAGCTTGCTCAAGGGAGCTCTGTGTTCTGACCCGTTGATTGCATCTGTGGCGCACCTTCCCTCTGCAGATGGCCAGGTGCTCCTCCGGCAGGAGATGCGATGCCAGTGCGGCTGCCATTGCATGGGGCGGCTGTGAACACTAAGACAGCACTGGGAAGGGAATAGCCAAGGCCCCATCGCCCACCACCTCAGAGATCCACGGCAGATGCCCTGAGCTTGGGGTGTGACCTTCGAATACTCCCCTTTCCAAGTCTCTGATTTACAAAATGATTTGTTTTCAATAAGAAAATAATACAGGACAGAAGAGTTTAGAAGCAGAAGCACTTGTTTTGAAGGGAAGTGGCCAAATCAAATAAATAGCAACTTCTTTAAACTCCATCTTCAGGATCCTGTGTTGGAGCCCCAATTCCCCACACAATGCTTAGCTTTGAATCCTGAACTGCATGGACCAGTTTTAGACTCTGTTCGTCAACAGGGACTCCAGGCTGTGCATGCCTCTTGGGCCTCCTGGCTGCCAGGAACGGATGGGAAGCAAGGACAAGGCCTGGGACAGACTGCGAGAGCATCTGCTTCCATGCCTAAGCCTGATGACCAGGACTGCTTTTCCTGGGGACTCCAAGATCCTCCTGTCCCTGGGGCAAGCTGCTTAGGTTCAGAGCTACCACTTCACCTGTGAAACATCATGAACTTCTGAGTAACTAAGCCGGTGCCTGAGGGTTTGCAGAACCTCCTAGCATTTGTCCTTGCTTTAATGTGAGTTTGGCGTGTCTCTGCCACTTATTACTGGGTAACTCTGCAGAACCGCAGGCCCAAGGCTTATTCTACCTTATCTTTTCTATCTTCAAACCTGGACATCAGGGATTAGAACATCTCTTTTATGTTGCTTCCCCACCTCCAAATAGGAAAAAGCTGCCGTGCATACATAAGGGGACGGTAACCAAAACTGTACCAATTTGAGCTGCCTACACTGGCAACTAAAAGGACAGCCACGACTCCGTCCCTTCCATAGGCTTAGCTTTCGGGTAAATTTGTGGGTTCAGAGTCCTGGCGCAGGGAAGGACAATGACCAAACATTGATGCCTTTGAGCTGTTCCCGTTGTTCTCCGTGCACCTTTCTTGGTGTGTATGCACGAAACTGCGCCTGTAATTATACACACTTGCACATGGACACACGAAATTTCTTACCACTCTATTGACAGCTCTGCCTGTATCTGGGATGCTACTCACACAGCTGGGAAAACCAAAGGCGGTAGTTTCTGCTGTGGTTTCTGAAGGGACGTATGTGAAGTAATTTGGATAATATGAAGGAGCACACGGGTTGGTTGTGGGCTCTCTGCTTTGTGGGTGCACCCTAAATATGCATAAGGAGGGCCTGCCTATATAAAAGTCCTGGGTTCCATACTTCTGGCATGTGATGCAGGGTGAGGACTGGTGTGTGTGTGTGTGTGTGTGTGTGTGTGTGTGTGTGTGTGTGTGTGTTGTGCACTTGGTCTGCGTAAGCAGGCTGCATTTTGCCAGGAACGTGGACCAGACATTTTGTGGGGAGCCTCATGAATACCTGTTGAACATAAAGAAAAGGAAAAGAGGCTGCTCACCAACTAGGGAGGCTGGAAAAGGGTTCTTTATTCTTCTGCACCTCCCGGCAGGAAGAAGAAAGGTACTCACAGGTTTAGACCCTGCCTTGCCCCGGCAGGGTGAAAATCACAGTGACACAGCACAGCCTTCCCCCACCAACTAGAGTGCTCATTAATCTTGTTTTTCTCTGCTTTCTCCAGTTCCCTGGTCTTTGATATGCTGCATTGCTGTTGACAGTGGTCAGGGAACTGAAACTGAGCTTCCAAATTTGTGCCCTCTCTACTTCCTACGCACAGAGAAGGGAGGTGGTGTCCAACCCTCACTCTGCACTCTCAAGCCCAGCTCGCTGCAGCCTCCTTCCCTGTTCTGCTTTTCCGTTAAGTCCTGCTGTCTGAATTGTACTTTCAAACCTACCACAGAACACCAGAGAGCTTGGCACAGTGCCCAGCATCCAGAAACCACAAAGAGAAACTCAGTGGTAATACCAGCGGTGGATGAGCTCCTCCCTGCAGCCTCCCTGTTCTCCGGGCCCCGCCTTCCTCCTGCCTCCCTGTCATGGCATCATATCAAACTACGGCAGACTTGACAAATCTATTTGGCATGGTTCACTCCACTATTTCAACCCCAGCAGCCCAGGGAACTGCACAGTAAACACAGCTATCTGGGGGAGCAGCTAAGAGCATCCTTGCCGGGGAAGAGGAGGGGAAGGCCTCCTGGCCTCCCACCACAGGCACAATGGGGTGAGCCTAACTGGTAGGCTTTCCGTTTCCTTCCTCATTTTAAGTACCAGGAGAATGTGTTTCTAATGGAAAGAGAAAGGGCTTTTCCTCTACCCCAGCTCCTTTTATGTGGGCAAAACTGATCCTCTAACGCAAAACCAAAAACAAGACCCTCAAGTTACCCACCGCCTACTGGGGAGAGATATTTTGCCAAAGGTAGGAGGAGGATGTAGAAGATAGTGAGAATGTATTCGACCTGGAAACATTGAAAAGGATGAGTCTGAAGAACTAGAAGGCTCAATTCAGGCTCAGGAATATCTTCCCTGCAAAATTGAATAGCCGGGATAAAGCCAGGAGGATGGCGACCTATCAAAATGTGCAGTGCTAAGGTATTTCCAAAAGCAGATTTCCTACAAATGGTGTTTTAAATAGCATCCCAGTCCATCTGTGTGCTTTTAAAATCAGCTTATGCTACAGCGTCCCTCTGGCCAGCACTGCTTAGTCATTGAACCTGGCCAAGGAGACTGTCAGGGAGCCTCGTGCCTCTCCCCTGGACCCACTCCTACCTGGCTGCTGGTCCTCACCTGCTAGCTGAATTCCCAGGTTTTAGAATTCTCTTATTGAAAATGTGGATGGAGAGAGAGAAAGCGGGAGGAAAGGAACGGGGTGAGATGAGGACTCAGCTCTGGGCTCCTGTGGCCTCCAGTGCTGACTCAGTCCCTTCTGACTGGTACCCAGCCTCTGCAAGCTACAGACCTAGCTCACAGGTAAGGAGAGGGTGTCTTGCAGTGCTAAATGTTTCACTTTCTTTACTAGTCACATGAAGTATGAGGTCACATGCAGTCTGTATGTAAGAGAGATAGCCGGAAATGTCTAGAAACCATGCTTTCATATGAATGGTGCCATGTTACTATGGCGATTTTTGATTTAAAAAAAAAAAAGCCAACAAAACCCACTCCTTTAAAAACGCACATTTCCTCCTATGTGAGAGATCGTAACATCATAGGGCTGAATTTTCTGGGTCCAAGGATTCTAGCTGTATGTGTAAGTTGGAGAGCATGGTGCTTTGGGACGGTGACACAGACCAAAGAGATGCCCTTTTGGTCGCAGACGCCTTATTTTGATATTTTATACCTTTGCAGACCTGCACCTGGCGGGACTGCAGCAAAGGCTGAGAAGCAGACCTGTGTTTTCAGCACTCTGATTCCCTTCGGTGGGAGAGTCAGCCGGCTCTGGGAGTTCCCAGCATGTCTCCCCCACCAACCAGCCTGCAGGGATTACCTGAGCTCACTTCCAGTACAGAGGTTCCTGTACCCACTTAGGTGAAGACAGAGTGTTTCCACTGAGCCCTCCATATGCCAAATGTAGCTCATTTGCCAGCTGCAGACACAGAACGCCACGTGTTTTCAGAGTGCCGAGTGCCAGACACTCATCCCCACTACAACAAAAGCCTCATCTTGGTCACAGGGACCGCATGCCTGGGAGCCCCAGACACTGAAGGCACCAGCAGGGAGGGTTCAATGCTTCCCCGATAATCACAATTGCCAGTTCAGATCCAAATCCCAACAAATAGGATTTCTCCTCATTATTTTATTGTCCTGGTTCTTCTCAGGGACACGGGGACTCCCTCTTAGGGCTTTGTTTCCTTTCATTTTCAGACCCCAGTAACTCCTGAACTGTAGGTTCATGCAGTTTTGTGATTGTTAGCCCAGCGTGTGGAAGAGACTCAGGCCATAAATGCTCACCAAGTCCTGTGCAGTGTGGGGAAGCTTGAGCGGGGGAGGGGTTTTCTCCTTCATTTGCAGTTAGGTAATATTCTTTCGGTCCCCCTCCTCTCTCCCTCTCTGCTGTGCAAAATGCAACAGCAGCTAGGCTGCTGGAGAAATGGAGTTTTCCAATCACTTTAACATAAAAAAGGAAAATCTCAGGAACAGTGTATCCTTTGCCTCCATGAGTTCTCTGAGGCTCACTAAGCCAAGGCTCCTCGTGGGGTCAGCCTGAAATTCCCCGGAGGCCCACTCTGGGGGAAGGCACCTACCTTGTGGTTTTTGCCATGCCGGTAGACCATCCAGTCCTCCCCGTTCGTGCTGACCTCCAGCTTGTACGATTTGACATAGTAGCCTCTCTGGGTCTCTCTGGAAATGGCTCCCTGTGTTGCAATGGCCGTGAGCATGGTTAGGAAGCGCAGGTCCACCTGGAAAGGGAAGTCAGAAGGTAAGGGGCCCAGTACTCCCAAACACATTGGCTTTTTTTTTGCAAAGGACGTGGTTGTCGCGCTAAATTCACAATCCGGTCTGTATTTAGAATCGTCATTATGTACTTCCACGGGACAATTAAAGTCAATTGACTCTTACCAGAGTAGGCGTCTTTCCTTGAAAAATAGCACTTGATTTTTTTCCACTTACAAAACTGAATGGATAATATTTAGTTTCTTCTAACTAGCGGACACTTAGACTTATGACCCCTTCATTAACTAACCGACAGTCTGTTTCAGACCATGAAGGCAAAAGAGTACTATAGGAACCTTGAATGGCAAAAAACTACTCTACTCCTGTTGACAGATGTTTCTATCCCTCCGGGTCCCACAGCCACTTAGTCCCAAATAAACACACAGAGGTCTACAGTAATTATAAACTGATTGGCCCAGTAGCTCAGGCTTCTTATTGATTAATTCTTATAACTTATATTAGCCCATAACTCTTCTCTGTGTTAGCCATGTGACTTGGTACCTTTTTTTCATGAGTCAGTCACATCTTGTGTTTTCTGTGTCTGCATCACAACTGCAGATTTAAACTTCCCTCATTCCCTGAATTCTCATTGCCCCGCCTCTACTTCCTGCCTGGTCATCCCGCCTATACTTGCTACCTACCTACTGGCCAATCAATGTTTTATTAAGAATAATACAAATGACAGGATAAAAGGCCATTGTCCCACAGCATACTCCAAAGCGGTCAACTGTAACTCTCTAGAAGTGACAATCCACAGCAGTCTTCTCTCCCTTTATTCCCACACTCCGTTGTATCTATAATCACTCAGGTCACCGAGGGGTCAAAGGGCATGCAGAGTCTGCCCAACTAATTAGGCTTATGCACCAAATCTTGACCTTTTACCCTGTGAGGAGGTAGTTCCCCTCTGACAATGCCAAAACCACTTGGAAATTACTGGATGTTGTCAGTGTGGTCTTTGGCGTTTCTTAATGGCAGTCTCTGTGTGAGTACGTTAGTGTTTGTGAACTGATGAAAGACAATTTAGTAAGCACTTATTGGCTACTCAGTGTGTGCATGGCATCATGAAACATTCAAGAGACATGCGCAGGAACTTCTTTGTACACTAGAAAAGGTAGATTGCTATGATGAAAAACTAGACGATTAAAGGAGTGAAAACAGGAGTATAGTATATAGAGTGTAACAACAAAGAACTTGCTAGAAGCTTTGCAGGATGAAAGGATTTTTTGAGAGGCAGAGGGAGAGACAGTGACAAATGACCCAAGAGTTGTGTTGTTAGAGCCCCGTGGCCCCCTGGAGTTTCTAAGTGCTCTTTCTCCCTTCCCTGCTGTCGGCACTGCGGTATCTGTCTCAGAGCAGAGGTTACCCAGTCGCATCAGAGCTGAGACAGGCTTGTCCCTGGGTCACAAGGCTGTCTCTGTGTGTCATAAATGCAGACATTGCTCTGGTATAGAACTGGCAGTTTGTTCTCCCCCTGTTTACTTCTTCCCAGGGGATCAGAGCTGAGCCCGTGTGCAGGGCAGGAAGATTACTCAACATGAGCTGCAAGACTTTCTCAGGAAGACAGCAAACAATAGTCTGAAAAGACGCTGCCGAGCATCTGGGGAGCGAGTTCTCGTTCTCCATCGTGACATTTTCCCATGTGTTCTCTGATAGCTATGTGTAAAACCTCCCTGGCAGGCTCCTTCCAGATAGCAAAGATCAGAAGAAGTTGCCATATTCTGCTAGCGCCCAACAAACCTGCCTTTAGGAAAATGCTCTTCCCACATCTCTGATGCCTTCCTGTGCCAAGAGTGAGGAAGATCTGGAACTATTTCGGGAACATTCCTTTGATACTGATAGGGTAAGCAGTATCATGGCCAAACAACTCTCCTCGGACCCACTAATCCGCACAAGGGCAAGTGCAGTGGTCCTTTAAAACTTATCCCAGCACACAGCACAATGCTTGGCATAGCACAGGGCCTTTGGGACAGGTGAATGAACAGATGGATGGATGTAATTCTTGTACATTCTGTGTTTATTTTTTTAGTATCCTCTCTTGACTCTAGCTGAGGGGGCCACACCACCATCCCATCAACACAGACATCACATCATCACATTCTCTCTCACCCCCAACACACACACACACACACACACACACACACACACACACACACTCCACACACAC